>NW_006408529.1:22009897-22011623 GCF_000296735.1 Chrysochloris asiatica | reverse complement strand
AAAAAAAGATGTAATACTTGAGTCATTTGAACTTGATAGTTTCAGTCTACGACATCCAGTACTGAACCCACCAAGAGAGAAGTAATATATTTTGCTATATTTAGAGAGGATGCATAACCAGTTTCATCCATGTTAGGCCAATCTTGAGACGACATGTAGTTTCTGGATCTTGCCTTTATTTTTTTCTCATGTTAATTTAGTTCCAACTGTGAACGTTTAATTAAGATACTGCAAATTCCATTCTTGTTTGTTTGTATGCTTTAAATCTCCAATTTGGAAGAATGTATTCTACAATACAGAGCATAAAATGCATTTAAATGGATGTGATGTATTTCTCTACAACATTGTTGAGGAATTTATACTTAGATGCAAAGAGAAAAACTCTATTTATTTTCCAAGGATAGACAAAGTTTTCTTAGCTACAGCAATATTGAGATTTTGGACCAGACAATTGTTCAAGTGTAGAATTGCCCTGAGCTTGATATGTTGTTCAGCATCATCACTGTCTTTTTAGATGTCTGTAGCATAGGCCTCCCCAGTTGTAGCAACAACAATAAAAAAATGTCTTCTGGGAAACCAAATTGGCTACAATTATGAATCATTCTAGTTTTATTGAGTCTTAAAAGTATTCTTCCCAATCACTATATATCTCTTTGATTTTGAGTAGTTGTAATTGTTTATATGCCTTTGCCCTGCATATTTTAACCATGTCAATTCTAGACTTTTGAGAAACTTTTGAGCCTATAGCCATGTATGTAAAATTCCAAGGTAACCTGCTGAATTCATTGCATATAATGTCACAAATTATAGCCTTAATGATAATTGTTCTCAAATTTCAAGTGTTATTTATTAATCCATATGGCTATATGAGCAAATGTATTTTATATAGAGTTGTAAAACAGGCATATGACTTATAAAATTTGTTAATTTGTGGTCAAATAGCTAGCTCATTTTTCTAATTATAAACCCTTTGTTATGAAATTGTTTTAAATCCAGGATGCTTGTATTAAATAAATACTTTATACCAAATACTAGGTGATTTGTGAAGAAATTAATGAATAAGACATGATTTCAATGCTCATGGAACTCACTAATTCATATTACAGACATTAAAAAATTACTTGAAATAATATGACTTGAAATGTTTAAAATATTTTATGAAATAGTCACATCTAATATGCTAAGTTAGAAAAATACATAGACACAAAATATTTCAACAAAATGACAACAATAAACTATTTTTAGAATTCTTCATTCAAACTTCATAAGATGAGAAATTCTTGTGAAGGTTAGCTTCTTTATACAAAGTTATAATGTATGCTATCTAAGAATCCTGTAAAGAACCAATTTCCCTTCTCCCAACTGGATGCCATTATGGGATTATTGGAATTAAAAAGTTATTTCAGTGATAGCTGTGTAAGAAAAGGTTCACTAAATCACATTAAAATACATTTTTTTTCTTTTAATTGCATAAAGTTTTAAAATAATATTATCTAAATTGACTACATCTGCAGAAAGAGAATATGGAAAAGCTCCATATCATCAGTAAAAACAAGGCCAGGAGCAGACTGTGGAACAGACAATCAATGACTCATATGCACATTCAAACTGAAGCTGAAGAAAATGAAAACAAGTCCACAAGAGCCAAAATATAACCCGGAATATAGCCCACCTGAATTTGAAGATCATCTGAATAACAGATTTAATACATTAAACACTAAAGACC
>NW_006408529.1:22005721-22008453 GCF_000296735.1 Chrysochloris asiatica | reverse complement strand
AGCTATCAAAACGCATGGAAGCAGCTGTCAAGAAATGAAATGACATATTGCACTGGGCAAATCTGCTGTCCAAGACCTTTATAAAGTGTTGAAGAGCAAAGATGTCAACTTGAGGACTAAGGTGTTCCTGACACAAGCCATTGCATTTTCAATAGCCTCACATGCATGTGAAAGCTGGACAGTGAATAAGGAAGACCGTAGAAGAATCAACGCATTTGAGTTATGGTGTTGGAGGAGAATATTGAAAGTGCCATGGGATGTCAAAAGAACCATTTTGGAAGAAGAGCAGCCAGAGTCCTCCTTGGAGGGCAAGATGGCCAAGATTCATCTTTTGTACTTCAGACATATTGTCAGGAGGGAGCAGTTGCTTGAAAGGATATCATGTTTGGTAAGGTGGAGCGTCAGAGAAAAAGAGGAAGACCCCCAATGAGATGGATTGGCCAATTGGCAGCATTGATGTACTCAAGCATGGCAACAGTAGTGAGGTTGGCCCAGGATCAGGCAGTGTTTCATTGTGCTGCACATAAGGTCGCTATGGGTCAGTACCGACTTGATGGCACCTAATAACAACAAATAAGGATTTAGAAAGTTCATGTTTCCAGAGATGATTTCTCATGACTCTATTACCCATTCAAATTATAATGGAAAGGAAATAAATTGCCAAATTAGTAGTAATTTCAATATATTAAATATAAAATCTAGATTCACAAATTCTTCAATATGTTTTAATAAAACATATCTGGATGATATAAATCATTACAAAATATCATATTATAGAAGAAGGACATGAAGAATGACCCTAGGCATATTGATGCAAAGGACAGGTTTAAAGTTTTCTTCCCCATTGCCCCCACCCCAATCCATTCTCAAAAATCATTTAGGCTGGCTGCAAAGCCACATGGCACAAATCAATTATTAAGTCCTCACTTTTTCTCCTTGTCATTACCCCTCCCATATTATAACAAATTGAAGAAATACAACAATATTTACAGTGTATGTCACCTGCAATAACACATATTTCATTTTTAAAGGATACTTGTGCTTGAATGACATCCTCTTTTTATAATTGATTAATGTGGAACTATAATCTCCTTCTATCATTCTTTTGTCAATTTGTCATACTATGGTTACTTGTGTGTTGCTGTAATGCTTCGCAACCTGTATTTTAGATACTATCAGTGTCAAAATTGGCACAGGTTTAGCAGGGATTCCAGACTATGACAGACTAAAAGGAGATGTGGTCTACTTATGAATGATCAGTCTCTGAAAATCTTATTAATAAGAGCAGAACACTGTCAGATCTAGTACCAGAAGACAAAAGCATTATGTGTAGAAGAACACTGTAAGATGTAGTGCCCAAAGATAAGCCCCTCAGGTTTGAAAGCACTTAAAATATGATTGAAAACTACCTCCTCAAAGTAGAGTTTATTATAATGACATGAAAGCAAGGAAGCTTTTAGGATTTTCATTTCCTGAAGAGGCACAACTGAAAATGAAGAAAAACAAATACAAAATCCATTAATAATCAGAACATTAATAATGTACAAAGTATGACTCTAAGGAAATTGAAAGTTGTCAAAAATGGAATGCAACACATAAAGATAGATGATCCAGGCATAGTGAATTGAAATGTACTTCTACTGGCCATTCTGACATAGGCAATCATATGGATACACCATGCTTAGAGTGAAAAATTGAAGAAGAATGGTGTTGCAATCATCATAAAAAAAAATCATTTCAAGATCTATCTCAAAGTACAGTACTGTCTATGATAGGATAATACCCATCCACCAACAAGGAAGACTAGTACCATTCTTACTCTAATGTACACACCAACCACTAAAACCAACAATGAGACAATTGAAGAATTCTGCCATCTTCTTCAGTCTGAAATTGATGAAACATGCAATCAAAATGCATTAATAATTACTGGAGATTGGAATTTAAAGATTGGGCACAAAAAAAAGAAGGATCAGTATAAGGGAATATAGCCTTGGTAATAGAAATGATCCTAGAGATACCATGATGGAATTTTGCAAGACCAATGATTTATTCACTGTAAATATATTTTTTTCAACATAATAGCTGACCTCACCATATGGAATAAACATGAATCATTGTGTAGACTTATGAGAAAGGAAGGTAGAAAAGCTGAGTATCATCAGCCAAAACACCATCAGGGGCTGACTGTGGAACATCAATTGCCCAAATACAGGTTCAGGTCAGACTGAAGCTGAAGAAAATTAAAACGAGTCCATAGGACCCAAAATATGAACTTGAGCACAGCCAACATAAATATTGTGGAAGTAAAAGTGCTGAAGAGAAAATTTCAAATGGCAGCTAAAGAAGACAAAATCAAGTTTTATAATTAATTGTAAAAAGAATTGGAGTTAGAAATTCAAAAGGGAAGAACATCTTCAGCATTTCTCAATTGTGAAAAAATGAAGAAAAAATTCAAGTTACTATTTGAAATATGGAATGATTTCATGGGCAAAATATTGAATGATGTAGAAAGCATCACAAGAAGATGGAAGAAATATACAGAATCAAAACAAAATGGTTGACATCCAATCATGTCAAGAGATAGTATATGATCAAAAACCAAAAGAATCAAAGAAAGAAGTCCAAGCTGAAAACAAGATTCTAAGAATTGACAGTATGATAATTTAAATCTTACAACAAGCTGATGGAGCACTACAGGCACACACTGATCTATGCCAAGAAATTTGGAA
>NW_006408529.1:22003485-22004621 GCF_000296735.1 Chrysochloris asiatica | reverse complement strand
AGTAAAATCAAAGGATGTATTGTATTAGGCACATCTGCTGCAAAAGTCTTGTTTAAAGTGTTAAAGAGCAAAGATGTCAGTTTGTGCCTGGCCAAAACCAAGGTATTTTCATTTATAATATATGCATGTGCAAGTTGAACAATGAATAAGGAAGACCGCAGAAGAATCAATGCATTTGATTTATGGTTTTCAAGAAGAATATTAAAAGTACCCTGGACTGCCACAAGAATAAACAAATCTGTATTGGATGAAATACAACTAGCTGTACTTATTATCCAGAATGGCAAGAATTCATCTCATACTTCAGACATAATATCTGGAAAAGACAGGGCATCATACTTGGTAAAGTAGAGAGTTAATAAAACGAAGATGCTCACTGAGATTGTACTAGTGGCAGCAGCAATGGTCTCAAGTGTAACAATAATAGTGACAACGTTACCATATGAGGCAGTGTTTCCTTCTGTTGTGCATAGTGTTGCTATGAATTGGAAATAACTCCATAGCACCTAGCAACAACAACAGAATTTGTCTTGACCTCAGAATTGTGGTGAATATCATCAAGCTAATAAAACATTGAAACAGGACTCGCCTTGGCTTCATAAATTTAGAAAAGAATTGTGCAATAATTAGTAACTAATACCTTCTCTGGTAGCATAGTGGTTACGAATCGGGCTGCTAACCTCAAGGTTGGCAGTTCGAAACTAACAGCGGTTCCACGGAAGAAAGATGAGGTGTTCTGCTACTGACAGATTTACAGCCTCAGAAACCCTGTGAGGGGTCACTATGAGTCTGAAGCGACTCATAGTATTTAGCAACAACAATACCTTTTCAGTTGGAAAAACAATAAACTTTGTGTTTAATTCTATGTCTGCAATATTATGTTTGTATGTGTAGGTTCAAGAAATAATTCTCAATTTCTGAAGGGAGATATGAAATTTTATACAGGAGAGCAAAAAAGAGATTTCTTGGACTAAAAGTCACGACAGTTCAGAATGACTGAGAGTGCTGAAGTGCTCTTATACAGGAGATAAAAGATAACTTTAAAAAATTCCTCCAGTAACCTAGCCATTCAAAAAATAATACATCTGTGGCCAATATTCTTTTAAACAATACATACAGTCTATTCTCAAAGGAAC
>NW_006408529.1:22000111-22003067 GCF_000296735.1 Chrysochloris asiatica | reverse complement strand
AAATATAATAATTCAAATGAAATGAAATACTGAGAGTTATATCACTATATCTTAAGAGAAGACAACCTTCTTTTGTTTTTTTCAAATGGACTTTTGAAATTTTACTACAGCTTAAAGGTAATATGGATATTACATGTCAATATGCATACAACCACATTAAATTTTTAACAGAAGGTTGGAAAACAGAAGAAAAAATATCTAGATGACATGTATCAGTGTAAATTATGTAATTTTAAAACTGTCAGGTCATGTTTTAATTAAGTGAATCTGTAGGATAAGCAGAGGACTGCAATGTTTATTTGAACCACAAGGTTGGTGGTTCAAACTCCTTGGAAACCCTGTACAGGGAACCAAGTCAACTGCACTTAATAGTAACAACAAACACAAACCTTACAAATGGAAAAAAAAAAAAAATGTCAGCAGTACTACTGAGTAAGGTATGTCACAAGGATTTGTAATATAAATTGCTTTCGACTAATTATACATTATATTTCTTCAGAACCACAAACAGGTTTTCATCCTTCACTTACTTAGTGTCATTGTGTTTTACTTTAAACATCCTGGACTATTTTACATGGCAATAAACTATACATTCTTCTTTTTTTTCTATAATTCTGAGGATAGTTTACTATACCTATTCAATACCATTTTAATATCTTGAAAAATATTTTCATTTACCTTTTTTATTAACAAGAGAGAATTATTGTTTCTTTGGAGATAGTATTAAGCCGTTAAGGTAAGTTACTAGAGAATTACATCTTTCTCTTTCATTCTATACTTTGTTCCCTCCTCCATTCCACACTGAAAATTATGGGGCATCTCTATCAGTTTGTCATACTGCGGTGGCTTATGAGTTGCTGTGATTCTGGAAGCAATGCCATGGTTATATTAAATACCAGCAGGGTCACTCATGGTGGATAGGTTTTAGATGAGCTTCCAGGAAGAAGGAGAGATGAACTACTTCTAAATATTTAGTCACTGAAAACCTTATGAATAGCAGAGAAACACTGTCAAATATAGTTCCGGAAAATGAGCCCTTCAAGTTGGAAGGCACTCAAAATGCGACTGGGGAAGAGCTGCCAACTCAAAGCAGGGTTGACTGTGATGACACGAATGAAGTAAAGCCCCTGGGAATAGAGCCTATGGGACCTTCATTTGCTGGTGGGGCACAACTCAAAATGAAGAGAAACAGCTATAAAGCATCCATTAATAATCAGAACATGGAATGTACAAAGTATGAATCTAAGTAAATTGGACACTGTAAAAAATGAAATGGAATGCATAAACATCAATATTTTAGGTATTAGTGAGCTGAAATAGACTGGCATTGGCTATTTTGAATCTGACAACCACATGGTTTACTATCCCAGGAATGACAAATTGCAGATAAATAGTGTTGTATTCATTGTAAAAAAGAACATATCCAGATCAGTCATGAGGTACAATGCTATCTGTGGTGGGATAATATCCATGCACCTACAGGGAAGACCAGCTAATACCACTATGATTCAAATTTAGACACCAACCACTAAAGCCAATGAGAATGAAATAGAAGAATTCTACCAACTTCTTCAATCTGAAATTGATCAAACATGCAACCAAGATGTATTGATCATTACTGGTGATTACAATGCAAAGGTTGGGAACAAAGAGGAAGGAACAGTAGTTGGAAAATATGGCCTTCATGATAGGAATGATGCTGGAGATTGCATGGTAGAATTCTGCGAAGTCAATTCTTTGTTTATTTCAAGTACCTTCTTTAGACAGCATAAGAGACAATTATACACATGGACCTCACCAGATGGAATACACAAATCAAAATTGACTACATCTGCAGAAAGAGATGATAGCTCCATATCATCAGTCAAAACAAGGCCAGGGGAAGATTGTGGAACAGACCATCAAGTGTTCCTATGCAAATACAAACTGAAGCTGAAGAAAATGAAAACAAATCCATGAGACCCAAAATATAATCTTGAATATTTCCCACCAGAATTTAGAGATCATCTGAGGAGCAGACCTGATACATTAAACACTAAAGACCAAAGACCAGAACAGTTGTGGGATGACATCAAGAACATCATACAGTAAGAAGGCAAAAAGTCATTAAGAAGATAAGAAAGAAGGAAAAGATCAAGATGGATGTCAGAAGGGAAACTGAAATTTGATCTCCTGCATACAGATGCTAAAGCAAATGGAAGAAACGAGGAGGTACAAGAACTGAACAGAATGTTTGAAAGATCAGCTCAAGAAGACAAAGTCGAATATTACAATGAAATGTACAAAAATCTGGAATCAAAAAACTACAAAAGAAGAACATGCTCATCATTTCTCCAACTAGGAGAACTGAAGAAAAAATTCAGGTCTCGACTTTTGTTATTGAAGGATTCTCTGGGTAAATTATTGAATGATGCAGAAAGCATCAAAAGAAGATGGAAGGAAAACACAGCCACTGTACCAAAAGCTAGCATATGATCAAGAGCCAATGATAGTGAAAGAAGTCCAAGGTGCATTGAAGGAATTGGTGAAGAACAAGGCATCAGAAATTGGTGAAATAAAAATTGAAATATTTCAAGAAAGTGAAGCGGCACAGGATGCACTCACTCACCTGTGCCAAGAAATTTGGAAGACAACTACCTGGCCAACTGATTGGAAAAGATCCGTATTTGTACCCATTACAAAGAGGTGACCCAACGGAATGCGGAAATCATCGGACAATATCTTTGATATCCCATGCAAGTAAAGTTTTACTAAAGGTAATGCAGAAATGGCTGCAAGCATACATTGGCAGAGAACTTCCAGAGGTTCAAGCCGCTTTCAGATCAAGGGATCAAGGGATATCATTGCTGATGTCCAATGGATCTTGGCTGAAAGCAGAGAACACCAGAAAGATGTTTACTTTATTGACTATGCAAAGGCTTTTGATTGTGTTGATCATGACAATCCATGGTCAACA
>NW_006408529.1:21982772-21999425 GCF_000296735.1 Chrysochloris asiatica | reverse complement strand
TGCAGCCAGAGTGCTCCTTAAAGGTCAGGAGAGACAAACTTCATCTCTCATACTTTGGACATATTGTCAGGAGGGACCAGTCACTGGAGAATGATATCATGTTTGGTAAGGTGGAGGATCAGAGAGAAAGAAACCCTCAGTGAGACAGATTGGCAAAGTGGCAGCATCAATGGGCTGAAATGTTGGTAACAATAGTGAGGCTGGCCCAGGACCAGACAGTGTTCCATTCTGTTGTGCTTTCACTATGAGTTGGCACCAACTCAATGGTACCTAACAACAACAACAACAGAAATTTTGAGCTACAAGACAAACATCAAAGAGGACTTGACATCCTTTTCTCTAGCAATTAAAAGGGAGTGCTTTCCTACCTGAAACCTAAAACATTAGTGAAACATGTGAAAGGCAGAAATCCTCAGACTTGAGATAATGATGGAGAAGAACAATGAAGGAGACTAATGGGACCACTCAAATTGGGAGTGAGGCTGGAAGGACTAAAGTTTTTCTAAGAGTTTTGAATTTCTATTTTACCAGAAACTTTCTGAAATTGTATTTGTTGGATTTCAGACCCAGAAGAGAAAAGCCTTGTGAGTACATAGATGCTTAGAAACTAAAAAAAAAAAAAAAATGACCAGAACTCATTCTGAGAGACAATAATTCATTACACCAAAGGAAGTTAAAGAAAATAAAAGAGATTGCTTATCAGCAAGAGAATTTACCTACAAAGGGTGAAACACAGCTGTGTTCAGTGGTACCTGGCTGGATCATGAAGTTTTACCTGCTAGGGGCAGGAATTAATGTCTTTTTATATCACTGAGTGTTCATAAGCATAAGGTCAGTTATGGATGGTATTTGGAACCAGGAAAAGGTAGGAAAATTTCAAGGCACCTAGCTGTTTGTCCTTTCCTACAGAACAAAGAGATTTGGGAGGAGGGACAGTCATCTTGAAAGGAGGGGCTGTGGGCTCCTTCCTAGTATATGCATAACTAAAGCAGGAAAACCAGATAGCTGGAGATCTACATCCCTAGTGTGTGTCCTAGTATGATGCTCTAGGATAAGCATTGGACTGAAAGGTTGGTTTGAACCACAAGGTCAGATCTTCAAATTCAGTAGCCACTCCTTGGAAGCCCTATATAGGGTCACTATGAGTAGGAGTTATGAGTCAAAAATGAATCAATGGCACAACATACATAGCTAAAGGAGGGACTGTCTGTTCCTTCCTAGCCTATCAGGAGCAGGGAGAAAAGACAGGAGACATAGTTTGATGTAACCTTGGCTTAGACATTTTGGAGCATTAAGTTTGTGTGCCTACACTTTCCATCCAAATAATTTTGAGTGAAATATTGTGAATAACGTTAGATTCCAAATCCTTTTGCTTCCATATGCTATTAATAAATATTTTTAAATTCATACCAAAATATAGAAATCTTTCTTCAATGTCAATTTGCCAGGTATGCTTAAAACATAGATTTAAATATTCAGGAAAATTTTTGAATTACAATGTTCAAATGCACACATAATATTGCGATCATATTTTAGCTCATGTAAGTTTTTTTTTTTTTCCTTTTTGATAAAGTGCATTCAGTATAATGTACAAAAAAAGAGGAAAATCAACTCCATATGCCACTATGAGTCAGAGTTTACTTCAAGACTTCTGATTTTTGGTCTTTTTGCTAACACTGACCACTCTGGGTACTGGGGATTGCCCTAAGCATCTGCAAAGGAAAGGGCAGAGATAAGCAACTTTCATAGATTTCCCCTTGAATTCTACACATTCCTGCAGCCATCACTGGTGAAACCACTTACACCCATATTAAATAGTCATATACATCAAAGACATATCTTTGAATATGAAGAAGAGAATTAAGTCATTTTTCATAAGGATAATAAACTGTTACATTTTTTAAGGGACAACTAGAAAAAAGAAGAGGACCATTATCTACAAGGCATTCTTTATGACAGGTAATAATTTGCTCCATGTTTCTTTCAGAGGTGATTGTTTTATTGCTTTTTAACAAGTGCTAATATTAATTTTATATTTTAAAAAATCTTCATGCTACTTGAAAAGCCCCATAAAAAGGCAGTTTTATAAATCTGTCACTTAGTGACTTTTATGTATGTATATCTTCCAGAGTCAACAAGTAGCAATTTTCATTGCTTAAACCTAGACAACACTTAATATATATGCTTTAAAATAGCCTGATGTAGAGCAGGTACAAATTTAGAAAGCCACAATAAACAATTAAGGTTGTAATCTTAAAACACCATTCACTCAAAAGTATATTATTAAATCTAGCTCCACAGTACAAAATACTAACTTTAAAATGTACTTCTGAAGAAATGTGAAAGTTCTATTGAGAGGAAAGAATACATTTTTAAAAGTAGCAGTTTAAGTTATAAAAGACAAAGTATCAAGTAATCAGCATTTAACTAAAAGTCATTGTAAATTAATTTTAGGTTGGAAAAATTATGCGATTTACAGTACTAGTCACAAGGTCATCTTGAAGGCTATTAGCTAATTACAAGTCACTACTAATTGTAAGGAATCTGTACCTGGACCAAGAGGCAGTTGTTCGAACAGAACATGGGAATACTGAGTGGTTTAAAATTAAGAAAAGTGTGTGTGATGGTTGTATTCTTTCACCATACTTATTCAACTTGTATGCTGAGCAAATCATCTGAGAAGCTGGGTTCTATGAAGGAAAACTTGACATCAGGATTGGAGGAAGACTCATTAACAATCTGCGATATGCAGATGATACAACCTTGCTTGCTCAATGTGAAGAGGACTTAAAAAAAACATTTACTGATGAAGATCAAAGAGCCCAGCCTTCGGTATGGATTACATCTCAATGTAAAGAAAACAAAAATCCGCACCACTGGATCAATAAACAACATTCTTATCAATGGAGAAATGATTGAAGTTGTCAAGGACTTCATTCTTCTTGGATGAACTATCAACACTCATGGAAGCATCAGTCAAGAGATCAAACGACGTATTGCATTAAGCAAATCTGCTGCACAAGACCTTTTTAAAGTGTTGAAGAGCAAAGATGTCAACTTGAGGACTAAGGTGTGCCTGACCCAAGCCATGGTGTTTTCAGTAACTTCATATGCATGTGAAAGCTGGACAATGAATAAGGAAGATCATAGAAGAATTGATGCCTTTGAATTATGGTGTTGGAGCAGAATATTGAAAGTGCCATGAACTGCCAAAAGAACCAGTAGATCCGTTTTAGAAGAAGTGCAGCGAGAGAGCTCCTTAGAGGCCAAGACGACCAAACTTCTTCATTCATACTTTGGACACATTGTCAGGAGGGACCAGTCGCTGGAGAAGGATATCATGTTTGGTAAGGTGGAGGGTCAGAGAAAAAGAGGAAGACCCCAGTGAGATGGATTGGCCAAATGGCAGCATTGATGGACTCAAGTGTGGCAGCAATAGTGAGGTTGGCCCAGGATCGGGCAGTGCTTCGTTCTGTTGTGCAAAAGGTCGCTATGGGCTGGTGCTGACTCGATGGTACCTTACAACAACAACAACTAATTGTAATAGTCTTGGTGTGATGCTACAGAATCCTGATCTGCAAGGTCGATAGTTCAAACACACCGTTGCTCTTTGTAAACCTTAGACAGAGTCACTATGAGTTGGACCTTACACGACAGCACTTAACAACAGCAAAAACTTATTTGTAAAATTAAAAGTTGAATCCTTGAAATTTTGTTCTAGTTGGGAAAATTCATAAGAGTGCATGTTTGAATGCAGTCTAGGACAAGAGCATCCATTTGGAAGCTCACTATGTTGTCATGCTGCCTTAGGGAGTATGTTAAAGAATAGCAGGATGTTGGCAAGGAAATGGAAGACACAAATTGAAAGCATGGAAGTTGTTAAGGAATTTAAACTTGACTTTTTTGTGGCAGAGGTTAGGAAAACACTCATTGGCAAAGTTATAACAGAGTTTAACACAAAAACATATTCTATGAATGTTGATAATCAAACCAAGATCTAAACATGTGCCATGTATTTGAATCCTCTTCCACCACACCTACAATGTAGTCCATGTGACTTTACATATGTAAATTAATAATTTATCCAAGAAATTTGATCACACATACACTTAAGTTATTGACAGAGTTGTGAAGTCTCTAAACAAGTTGACAATATATGTGCTGTTATATATCTGCAATTTTAAATAGAAATATTTATATTTCACTACTTCTATAGAAATGCATGGAGTCCTGGTGTGGCAATATAGGATAAGCACTGTACTAAAAGGTCAATTAGAACTATAAAATCAGCAGTTCAAACTTACCAGCCAGTCCTCAAAAACCCTATACAAGTCGCTAGAATCGGAATCAACTCAAAGGCACTTAACAACAACAAGCAACGAAGAAATACATAAGGAGATGATATTTCCGTCTATTCAGTTGACAAGAATTGAAAGGAGAGATGAGACTATTTGCATGAATATGAATTGTGACTGATGGAGGATTGTTTGAACCATCTTCATCACTGAGGATGAACTCTAAAAGGTAAATTGCAAGACAGGAGTTTGCGGAGGCAATAGATAGATGTGAGATAAAGCTCAGCAGGTTTGAATTTGTGCTAAAGCCTTCATATAGCCATATTTTCCTTAGAGATAGTGACAACACACAATTTGCACCTTAAACTACCATATGTCCTAGAGTCTAGGGGATAACCTAGGGACATACTCAGACATTTTTGTTGTGTGTTTTTTAAACTTGGATTTCAAATCTTCCTTAATGCTGATAAAGATGGAAAGATATCGAATGGAGGAAGAACTTTCTATTTTTACTTTTGTTCCATCTTCAGAGGCATTTCTGGAATCTGTAACTAAAATGAATTCACTGAATCTAAGTTGAAGGGACTACTTGCAAAGGACAGACTGCCCAAACCTTGAAGACACAAGCTCAGAGAAGGCTATGGAGTGTGAAGTAAAAACTAAACCTAAAAGAAGTAACAGCTTCAAATGTGATGTAGGAAAGATTGGAACTATATTGTTTTCTCATATTCTGAATTTACCAGGCAATAAGGCATTATACATTTTAAAATTATGATATCTAATTTATATGAATATGATCTTCTACTTTCCAAATAATCAAATGCAAGGCTGTCCAAAAAGGTAATCAGAGAGAGTCCCTAATTGTATCCCAAACAAATGCATCATATTCATTAAAAGTCATTTGATGCTTAATTTTTCAAAAGCTACTCTCGAAAGGAAATCAATACTAAAGTCTGTAATTCATTTTGACCCAGTCTGTGAATAGAATAATCCAGTATATTTTCCAACAGCACAGAGTTTTAAAAGAAAGTAGTTAGTATTCATTATTAGCCAATTCCCTTGAAGAGAGAAAAAGTGAAGTCAGGTTATATTAGTCATTCCCTACAGGTTTTCAGATAAAAGGCTCTTGAAACCTTAGAAGATTTGAACAACTTCTAAAACAGAGTTGGGATTTATTTTAAAAACATAGGTCTTATTAGAATTGTGTGCTTCTCTGTGAGTCCCACAGGAAAATGGAGAATTTGCAACATATACAACCAAGAAAGGTTATAGTTCAGACACTATCCAGATGTTATGGGAACTACAAAGATGAGTAAGACACCAACCTTGCTTTCTCCCCTAAGGAAAACACAAGAAAGGGCCCTTTCCCGAAGGAAGAGGACACCAAGAAGTCACAATATGATAAGGAAATATGGCTATGCACCATGATAAGAAGTGGAGAGCAGACCTTTACTTGACTGGTGACAAAAACAAAACATAAAGAGATCAATAATAATACTTTTGTAATAAGCCCAAATATGCTTTAACAATAAATTATTCCTGATAAAGAGCATTTTAATTAAATGAGAAAAAGTTAAAACACCTTTTTAAGCAAAGCAGAGCAAACACAAAAAGAACAAGTTGCTTCAGAACTGTCAGATTATATATGTTTTAGCATTCAATACAATTAATATTAGATATATTTAGAAGAAAGGCTTTGTGTCAGAAAATTATCTTATTTAGCAATATTTTTTCTTTTTTATGAAAAAATATAAATGCTAATGATTATTTACTTAGACATCAAATATTAAAAAGTTTCAGAGATATGGTAAGTGAAATGCCTAATGTAGTGTATAAGACATATTAGGTACTCAGAATATTTTTATTTTCACCCACTATTGCCAAGTTTGAGGAGGGGACAGGGAGGGGAAGTAGGATAAGGAAAAAAGGGAAATCAAGGTTCTTTATACTTCCGTCTTTTCTGGACAGCAGGCACTTCACGTATAGGTGTGATGCCCTCCTTGACAGGAAAAATCATCCACATCAAAAATCTGAAACACAGGTTTAGGGCTAATGAAATTAGGGGACAATTTGATCTCAAAGAATAGATAAAGATACAGATATTGACTGGTTAGTTTTTTTCTTCTGTCAGTCCATGCATGGTGCTTTCAACATTTTCTACCAATGCAATAATTCAAAGAGATCAAATCTTTACTTTTTCTTATTACATCAGGATCGTAGTTCTTGTTGTTAAATGTCTTCGAGTTGACTCTATTCATGGTGGTGGTTGTATGCCGTCGAGTAGGTTCCGACTCATAACCACCCTGAACAGGCTTTCTGGGGCTGTAAATCTTTACGGGAGCAGAAAGCCTCATTCATCTTTCTCCCATGAAACAGCTGGTAGTTTCGAACTGCTGACCTTGCGTTTCACAGCCCGTTTCGTAACCACTACGCTGCCAGAACCCTATGTTATTGTTGTTAAGTGTCGTCGAGTAGGTTCCAACCTATAGCGACCCTGAACAGGGTTACCAAGGCGGTAAATCTTTACAGGAGTACAAAGCCTCATCTTTCTCCCGTGGAGCAGTTGGTAGTTTCGAACTGCTGACCCTGCGGTTCACAGCACAATTCATAACCACTACGCTACTGAGAACCCTATAGGAGACTGTAAATCTTTATGGAAGCAAACAGGCTCATTTTGCTCCTAAGGTCAGGCTAGGGAGTTTGAACCACCAACTTTGTAGTTAGAAGCCCAACATCTAACCCACAGCACCCCCAAAGTTCCTGTAACAATAAAGCATCCTAGATTTAGGTGGCAAATATTTTTGCAGTATTTCAGTAGAAATTTATTCATATTTTATACAAATACTCCAGTTGTTAGTTATAACAAACAAACAAAAAAAAGTGTATGCCCAGTTTATATATGTCGGTATACCTAAAAGTCAATAATACTACACAGATTTACTTTTTGAACCTTCTAATGCATGCTGGCAAATTTGCTACAACAAGACCTTTTTAAAGTTTGTAAGAGCTAAGTTATCTGTTTGAGGACTAAGGTGCACCTGAATCAAGCCATAGTACTGTCAATCGCCTCATATGCTTGTGAAAATTGGACAAGTAACAAGGAAGACCACAGAAAAGTTGATGCATTGGAGTTACTGTGTTAGAGAAGAATATTAAAAGTACCTTGGACTGCCAAAAGAACAAGCAAATCTGTGTTGGGGGAAGTACAGTCAGAATTCTCCTTAGAAGTCAGGATGGCCAGACTTTGTCATTCATACTTTGAACATAATATCAGGAAGGACCAGTCCCTGAAAAAGGACATTGTACATGGTAAACTGAAGGGTCAATGAAAAGGGAAAGACACCCAACAAGGTGGATTAGCTCAGTGGCAGCATCAACGATCTCAAGCGTAGCAACAATTGTGAGGTAGGCACAGGACTGGGCAATGTTTCGTTCTATTGTGCATAGGGTCACTATGAGTCATTACCAACTCCATAGCACCTAATACCAACAGCAACAACAACAATGCATTCTGATAAGCATTGTTGTTATTATCCAATAATAATGGAACTTCAAATCAAGTGTTTTCATTTGCTCATGCTACAATCACGCACAGTTGTATTCATTTTTGTAGGTGTTTTTATAGACACTGATATTGTCAAATTTTCTGGTGTTTCAGCTAAGTTAATGTGTGGTAAGTAGTGTTTATGTGAACCTATATCAATGAAGTCAATAGCCATTGTGTTGCATTGACTGGAGTAAGTGTTGGGTTGGTAATCTAAAGGTTGATGATTTGAATCCACCAGTTAGTCATTCCAACGGTGAAAAATGAGACATTCTGCTTCTATAATGATTTACAGTGTCCAAAGTCTTACGGAGCTCTTTAACTCTGTCCATTAGGGTTTCTAGGAGTCATAAGGAACTCAATGGCAGTGGGTTTGTGTCTGTTGTTGTTGTTAGATGCCATCATGTCTCTTCCAAATAATAGTGACTCCATGCACAATGCAACAAAACACTGCCCAGTCCTACACCATCCTCACAATTGTTGCATTCAAGCTTGTTAGTGCTGCTACTTTGTCATTCCATACCTTGGAGTCTTCTTTTATGCTGACATGTACTTTACCAAACATAATTTCCTTACCCTGGGGTTGTTGTTGTTGTTAAGTGCCATTGAGTAGGTTCCAACTCGTGAGCGTGGATTGCCTACCTTGCAATTCAAACCAATTTTGCAATGCAACACATTAACACACAAGGACTCCTTTCCAGCAACCCTATGAACAACAAACTATGACTCATAGCGACCCTATGAACAACAGAATGAAACACTGCCCAGTCCTAGACTAACCACACAATTATTGCCATGCTTGAGCCCATTGATGCTGCCACTTTGCCAATCCATCTCACTGGGGGTCTTCCTTTTTCTCTCTGACAATCCACCTTATTAAACATGCTCCTGACAATATGTCCAAAGTATGAGAGATGAAGTTTAGCCATCCTGGCCTCCCAGGAGCACTCTGGCTGCACTTCTTCCAACACATATCTGTTGGTTCTTTTGGCAGTCCATAGTACTTTTAATATTGTCCGACACCATAACTGAAAAGCATCAATATTTCTGCGGTCTTCCTTATTCACTGCCCAGCTTTCGCATGCATATGAGGTTATTGAAAATACCATGGCTTGGGTCAGGTGCACCTTAGTCTTCAAGCTGACATCTTTGTTCTTCAACACTTTAAAAAGTTCTTGTGCAGCAGATTTGCCTAATGCAATACGTCCTTTGATTTCTTGACCGTTGCTTCCATGAGTGTTTGATAGTTGATCCAAGAAAACTGAAATCCTTGACAACTTCAATATTTTGTCCATTGGTAAGAATGTTGTTTATTGGTTCAGTGGTGAGGATTTTTGTTTTCTTTACATTGAGATGCAATCCATACTGAACGTTGTATTCTTTGATCATCAGTAAATATTTTTAGTCTTCTTCACTTTCATCAAACAAGGTTGTATCACCTGCATAGCACAGGTTGTTAGTGAGTCTTCCTTCAATCCTGATGCCACATTTTTCTTCATATAAGCCAACTTCTTGGTTTTTTGTTCAGCATACCGATTGCAAAAGTATGGTGAAAGACTAAAACCATGTCACACAACTTTTCTAGTTTTAAACCATTCAGTGTTCCCATGTTCTGTTTGAACAACTGCCTCTAGGTCCATGTACAGGTTCCTCATGAGCACAACTAATTGTTTTGGCATACTCATACTTTGCAATGTTGTCCATAGGTTGTCTTAATAAAATGTCCAAAGTATGAAACATGAAGTCTTTCCATCTTGACTTCCAACAAACATTCTGAATGTACTTCATCCTACACAGATTTGTTTTTTTCTTCTGGTAGTGCATGGTACTTTTAATATTCTTCTCTAACACCATAATTCAAAAGCATTGATTCTACAATTGTCTTTCTTATTCCTTGTTCATTCAACCTTCATATACATCTGAGGCATTGAAAATACCATGGCTTGGGAAAAGTGCACCTTAGTTCCCAACTGGTAGCACTTTAAAAAGGTCTTTTGGAGCAGATTTACCTAATGCAATATGCTGTTCAATTTCTTAACTGCTGCTTCCATGAGTATTGATTGTGGATCCAAGCAAAATGATGTCTTGGATAACTTCAATTTTTTCTGCATTTTTCATGCTACTATTTTTTGTTCTAGTGGTGAGGACCTTTGTTTGCAATATCAGCGACTATAAAAACACCCACAACAATGAATACAACTGTGCATGCTTGATTTGGGTTTAGGCATCACTAACTCTTTTGTCTGTGATGTAGTCATTAAGGAAAGGAAGGAGAGAGAGAGAAAAAACAAACAAACAAAAGAAGACTTCTACTCAGTTACTTATAATGTTGTAACTAGCAATGTTGTAATTGTAATTCAATATAGATATATTTTACAAAACAATTTTACTGTTGGACCCAAGCCATGTTGTTTTAAAATTGCCTTGTATGCAAATGAAACTGGGCAATGAAAAAGGAAAACAGAAATAGAAACAATACCTTTGGGTTTGGTGGTGAGGAATATTGTATGTACCATGGACTGCCAGACAACAAAAATTATCTTGGGAAAAATACAGCCAGATGCTTCTTGGAAGTGAGAATGGCAACCGAGGTCTCATACATTGGACATGTTATTAGAAGTACAAGTCCATGGAAAAGAACATCATGCTTGGCAAAGAAGACAGTCAGTGAAATATAAGTCCCTCATTGAGATAAATGGACACAGTTGTTGTAATCATGGGTTTAAATACAGCCACAGTTTTGAAGGGGACACAAGACCAGGCAGTGTTTCATTCTGCTGTGTATAGAGTCACTGTGAGACTGAACTGATTAGAAACCATTTAACAACAATTCAAAAAATCTAACAAAATATAGCATTTAAGTAATATACAAATATATTTTTCACATCTGATTAACATTGATAGTAAACATTGCTAAAGATTCTGTATGATCTGGTATCATGACTCATCTATCAGTTTTTCTTTCATACTGCAGTGACTTGTGTGTTGCTATTATGGTGGAATTTTTGCAAGTGGTATTTTAAGTACTAGTGGGATCAATCATGCTGAACTTCCAGTCTAAGATGGAGTAGGGAGAAGGAGAGGCAGACACTTCTGAATGATTAGCTACTGAAAAGCTTGTGAATAGCAGCAGATTGTGTCAGATATAAAGAAAGAAGATAAAATTCTCAGGTTCGAAGACACTCTAGGTGTTAGTGAGCTGAAATAGACTGGTACTGACTATTTGGAATACAATAATCATATGATTTCTTATGTTGGGAATGACAAATTGAAGAGGATTGACACTATTTTCATTGTCAAAACTAACCTTTCAAGAACTATCTTGAAGTATAATTCTGTTTGTAATATGACCATATCTATATGCCTACACAGAAGACCAGTTAATACCACTATCACTGAAATTTATATACCAACCATTAAGTGCCAGTGACGATGAAATTTACCAATATAACCAGATTCTTTAATCCAATATTGATGAAACATGCAATCGAGATGCATTCATAATTACTAGTGATTGGAATTCAGAGGCTGGAAGCAAAGAAGAAGGATCAGTATTTGGAAAATATGGCCTTTGTGATAAAAATGGTGCTGGAGCTCACATGCTAGAGCTTTGAAAGGTCAATACCTTATTTATTGCAAATACCTTTTCAAAACAACATAAAACATGACTGTACACATGAACCTCACCAGATGAACTACACAGGAAACAAACTGACTATATATGTGGGAAGAGAATGGAGAAGATCAGTATCATCAGACAAAAAAAGGCTAGGGGCCAACTGTGGAGGAGATCATCAATTACTCCTGTGAAACTTCAGACTGAACCTAAAAAAATAAAAACAAGTCCATGAGAGCCAAAATTTGATTTTGAGTATGTTGTTAAATGTTGTTGAGTTGATTCCAACTCATAGCTATCCTGTATAGCGTTTCCCAGGATGAACCACTGACCTTTTGGTTCAGTTCAACCTTGCAGTAGAGTACTTACCTTACAGTGCTACACCAGAACTCTGAATTTAGAGACCATCTAAACAGATATGATGAATTAGACACTAATGATTGAAGACCAGAAGAGTTATGGAATGACATCAATAGCATTACTGTTGTTAAGTGTCATCAAGTTTGTTCTGACTCATAGTGACTCTATATAGGGTTTCTGAGGAGCTGTTGATGGGTTTGAAGCACCTAACTTATAGTTCAAACTGGCATGACATCCAGTGTGTATTCTACAGTGTCATACCAGGACTCCATAAGAACGTAATATATGAAAAAAACAAAAGGTCATTAAAAATACAGGAAAGGAAGAAAAGACCAAAATGAGTATCAGAAGAGACTCTGTTGGGCATAGAGAAGCTAAAGTGACTAAAAAAAATGAGGAAGTTAAAGAGCTGAACAGAAAATCGCAAAGGGCAGCTCAGGATGAAAAAGCCAAGTATTACAATGAAATGTGCAAATACCTGGATTTAGAAAGCTAAATGGGAAGAACATGCTCAGCATTTCTCAAGTGAAAAGACTTGACTTGCATTATTGAAAGATTCTATGAGCAAAATATTGAATTACACAGGAAATATCAAAAGAAGATAGCAGAAAGATGGTACCAAAAGCAAAGAAGGAAGACCCTATCCCTCCCAAAGTTGAATCCAAAGCAAAGGTGTTGAAACCAAGAAGGCAGTGCTGAAAGGCATCCACAGTCACACACACTCAAAAGATCCACATGTCACCCACCTTCCAGAGGCCCAAGACTCTGAGGCTCCAAAGAGTGCCCCCAGGAGAAACAAGCTTGATCACTACACCATGACTACTGAGTCAGCCATGAAAAAGATTGAAGATACTAACACACTTGTGTTCATTGTGGATGTCAAGGCCAACAAACACCAGATCAAACTGGCTGTGAGGGAGCTCTGTGACATTGGCGTAGCCAAGGTTAACAACTTGATCAGGTCTGATGGAGAAAAGAAGGCATATGTTCCACTGGCTCCTGATTATGATGCTTTGGATGTTGCCAACAAAATTGGGATCATCTAAATTGAGACCTTTGCGTAGTCAATAAAGTACAGGTAAACATCTTTCTGATAAGGATTTTGATTGTGTGGATCATGACAAGCTATGGACAACATTGCGAAGCATGCGTATTCCTGAACACTTAATTGTGCTCATGAGGAATCTGTACCTGGACCAAGAGGCAGTTGTTCGAACAGAACATGGAAACACTGAATGGTTTACAATTAAGAAAGATATGCAACAGGGTTATATTCTTTCACCATACTTATTCAACCTGTATGCTGGGCAAATAATCCTAGAAGCTGGGTCATATAAAGAAAAATATGGCATCAGGATTGGAGGAAGATGAACAACCTGAGATGTGCAGATGATACAACTTTGCTTGCTGAAATTGAAGAGGACTTAAAATATTTACTGATGAAGATCAAAGAGCACAGCCTTCAGTATAGATTGCATCTCAATGTAAAGAACACGAAAATCCTCACCACTGGACCAATAAACAACATGCTTATCAAAGGAGAAAAAAATTGCAGTTGTCAAGGACTTCATTCTTCTTGAATCAACTATCAACACTCATGGAAGCAGCATTCAAGAAATCAAACGACGTATTGCATTAGGCAAATCTGTGGCACAAGACCTTTTTTAAAGTGTTGAAGAACAAAGATGTCAGATTGAAGATTAAAGTGCACCTGACCCAAGCCATGATATTTTCAATAACCTTATATACATGTGAAAACTCGACAATGAATAAGGAAGACCATAGGAGAATTGATGCTTTTGAGTTATGGTGTTGGAGGAGAATATTGAAAGTGCTATGAGCTGCCAAAAGAACAAAGAGTTCTGCATTGAAAGAAGTGCAGCTAGAGTGCTTGCTGCTTGGAGGCCAGAATGGACAAACTTTGTCTCTCATACTTCAGACATATTGTCAGGAGGGACCAGTCAATGGAGAAGGATATCATTTTTGATAGGGTGGAGGGTCAGAGAAAAAGAGGAAGAGCCGTAGCAGGATGGATTGGCCAAGTGGCAGCAAAAATGGGCTTAATCATGGCAATGATGGTGAGGCTGACCCAGGAATGGGCAGTGTTTCGTTCTGCTGTGCATAAGGTTGCTATGAATTGGTAGCGATTAGATGGCACCTGAGAACAACAGCAACAAACTGAGACCAGCTAGCTAATTCTAAATATCATTTTTTTTCAATACAAAAAAAAAAAGACGACGGCAGGAACACAGATGCAGGAACTGTATCAAAAGGAATTGGTTGATGTTCAATCATTTCAAGAGGTAACATTTGATGAAGAGCCAATTGTACTGAAGGAAGAAGTCCAAATAACACTTAAAGCACTGGCTAAAATAAGGCTCCAAGAATTGATGGTAAACAAATTGAAATGTTTCAACAAACTGATGCAGCACGGGAGGTGCACAGTCATCTATATTAAGAAATTTGGAAGACAGCTACCTATCCATTCAACTGAAAGAAATCTATATTTGTTTCCATTCTAAAGAAAGGTAACCCAACATAATGCAGAAATCATTGAACAATATCATTAATACCACATGCAAGTAAAGTTTTGCTAACGATCATTCAAAAAATAGTTACAGTAATCCATCAACAAGAAGCTACCATAAATGCAAGTTAGATTCAGAAGAGGGTGTGGGATGAGAGATATCATTGTTGACATGAGATGCACCTTGGCTGAAGACAGAGAATCCCAGAAAGATGTTTCCTTGCACTTTATTGACTATGCAAAAGCATTAAACTGTGTGGATTGCAACAAACTATTGATAACATTTTGAAGAATGGGTATTTAGAACATTTAATCATGTTCATGAAGAGTTAGCATATTGACCAAAAGGCAGTCTTTTGAACAGAACAAGGGGTTGCTGAATGAGTTAAAATCAGGAAATGTGTGCATCAGGGTTATATAGTCTCACCATAGTTATTCAATAAATATGCTAATCAAATGATCTGAGAAACTGGGTTATATGAAAAAGAATGCAGTATCAGTTTTGGAGGAAGACTCATTACCAACATTTAATATTCAGATGACACAAGTTTGTTTGTTGGAATTGAAGAGGTCATGAAATACTGATGAAGATGAAAGTCTCCAGCATTCAGTATGAATTGCAAGCCAATTTCATGAAGAAAATGAAAAATCCTCACACCAGACCAATAAGATAGTATGGTAAATGGAGAAAACTTGAAAGTTGTCAAAGATTTCAATTTGCTTGTATCCACAATCAATGATCATGGAAGCAGCAGTCAAAACATCCAATGATGTATTGCATTAGGCAAATTGCTGCACAAAATCTCTTCAAAGTATTAAAGAGCAAAAACACCAGTTTAAGGACTAAGATGTGCCTGACCCAAGCCATGGTATTTTCAATCACCTCTTATGTATGTGAAAATTGGACAATGAAAAAGGAAGACCAGAGAAGAATTTATGCATTTGAATTATGATGTTCACAAAGAATATTGAAAATACCATGAACTGCAGAAATACAAACAAATCTGTCTTGGAAGAAGCATAACAATGTTCCTTAGAAGCTATAAGGATGAGATATCATCTCTTGTACTTTGGACATATTATCAGGAGAATGACATCATGCTTGGAAAAGTGGAAGATCAATGAAAATAGGAGGATTCCCAAGGAGTGACTTGACACAATAACAGCAACATTGGGCTCAAACATAATAGTAATTGTGAAGATGGCACAGAAGCAGTGTTTCCTTCTGTTATACATAGGATACAATGAGAACAGACTCAGTGGTACCTAAAAACAACAACAAAATGGTCTGGTAGGAGGACATCCATAGTGGTGGTGGATGATACCATGAGTTACTGTATTGAGTGACACCTACTCTAGTTATGTTATTGTATACAGTTTACTCTTATGTTTTGTTTTTTCCTCTAGAAGACACAGATATAGATATTGTCCATAGTGTTTTTGTCATAATGTATAAAACCACCCATTTTTTTGAGGAAACACTCACTTATATTAATTGAAACATGTACAGTTTAAAAAATAATGTCTCCCTTTATCAGATGGCATAGGATGTGATTTACTTCAAGCTATGAAACAAATCTACCAATCCAGTTAAAATCACCATGAAACTTTGTATAGCAATTTGTGGTCTGCAGTAAAAAGTGCTCAGTTAATCTCTAAATAAGTAAAAACATTGATCTTGAAGGAAAGGAGTAGAGAATAATGCACAGATAATGTTCTATTTTTCTTTACATTTGCCAGTGGATGCAAGTTTTAATAAATTAATCAGGCACTCATATCAAGTCATAGGTACTGCAGAATTTTAATTGCATTAACTCTTCCTTTTCTTAGCTTTGTTTTTCCAACACAAATATAGTTGAGCTGTGATACCATCATTGTTTTCTAAAATTTCCAAGATATGTGTGTGTGTTTAATAATTACACATATGGAAGAATTTTTCTATCTCAATTAGTCTTCAGGTTATGTCGGGGACCTGCCTCGACAGGGAAGTTTAGTTCACGAAGTAGGGAGATATCTGGCGACGAAAGAGATAGAGAAAGAATATACACAAAGACGTGACGAGAGATACAAAGAGACACCCCAAGACCAGAGTGGATATAAGACTGGCAGGCAGACTCTGGATTGCAGGCATCATGGCCCTGCAGGCAGTAATGCATGCAGGTTTCAATCTTTTATTTCAGGGAGGGATTTTACACAAAGGAAGAAGGGTATTATTAAGACAGGATACAGAAATGAAATGTGATTAATCGTTCAAAACAGGACACAATGATTTACAGGAACAAATTCTAAAATATACATCACAAATTGTCTT
>NW_006408529.1:21978368-21981672 GCF_000296735.1 Chrysochloris asiatica | reverse complement strand
GGCACTTAACAACAACAACAACAAGTGCTACTATATAGTTAAGCATTCAGCTTTTTAGCATTTACTCATAAGGATACCCATCACCTAAAACAACATAACCAGGCAAAGATTTGCACTGGAAAGGTGAATACCACTCTACATAAACACTAGGAAATTGGTAGGTTTGGTTACCTCAGAGGTGTGTACAGCTCACTACAATTCTAAAAATTTGTTTCAGCTAAATTAAGTAAATAACAAATTTAAATGGAAAGAAATATAAGGTTTGCACATTGGTATGATTTGCTAAATGAGGTGTTATTTGCCATGCATGCTTTATGAAAATATATAACAGTAACTCAAGTTGATCTTTTCGTTAATCTGTAGTGTGAACAATTCTGTGTGGTGAGAATGAATTAAAGTACATCTTGGAAATTTTAGAAAATAATAATATCATGGTTCAACTATATAAATGTTAGAAAAGCAAAGCTAAGAAAGACAAGAAGGAAATACCAGCTCTACAATTTCTATGACATTATACCAGTGATCAGTGTCAGATTAATTTATTACAATTTTCATCATTTGCCAAAATAATGTGAAGATTTCTGACCAGTGAGGGATTTAGTCATAGTGTGAGTATAATATTTTTAGTATATCTTGACTAACATCATCATTAGAACTTGAGGAATCAGCCTTAATTCTCTCCTGATCATAATTCTCTACTGAATAAACCTGTTCAAACTGTTTTTACTTCTGCAAGGCACAGTTTAAGATCCTTTGGCAAATAGTCCACTCTTGTAGATAAGCCTAAGGAGTCCTTGTAGTGCTTTAGGATGAGAATTGGATGGCTAACTACTAGGTCAGAAGTTCAAACCCTCTAGTCACTTTGTTGCATAAATATGAGACTTTATTCCAGTAATGACTTAGAGACTCAGAAACCCTATACACCAGGGTGGAGACCCTTTTTTTCTGCCAAAGGCCATGTGGATATAATGACTTGTTAGTTGACATATGCATCTGACATACATCTCAAACACTGCTCACACCATTATTCACCCATTCAGGAGCAGTGAAACAGTCTTTAACAAAAACAAAGTGATGGTAATATATGTACAAGGGGACTTCAAAAAGTTCATTTAAAAATGGAGTTTAAAAAATGGATTTTTTTCCTGGAATTTTCAAACTCCCTCATACATAGATAACAAAGGGGGAGACTTCAAAAATTTTGTGGAAAAATGGAATTGAAAGATAATGCAAGCTTTTCATGATTTTTAAAAAAGTTTCCTCATGTACTGCTGAAGACTTGTACTCAGAACATCTCAGCCCCTTAACATTTGCCAAACACAATTCAAAGATACTTCTCCTATCCATGGCACATACTATTTATATATTTATTTATTTCCTATCAGAGGCTCCAAAACCACATATTTGCAAGCTCCACAATAGTACCCTATTCTTTGTAAGCTCTGTCTTTTATAAGAGGTGCTTGGAAATGACATTTAACTAATCCCATAAGGTCTGATGCTGACTCTTATTTGTTGCTCCCAGAAAATGGTGGTTTCATAAGAAATATTGTAGTATAATTCAAACATCTTTAGTTCTTTGTTTGTATTCTTATGTCAACAATTGCCTCTATCAATTTGTGTCCCTTGTAGAACTTTCTCAAAGTCAGACAGATGGTAAAGATATGTTCTTGGCCCAAAGTATGGCATAACTTTTAATGTTAGTTGTAGCTGACTATTGTGGTGTAAGTCTCAAATACCAGACACATGCCCTCCCTATAAATTTTACCTTAATAAAACCAAAGCCTCATATGGACAAGACATTGCAAAAAAAAAGTTTATAAAGTAACAGAAAAAATTAGTTGTTGTTTTATTGTTGAGGGGAAAATATGAGTAAGAAGTTAAGTCTAAGTCTAGGTCTAAGCTGTTGTTACTATTACCAGTCAATTCTGACTCACTGTGACCCCATATAGGGTTTCCAAGAAGTGGCTGATGTGTTTGATCTGCCAAATCTGCAGTTAGTAGTCTAGTATTTATCCAACAGTGCCAAACCAGGACTCCACAACAAGAAAATAAGATGACATATATCAAACTCTGAAAAAAAAGAAAATGGCAAACCAAGACTCATCTATCCAGAAAAATTATTGATCGTGATTTCTGCTAAGAAAAAAAAGGTTAGTTTTTCTAGTTCTCTTCTGTGGTTAACTTTTAATTTTTTCCTAGCTGCTCATTCTTAGGATTGTTTCTTTTTCTTTCGTTTCAGAAAATTTAATTACAATATACCTTAGTTATTGTCTTCTGAGTTCTATCCTACTTGGAGTTTGTTCAACTTCTAGAATGCATAACTTCTCCTCTTTTATAATATTAGGAAAGTTTTCTTTCAAAACCAATTTTCTCTGTTGTGTTGTTGTTGTTGTTGTTCCTCTTCTAGAATTCTAATCATATGTAAGTTATTGCTCTTGATATAGTGTTCCAAACACATCTATGGCTTTATTAGATTTTTTCATTCTTTTTTTCTGATTGCTCTTCTAGCAAATGAATATTGACATTTGTCTTCAAGCTCAATAATTCGCCTCCCACTAACTGAATTCTACTTCTATGCCCTTTAAATGTGTTATCTATTTCTAAAATCTTAGCATTAATCTTCTGACTTTATATTTGCTATTTTTGTATGGTTTACAGAATTTTATTTACTTTGTATGGATTACTTGCAGTGTTATCCTATAGTCTTCTAAAGTTTTGTCTATGTTTTCCTTCATTTAATCTGCAAATTTTTATCATTCTTTCAAGTCTTTTCAGGTAGTAATGATATTATTTCTGGCATTATATTTTCTACTCTATATTTTGGTCACGTCTTTGAAGCACTCTATCTTATTTCTTTGTTTAAGCTGAAACTGTTGTCTTTGAGACATTGTGATATCATTGAATTTATAGTTAATTCATGGTTGTATGTTGGTATGTTCTCAGACACCATTCTCCTGATGGATTTGAAAGCAACTGGAAGTACCTATACAGTTCTTTGTTTGCTGTTTATATAGTATAGTTCAGGGCGAATATATGACAGGAAGATTCCATATAGTCTGAGCACTTACTACATGCTAGACAGAAATAAGGGCCTTCATTTGCTGATAGGGCACAACTCAAAATGAAGAGAAACAGCTGCAAACATCTATTAATAATCAAAACAAGGACTGTATGAAGTATGAATCTAGGAATGTTGGAAATTGTCAAAAATGAAATGCATAAACATCAATAGCTTAGGCATTATTGAACTGAAATGGACTAGTATTGGCCATTTTGAATCTGGCAACTACATGGTTTACTAT
>NW_006408529.1:21961968-21977383 GCF_000296735.1 Chrysochloris asiatica | reverse complement strand
AAGACAAGAAAGAAGGAAAAGATCAAAATGGGTGTCAAAAGATACACTGAAACTTGCTCTCCAGCATAGATGCTAAAACAAATGGAAGAAATGAGGATATTTAAGAGCTGAACAGAAAATTTCAAAGTGCAGATTGAGAAGACAAAGTCAAATATTACAACAAAATGTGCAAAGATCTGGAGTCAGAAAACCTACAAGCTCAGCATTTCTGAAGATGGGGGAACTGAAGAAAAAGTCAAACCTCAATTTTTGTTATGAAAGATTGTATGGGAAAATTATTGAATGATGCAGAAGTAATCAAAAGAAGATGGAAACAGTGCAGAGTCACTGTACCAAAAGGAAATGGTTGATGTTCAACCATTTCAAGAGGTAGAATATGATCCAGAGCCAATGATACTGAAGGAGGAAGTCCTTGAAGGAATTGGCAAAAAACAAGGCACCAGAAATTGATGGACTAAAAATTGAAATCTTTCAAGAAAGTGAGGTGGCACAGGAGGCACTCACTCATATATGCCAAGAAATTTGGAAGAAAACTAACTGGCCAACTGATTGGAAAAGAGAGGTGACCCAACAGAATGTGGAAATAATCGGAAAATATCTTCAATATCCCATGCGAGTAAAGTTTTACTAAAGGTCATACAGATGTGGCTGCAAACATTCATTGACAGAGAACTTCCAGAGGTTTAAGCCAGATTCAGAAGAGGATGCAGAATGAGATACATCATTGCTGATGTCCGATGGATCTTGGTTGAAAGCAGAGAATACCAGAAAGATGTTTACCTGTGCTTTATTGACTGTGCAAATGCTTTCAATTGTGTGGATCGTGACATGCTATGGACAACATTATGAAGTATGAGTATTCCTGAACATTTGATTTTGCTCATGAGGAATCTGTACCTGGACCAAGAAGCAGTTGTTCGAACAGAGCATGGGAACACTGAATGGTTTAAAATTGAGAAAGGTGTGCAACAAGGTTGTATTCTTTCACCGTACTTATTCAACCTGTATGCTGAGCAAATAATACGAGAAGCTTGGTCATATGAAGAAAAATGTGGCATCAGGATTTGAGGCACAACTCAAAATGAAGCGTTAACAACCTGTGATATGCAAATGATACAACCTTGCTTGCTGAAAGTGAAGAAGACATAAAATACTTACTTATGAAGGTCAAAGACCACAATCTTTGGTATGGATTGTATCTCAAAAAAACAAAAATCCTCACTATTGGACCAATAAACAACATTCTGATCAATGGAGAAAAGTTTGAAGTTGTCAAGGACTTCATTCTTCTTGGATCAACTATCAACACTTATGGAAGCAGCAGTCAAGAAAGTAAACAATGTATTACATTAGGCTAATCTGCTGTGCAAAACCTTTTTAAAGTGTTGAAGAGTAGAGATGTCAGCTTGAGGATTAAGGTATGCTTAACCCAAGCCACGGTATTTTCAACAATTTCATATGCATGTGAAAGCTGGACAGTGTGAAATAGGAAGACCATAGAAGAATTGATATTTTTGTGTTGTGGTTTTGGAGGAGACTATTGAAGCCATGGGCTTCTAAAACAACCAACAGATCTGCATTGGAAGAAATACAGCCAGAGTGCTCCTTAGATGCCAATATGGCCAAACTTCATCTCTCATACTTCAGCTATATTGTGAGGAGGAACCAGTTGCTAGAGAAGAATATCATGTTGGGTAAGGTGGAGGATAAGCGAAAAAGAGGAAGACTCTCAGTGAGATGGATTTGCAAAATGACAGAACCAATGGTCTCAAGTGTGGCAACAACAGTGAGCTTAGTCTAGGACCAGGCAGTGTTTCATTCTGTTGTGCATAGGGTCCCTTTGAGTCAGTAAAGACTCGATGGCTCCTAACAGCAACCTAACAAGATCTCTTCTTCAACTAGATAATAATGCAATGGAGGAAAACATTTAGCAACATACTTTAATTTGGTGATAAAATTATTAACAGAATATTATGAAAATAATATTCCTGATGTGGCTCAGGAGGATAAATAATGAACTGCTAACCACAAGGTCTGTGGTTGAAACCACCAGGTGCCATACATATTTACTATGAGTCAGAACTCATTGCACAGCCCTCAATAACAAAGCAACATTATGAAAGTGTAAGTCTAATGCCATTGATGAATCAATGTTTTGTTTTGTTTTTTTATTTTTGGTAGAATGGGCAGAAGCCCTCTTAACACAATGGTTCAGCTGCTAAGCAACAAGTTGGCAATTGGAATCCACTAAAGTCTCCGTAGGAGAAAAGACCTAATGATCTACTCCTATAATGATTTCAGCCCAAGGAGAAACTCTACTCTGTCTGACAGGGTCCCTATGAGTCAGTATCAACTCCATAGCACACAACAAAAACAAATATAAAAATATTCCCCAATTCTTATTTTAAAATTCATCGATTTACCTAGGTTGACCTAGCCAATGTACCTATGGCATTGTTCGTACAGGAAAGCCTACTCTGACATTAAAAATAAAAAGCTTCTCTTTACAAGAGCGATATAGAACCTAAGTCTTGAATTTCTTCTTAATGTGACATTGCTTCTTTGCATAATGCTGATTACCCTGTATAAGAAGTCGGCTTGTTTTTTACTTGAAGTTTGTTGTAGTTGTTACATGCCGTCAAATAGATTCCCACTCATAATGACCCTGTATAGAGTTTCTGAGGAGCAGCTGATGAGTTTGAGCCATCAACATTGTGATGGTTTATCTTTCTGGCCAATGCTTTATATCACAGCATCACACCAGAACTGGTGTTGGTGGTAGTTATGTGCCATGGACTTGGTTCCAACTCACAGCAACCCACTAATGGGTTTACAAGGCTGTAAATCTTTACAGGAGCAGAAAGCCGCATCTTTCTCCTATGGAGCACCTGGTAGATTCAAACTGCTGAGTTTGTAGTTAGAAGCTCAGCTCATAATCCATTGTAGCCTACAAATTCTACCCAAAATATATGGTTTCATATTTTCTTGTATATTCCATTCAATCCACTGAATAAAATATCATGTATTGTCTGTTGATTATTAGATAGATGTTTAATTTATGTGTTCTCTAAATTCTCAGTAGTCTTTAGTCTAGTTTTAAGCTTATTTCCCTACCCTGAATTGTGGTTATTGTGAGAATTGAGTTAGTACAGGGGAAAGTTAATCACAGATAATGTAGCAATTGCTAGTAATAAGAATGTTCAAACAAGTTTCAAGTAAAGTAAGCCTATATTCAGCAAAAATAAAACTTTAGAACATGCTGGCATTAATGAAAATGCAAAAAATAAGAGGTAGCAAGATGGCAGACTAGGCAGAAAGGCTATATGAACACTCTATGATAAAGATATGGAAAACCAAATAAACAAATGTAAATTATAGTCTTGGAACTCTGAGCTTCAGATGAAGAGATAGAGAATTAGATTGAGTGCTTACTAAGGGAGAATGCTGAGCAGATTTGGCAAAAATAGTTGAGACTGGTGACTTATGCCAACAGACAAGCTGTGGCACAGCCGTCTTAACTTTCATTAGCAGTTTCAGAGACAAGAAAAGCTATTGGCACTGAAAAAAAAAAAAATTACTGATGATGCTCAAAGATAAATGTGTGATACTTTTCATGTTCCCCACCCTCCCCTGGTGACGAGAAGTGTGACCGACCCCCACTGGCATACACCCCCAGGAAAGCTCTAGCTCTTCTGGTTGTCATAGGCACACAGAGGTGAAGCACCAGTTATAAGCTCCATTAAAGAAGACTGGAAGATATACACATTCATTCTGTTCTAGTGGGCCAAGCTCCAAATGTTCATAGCCAGCCCTGTATAGACAAGGACTAGCCCTCATGAAGGGAAGCAACGGAACAGATGCGTGTGTTTGGGTGTGGGGGAGGGGTTAAGGGAGGAGACTGCCAATCTGTGCAGGGTGGCCAGGCACAGTGTGACCATCTTGAACTTTTGTTGGTAATTTTGGTAGGTGGTCCAGAGGCATACTGCTTATTGGTAGATAGATGTGAAAACTTACCTTGTACCTATTGTCTTATACTCTGGTGACCAGAGGTATGGCTGATCTCCACCCATGTACACTCCCAGAAAACTTCCTGCCCTCTGGGCACATAAAGTGTTTGGGGAGCTAGCATCAACAACCTTGGAACCTGTAGCCAGGTAGGCCTGCTCCAGACCTATAGAGCTAATTCTGGCCAGCTGTGGACTAGTAGGACCTCTCACTCTTGACTGCCTTCTGGGCCAGAAATACTCTGAATTCCCCATCTGCCTTGAGGTCTGCACAAACTGCTTCCATGTTGGGTGCTAAGAACAACCCCTAAAGAACTCTATCTAGGAATTGCCCACCCACAGTGTGAGGTCCTTGGTTGGCAGAGACCCCTGAATTTTCTGCTTGCTGAATTTGGCCAGCAGTTTGGAAAAGATTCAGATTTGTGCCCATTCCAAAATAAGGTGACACAATTGAAAGCCATTGGACAATATTACATGCAAGTAAATTTTGCTAAGATTAACTCCAAATCATTTGCAACAGTATATTGATAGGAAACTGTCAGAGTTTTAAGACAGATTAAGACGAGGATGTGGAATGAAGGCTAGAACTTGGCTGAAAGCATAGAATACCAAAAGGATGTTTAGCTGTGTTTTGTTGTTGTTGATAAGTACTGTGGAGTAGGTTCCGACTCATACCAACCCTGTACAGGATTTCTGAGGCTGCACATCTTTATGGGAGCAGAAAGCCTCATCTTTCTCCCGCAGAACAGATGATAGTTTCGAACTGCCGACCTATCTGTGTTTTAGAGATTATGAAAAGGCTTTTGATTGTGTGGTTCATGACAAGCTATGAACAACAATAATGGAGTACATCCCTGTCAAAGTACTGCTACAGTTATTTTTTGAATTATCTTCAGCAAAATTTTACTTAGATGTGATATTAATGATATTTTTCAATGATTTCCACATTCTGTTGGGTGACTTCTCTTTGGAGTGGGCATAAGTATGCATTTTTTCCAATGGGTGGGCCAGATAACAGTATTCCAAATTTCTTGGAATAGATCAGTGAGTGCCTCCAGTGCTGTATCAGCTGGTTGAAATATATCAGTTTGTATCCTGTCAATTCCTAGACTCTTGTTTCTCATCATCAAGTTCAGTGCAGCTTGGACTTCTTCTTTCAGTACCATCAGCTCATAATCTGGTCGCTACTCTTGATATGGTTAAATTCTTCTTGGTACAGTAACATCTTTTGATGGTTTCTGCATCATTTAATATTTCACCCACAGAATCCTTCAATACTGCCTATCTAAGTTTGAATTTTTTTTCAACTCTTTCAGCTTGAAAACACTGTGTTCTTCCCTTTTGGTTTTCTAACTCCAGGTCTTTGCATATTTCATTATCTATATTTTAGAACTTTATGAATTCAATTAAAATATGTATATTTCAGCTTATTTCAATTTAAAATAAAAAAAAATACAAACATTTTTCTTCCCCAAAAGTCAAATCATGCATTTTTAATTGAAGTCAGCATGTTTACTTCTTATAATTACAAGAATTTATAAAGTTTGAAGCTACATAATTACAAGTTCTTTAAGAATAACATCTGTGTTTTCAGAAGAAATTACATATTGGACTTTTACTATTATTTGGAGAGAGATTAAATAGTTCTTTATGAAATAAAATTTGTCAATTGCAATTTCATGGATTTGTTTCTTAATGGAATTCCAAAAGAATGTAGAGCCTTAGGAAAAGCAGAAAGAAATTTTAGATTAGCTTCATTAATAAATACTTGATATATGATACTGTTTTCAAAATTTATTATTTTTCAGTCATTATTATAGATGACTTTGATTATTGAACCATGGCTGTAGCATATGATGATTTGAGTTAATGCTAATTTCACATGTACATATCAAATAATCTGTATGTGGAAATTTAAGATTATTTTTTACTTATTAAAATGCTTATTCTATATAAAATTATTTGTATAAATAATTCATTTTTAGTGATTTATAAGGTAATTTTTACAGAGTGGTTTATTATTCACAAATACATTTTAAGGAAAAACAGGTAATTAAAATTTTATCTATACTAATAATGAATACTAGAATAAGTAAAAAATTTTTATCTGTATATTACCCTCATTCACACATTAATCTTAATAATATAAAAATTAAGTAAGGTTTTCATTTGGGATCAGAAAACTAGCACTGCCTTTGCACTTATTCTTGTTTTACAATATAATATTTTAACTTACTTTTTAAAAAAATACTGCCTTTTACTTGAAAATTTAGCTTTAATATTTTCATTATTATAGTGATATACCAAGATGATCAGATGTTTTTCATCAATAATTAGTTTATACTCACAAAACAAACTTAAAAATTGTTTGAAATCTTGTAGTATATTTAATTTAGATGACAAATGTGCAATGTTCTACTTTTTTTAAAAGCTATTTTTCTTTGATTATTCATTTGTCATAATATTTGGGAAATCTGACAGGGTTTCTCAACTGCAGGATATTTTTCTCCTGATTTTTATTTTCCATTCTGAATTGTAACCCTATTCAACTGTGATTCTACACAGTTTGTCATTGAAAGAATATCCAGTCAATTCTACTTAGTATTTAAATAGTAGTAATTTTGATGTGTATGGGAATATATACTGTGTTTCAAAGAAATAAATTACTACCCAGTAGTAATTTATGAATAAAGTATGACAATGTAAAGTGATATTGTATAACAAATAAGATATATATATATATATAAGTTTAGTTATTAAAAAGGAAGTTTCCAAAATTGAAAAATGGAATTCCAACATTCTTTGATCAATGTTAGATGATTTAAAAAAAATAAAAAAACTCCTTTACCTGTGTCTTCTAGTATACTATGGTGGTGGCTGTGTGCTGTGGAGTCGGTACTGATTCATAGCAACCCTGTACAGGGTTTCCGAGTATACTATGTTGTTGTTGTTAAGTGTCGTCGAGTCGGTTCTGACTCATAGTGACCCTGAACAGGGTTTCCTAGGCTGTAAAACTTTACGAGAGCAGAAAGCCTCATCTTTCTCCCACGGAGCAGCTGGTAGTTTCGAACTGCTGACCTTGGGGTTTGCAGCCCGAACCACTACGCTACCAGAGCTCCTTTTATAGACATGTTCTATTGCTGTAGTTAGATGCTGTCCAGTTGATTATGACTCTTAGAGAACCTATCCATAGAAGGAAACATTGCCTGGTCCTGCACCATCCTCACGATTGTTACATCTGGAGTCCATTGCTGTGTCAATCCATGTCATTGTGGTCTTACCTTTTTCCACTAACCCTCCTCTTTGCCAAACATGATGTTCTTTCTTCAAGGTCTTGTCCCTCGCTATTTTTTATAAGGTTCAGGGTTAACCATTCTAAAGTAGTCTGCCTCTCCTACTTCTTATTCTGTCTTAGCATGGATGTTCCACTGAAAACTACCTGCCATGGGTGACTTTGCTGGTATTTAAAATACTGGTGACTTAACTTCCAGCATCACATCAATGTAAAAACCAACACAACGTGACAAACTAACAAACAAGTGGTGGATTATAGACATACTAGTCACATATATTGTTGTTGTTGTTGTTAAGTGCCATTGAGTCAATTCTGACCCATAATGACCCTGTATAGGGTTTTCAAGGAGCAGCTGGTGAGCTTGAACTGTTGACCTTGCTGTTCAAATGACTTTGCAGTCTGACATATTAGCCCACAGCACCACACCAGGATTCCATATAGGAATCCTGATATGGTGCTGTGGGTTAATGCAGTGGACTTTAAGGTCAGTTTGAAATGCAAGGTCAGTGTTTCAAGCTCACCAGCTGCTCCTTGGAAATGCATACAGGGTCGCTATGGATCAGAACCAGATTGACAGCACTTAATGACAACAGTCACATATGTGGGTTTCTAGTGTGGTGCTGTGTGATAAAGCACTGGCCTAAAAAATTGGTTTGAACTACAAGGTCAATGGTTCAAACTCACCAGCTGCTCCTTGGAAACCCTATACAGATCCACTATAAGCAAGAACTAACTCAGTGGCACTTAACAACAGCAGTCATATATGGGCCAGACTATTCCATGAGTGTGGTGCTGTGGGTTAATGTTCCAGATTGCAAAAGCATTTGAACTGCAAGGTCGGTGGTTCAAGCTTACCAGCTGCTCCTCGGAAACCCTATACAGGGTCACTATGGGTCGAACCAACTTGATAGCACTTAACAACAACAAAAACATCCCATGATACAAGTATATGCATGTTCAACAGCTTTTTCCTAACAGCATAAGATAATAAGACAATGATGATGGTGTCTGAGTTGCAGTAAGTCTACAATATAAAGTTGGCTTTTTATATTCTTAAAAGCAGAGAAGAACATAATTGCCAAGAGAGTACTCTCATGATCATGCTCAACTCATCATATCTTTGCTTTATTTCATTTGATCCTAAGTCATCCCTAAGGTACAGAGATCCCTAAGGTAGATAGTATATATTTTTAAATAATAAAAAAATTAAGTCTTCTGTCACTGAACAACAGTTAAAGGTAATTTTCTAACAAGGCAATCTTTCTTCAGCAAGCCCAAATGATGAATAGCAATTTAGACTTAAGGGTAAGATTTCTAGTTTACCATGCCTAATCAAATAAGTCCTGGTGTGGCAATGTAGGACAAAATCTCAGCCATAAGGTCGGTTTGAACTTCAAGGTTGGCAGTTCAAACTCACCAGTCCCTCCTAGGAAAGCCTACACAGAGTTGCTATGAGTCAGAACTGACTCAATGGCACTTAACAACAATCAAATAATGATGTTTGCTTAAAGACAGTTATACTTATTCATCCAATATTTAGGACACTTTAAATTTTACTAACTAATACATTTTCAAATTAATTATTGACTATTTAAAAATATTTAATTTTTAGCAATTCTTCTATTAGTAATAATTTATCCACTAGATACTTATTTTTTTTTCTTTTTTTCAGTTTTATTGATTTTTGGATTTCGATCTGTTTTGATATGTTGTTGTTGTTGTCATTAAGTACTGTCGAGTTGGTTCCGACCCATAGCGACTCTGAACAGGGTTTCAGAGGCCGTGAATCTTTGATATGACTTACTTTTAAATCATGATATAGGGAGGCAAAAACTTGTTGTATTAGGTTATTTCACTGAAAAGCAAAAGCAAAGCCAGAATTAGACTTCAAATAGATTTATTTGGGGAAAGTTAGGAAGAAAGAGGAAGCAGGGGTTGACAGAGAGTCTTAACACTATGAAGTTAAGTATGATGCCAACACAAAAATAATGAAAAAGAAGGATTAGCTGTAAAATGCCTCAAACTGAAGAAACTCTGAAGAAAGTTTGTCCGGGCTGTTGAGGATCCCTAATTAAAGTGGCTCATTATGTAATTGTTGTTGTTAAGTACTGTCAAATCAATTCTAACTCAAAGCAACCCTGTATAAAGTTTCTGAAAGTTGCTGGTGAGTTAGAATCATTGACTTTGTGGTAGCAGTCTAGTGCTTATCCTATAACTCCACGCCAGGACACTCATTATGTAGCAGTAGTACCGTTCCTGTCTTAGTTGGTGACTGACAACAACCTGACATCTGCCTATGGCAGTGATGAATCCAGAAGGCTAGCACTGAAGCTGTCAGTCAGCAGTGCTTTGCCAACAGGTGCTCTTAAAGGAAATCTGAGAGGCACACTTACAAGACTGAAATTCCTAAAACATTTATCAATGACTGTAAGTCCTAATGTGGTACTGTAGATAAGCACTGGAATGTTAAATGCAAGATCAGCAGTTCAAACCCCCCAGTTATTCCTTTGAAATCCTATACAGGGTAGCTATGAATATGAACTAACTCAATGGCACTTAAGGACAACAGCATGCTGTTATGAAAGGAGCACCGGTGGCAAAGAGGTTATGCACTGGTCTGCTAACTGCAAGGTCAGCAGTTCAAATTCACTAGCCACTTCATGAGAAAAAGATGAGGCTTTTTGATCCGGTAAAGATTTACAGACTTGGAAACCCTATTCAAGGTTGCTTTGAGTTGAAACAGATTAACATATTGTTAAGACACTGTGGGGTAAATGTTGAGCTGCTAAACTTAAGACTGATGGTTCAGCTATTTTTCTGGAGAACAATGATACTGTCTACCCCCATAAAGATTTACACTTAAGAAACTGTAGGGGAAAGTTCTACTTTGTCCTATAGGGTCTGAATGATTCAGGACAGACACCATGGCAGTGGGTTATATTGTGTTAAGCAATAACTTTCAGCATAAGACTCACCTGTCTATATTGTTTTGTATGCAAGGCACACGGACATGTTAAAATTTGTAGTGAGTTATTGGGGTCCCAGAAATCTTCGAACTCCATCCCATGGGTAGAACCTCCATCGTATGAATGGGGTCTAAAAGAAGAAAGAAAGCTTCTGATCTCTGTGTTAGACTTGCTTGAAATTTAACTTATAAATACATACTTGTGGAGATGAGAAATGCTGGTAGCCTACCTTCATGGAGAGATGCCATAGATGTACCATAGGAGATGGGAGAGAGAACCCAGACTTGTAGCCATGCTTGTTCAGAGTGGAATGTCTATCTCACAAAGCTGAGAACATGGATATGGGAGGAGGAAACAGGATGGCTTAAGTGCAACAAATTGTCGCTTTAAATGTCTTTGTAATTGCTCTATGCCCTTAAATAATTTATACATACTTTATATGATAGGTTTTTTTAAACTTTTTATTTTGAATTGAATGAAGATTTCCAAAGCAGATCATAAGTTTTACATTCAACAAATCATCCACTTTTCAGCTCAAGGATTTCAATCCCCTCCATGTACAAGTAGTTATCTTACGTCCTCTCTATGGTTCTTATTTCCATTCTACTCTCCTTCCCAAACATTCTCAATTTTGTCCTTATGTAAATGTTACCTTTTAATCTTGAATAGTTGACCATAGCCTGGTGACTATACCTTACTATTGTTGTTGTCTCTCTACATACTCATCTACTGCTTTGTTGAAAATTGGGACATGAGGGTGAGTTCAGTTCAGAACTGAAGGGTAGCTGAGGGCCATATTCTTGGGTTTCTTCAGACTCTTATTTGTAAGCTTATTTTTTGTGTATGTAATTTTGTGTTTTGTTTTAAATTTTCTCCCACTCTACATGGGACCTTCTAATGTGATCCCTTCCAGAGTAGTTGGTAGTAATACATAGGCACCATCTAGTTCTTCTGGTTTCAGAGTCGTGGAGACTGATGTTTACGTGGTTCCATTAGTCCATTGGACTAATTGATTACAAAAATCTCCAATTTTCATCACTTTTACATCTTCCAAACATAGAGAGACCTAAGTTGCACCTTAGATGGCTGCTCATGAGCTTTAAATGTCTGTTGCTATTCACCAAAGTAGAATGTAGAATATGTCTTTGTGGACTATGTTATTCCAATTGATCATGGTTCCCCAGGCCCAGAAATTCAACGCCTCAAGGTATTTGGTACTAAAGTTGTCATCATTTTATTACCTGTATGCTCCACTACATTCAAAGGTATATTCGAAGCATAGGTAAAAACACATATATAAATATCCTGACAAAACTTTATTTATTTGTGGGTATAATCCCACTGTCCCTCACATACCCATTTAGTCTGTGTATCTGTCCATGTGTCTTCCCATAAAACACTCTTGTTGCAGGCTTGTGTATATAACAGTATTTACCTTTATCCCCTTTAATCTTTGCACTTCTTGTGTCTTCATGTGTTTCATCATTTTTCTGCCAACATCCCTCATTGTTGTTTATTGCCTTCCATGCTTGTGGTGCTGTAGGATAAGTACTGGACTGCTGACAAAAAGATTGGCAGTTCAAACCACCAGTTGCTCCTTGGAAATCCTATATAGGATCACTATGAATCAGAACTGACTCAATAACACCAAAACAAAAACAACAACCCACTAGCCAGCGAATGACACTCCATTTCTTACAATCTTTCCTTTGAACTATCAAAGAATAGTTCTTTTAGCATGAAAACTTTTTCTTGGGTTTTTGCAGGACTGGTCTCACGCAAAAATTGTCTTTTTGTGATTAATATCAGTCAGCATAATGTCCTTCAGGTACATGCATGTGAAGTGTTTTTCAGATTCCTCATTATTCTTCAGTGTTGCACAGTATCTCATTGTGTTTATGTACCAAAGTTTGTTTATCCATTCTTCCACTGACAGGCAATAAGACTGTCTCCATCTTTTTTGCTATTATTATAAGTGTTTTAGTGCGATTTGGTGTGCATATATCTTAGTTCTTATTTCTTGGGGCTATATACCAAGTATATAGCTATATACCAACTACTTATATCATAGTTCTTATTTCTTGGGGCTATATACCAAGTAGAGGGATGGCTAAGTAATATGGTATTTCTATTTCCAACTTTTTGAGGAAGCACTGTATTATTTCCCATAATGGTTACACCATTTTACAGTCATACTGGCAACGCAGGAAGGTACCAGTCTCTCAATGGCACTTAACAACAATGGAGTCTTGATGTGATGCTATAGGATAAGTACTGGATTGCTAACTGCAGCAGCAGCAATTAAAACTAAAACCAGCTGCTCCTCAGAAACCCTGTTCAGGGTCTTGATGAATCAGATTCTACTTGACAACATTTATCAATAAAAGCAATGGTTAATGATAGCACACATTTCTTCATGTGTTTGTTGGTTGCAGGATGTCTTCTTTGATGAAGTGTCTGTTCATAGTCACTCTCCATTTTTAAGTGGGTTTCTTTGTTTACTTTTTTGTAAAGGTGTTTTTTCCTTTAAAGTTTAGAGATCAGTCTCTTGTCTGATATGCCATTGTAAACATTTTTTTCCCAGTCTATGGGCTCTCTTTGTAATCTTTTGTATAACCTTTTGATGCACATCAGTGCCTAATTTTAAGAAGGTCACAGTCATCTATTTTGTCTTCTGCTGTTTGTTTTTAGTTATGTTTGATCATGTACTAATGCCATGTATCCAGCCCCTAGGTTTTTTCCTATTTCTTTATTGATGCTCTTTATAGTTCTAGGATTTTCATTTAAGTATTACACATTGTTTTTGTATATGATATGAGATATGGGTCTTTTTTCATTTTTCTGCAAATGGATTTCCAGCTTTGTCAACATCATTTGTTGAAGAGAGTATCTATTTCTCTATTAACGTGCTGTGTGACTGTTCCAAAGATCAGCTGACTGTATGTAGATGGATTTACTTCTAGGTTCTCAATTCCATTGCATTGATCTATGTATCTTTCACTTTAAAAGTACCAGGCAGTTTTGAACACTATGGCTGTATAGTATATTTTGAGATCAAGAAATGAGAGGCCTCCAACTTTGTTCTTCTTAAGTAATGCTTTGCATATCCAATGTCTTTTTCCTTTCCATAAGAAGTTAGTTTTTCCATCTCTTTAAAAACTGATGTTTGAATCTGGACTGGGATTTCATTATATCTACAGATTGCTTTGGGTAGTGTTGACATTTTCCCAATGCTAAGTCTTCTAATCCATGAGCAGGTACATTCTTTCATTTTTGTTAGGTTCATTTGGCTTCTTGTAGTAGCATTTTGTTCTTTTCTTTGTATGTGTCTTTTGTTTCTCTGGTTAGATTTATGCCTAGGTATTTCATCTTTTGGATGACCATTGTAAAGGGAGTTTTCTTTTTTCTGTTTCTCATCTGTCTTTGTTAATGCAAAGGATTCTGACTGATTTTTGTATGTTGATCTTTTATCCTGTCGCTTTGCTGAATCTTTCAATGAATTCCAATAATTTTCTTGTTGAGTGATATTTCTGTATAGAATCCTATCCTCTGCAAATAGAGGTAGTTTTACTTCTGTTTTGTCAGTTTGGATGTTTTTAATTTCTACTCGTTGCGTTATAATTCTGGCTACCACTTCCAATATAAGTTTGTGATGAGAAAGAGCATCCTGGCCTGGTTCCTGTTTGCACAGGGAGTTATTTCAGTTTCTTTGCATTGAATGTAATGTTGGCTGTTGGATTTATAGGTTGTTTCTGTTGTTGTTAACGTTGTCAAGTTGACTCTGAGTAATAGCAACACTGTCTAGAGTTTCCTAGGAGCAGATGTTGGATTTGAACCACCTACCATGTGGTTAGCAGTCTAATGCTTATCTTACAGCACCACACCAGGACTCCTGGATTTGCATTGTTGTTGTTGTTAAGTGCTGTCAAGTCGGTTCCAGCTCATAGCGACCCTGTATAGGGTCTCCAAGGAGCAACTGTTGAGCTTGAACCACCAACCTTGCATTTCAAACCAACTTTGTAGTCCAGCACATTAGCCCACAGTGCCACGCCAGGGCTTCTCCTGGATTTGCATATATGTCCTAAATTATAATGAGGAATTTCTCTTCTATTCTTAATTCTTTGAGTGCTTTTTATTAGGAATGGATGTTGATTTTGTCAAATGCCTTTTCTTCATCAATCAGTACGATCATGCAGTTATTTTCCTTTGATTTATTTATTTGGTGGGTTATGCTAATTGTTTTTCTAATACTGAACCATCCTTGCATAATTGATATGAGTCCCACTTGGTAATAGTTTAATATATATAGATATATGGAGCTCTGGCAGCGTAGTGGTTACGAATCCGACTGCAAATCGCAAGATCAGCAGTTCGAAACTATCAGCTGTTCCGCGGGAGAAAAATGAGGCTTTCTGCTCCTGTAAAGATTTACAGCCTGAGAACCCCTGTACAGGGTCACTATGAGTCGGAACCGACTCCACGGCACATAACATATATGTGTATGTATATATTGTTGAATTCTGTTGGCTAGGGTTATGTTGAGAATTTTTGCATTGATGTTGATGCAGGATTGTTTGTTAAGTGCTGTCGAATCAGTTCTGACTCATAGCAACCCTGTGTAGGTTTTCTGAGGAATAACAGGTGTGTTTGAACTGCCAACCTTGTTGAGAATTTTTGTATTTATGTTGATGCATGATAGCAGTTTATCATTTTCTTTTTTAGTGATACCTTTGCCTTTATTCAGTGAGAGGGCTTTGCTCACTTCATAAAATGTACTTAAGAGTTTCCCATCTATTTCTATGCTCTGGAAAAGTTTGAATAGATTTGGAATCAGCTCTTCTCTGAATGTTTAGAATTCATGAGTAAAGCCATATAGGGCTGTACTTTGTTTTGTTGTTGGGAGTTTTTCTGTTTTTTTTTTTTTGTTTTTTTTTTCAATCACCTGATTATTTTCTTCTTTTGATAGATGTCTGTTCAAGTTTTCTAATTTAAGTAGGTTGTGTTTTTCTAAAAATTTGCCTATTTCTCCTAGATTTTCAAATTTGTCAGAGTAAAAATTTTCATCGTATTCTCTTATTCTCCTTTTTATTTCCATTGGCACTGTTTTGGCATTACACTTTTTTCTTTTCTTTAAAAAAAAAATAAGTTTT
>NW_006408529.1:21959455-21960478 GCF_000296735.1 Chrysochloris asiatica | reverse complement strand
GTGCTGAGGGTGTACCAAGCTATTCATAAGGCTTAATTACTAAATATTCAGAAGTAGTCTGCCTACCTTTTTTCATAGTTGTCTAATTTTAAAAGTTCAGCTAAAATCTGTCCATTGTGGGTCATCCTATTGGTATTTAAAATACCAGTGGTATAGCTTCCTAAATCACAGCACCATACATTCCACCACATTACCACACACTGATAGATGAGTGGTGGTCCCACCAACACTCATGGAAGCAGCAGTCATGTAATCTAATGACATATTATATTAGGTAAATCTACTGGACAAAACCTCTTTAAAGTGTTGAAGAGCAAAGATGTTAGTTTGAGGACTAAGGTGAACCCGAACCAAGCCATGGTATTTTCAATAACCTCATATGAATGTGAAAGTTGGACAGTGAATAAGGTAGACTGTAGAAGAATTGATGCATTTGAGCTATGGTATTGAAGATTATTGGAAGTGTCAAGCACTGCCAAAGGGAAAAAAAAAGATTGTTTTGGAAGAAGTACAACCAGAGTGTTCCTTGAAGCCAGGATGGCCAGTGTTCATCTCTCATACCTCAGACATATTATCAGAAGAGACCAGTCCCTGGTGAAGGATATCATGTTTGGTAAAATGGAGGGTTACAGAAAAAGAGGAAGAACTCCAATGAGATGGATTGGTACAGTGACAGCAGCAATGGGCTTAGGCATAACAATGATTGTGAGGTTGGCACAGGACAAGGCAGTGTATTGTTCTGTTGTGCACAGGATCGCTATGCCTTGGTACCAACTTGATGGCACCTAACAAGAACATCAACACATAGAAGTCCTGTTGTGGTGCTGCAGGATAATGTGCTGGACTGCGAGGTTAATTTGAACCACAAGATCGGTGGTTCAAATCCACCGGCTGCTCTTCAGAAACCCTATACAGAGTTATTATGGATGGAAATCTATTCGATAGTACTTAACAATAACAGCAAATAAACAATTTTCAGGCATTCTTCACATTTTTTCCTTCTTTTTTGTGATTCTTCTTCTA
>NW_006408529.1:21953498-21955258 GCF_000296735.1 Chrysochloris asiatica | reverse complement strand
ATATTCAACATAACGATTTTGCTTTTACAAGGGCCTCTACAAGAATTAGAGTGCCTTCATTTCTCCCAGGTCACTTCTTAATTTCTTTGTGGTTTTTTTTTTCCTGTCATAACTTTGGGCAGCGGTGAATATCCATATTGCTTTCTAAAGTGAGGGCAGGCATCCAAGAATGCACATTTGACCTGCCTTTGATGACTTGAAGATCACAACTCAACTAAAAGAAGATAAAATTTTTTTATAAAGGAAATGAGTGTAAATGAACTTGACCTATACTTATGGATGTTATTTTTGTTGTTAAGTGCCGTCAAGTAGATTCCAACCCATAGCAACCCTGTACAGGGTTTCCGAGCAGCTGGTGAGCTTGAACCACCAACCTTGCAGTTCAAAGGGCTTTGCAGTCTGGCGCATTAACCCACAGCACCATACTTATGGATGTAGTAGCTCAAAATAGGAATCTTCATCCTATCCCCTCTGTATGCAGAGGTGATAGGGACAGGCAACTTGGACATTGGCTACATAAAATGTGAGGGCTATAAAGGCACAAAGTGACTGGTTTACAAGTTTTAAAGATGGAGCTTAGATTCCAAGTGTGCGGAGGGAGGGGGGGTGAAGAGTAGAATCCCCATTGAATAGTTTTCTAGACAGGTCTGGTGAAAGGAGATGGGAATAAGATCCTTATAATTCAATACTGAGTAATTGTTTTCATGACTAATCGCAATTGTCACAACTGGAAAGATAGAAGCTTTGTAGCATAAAGGGGAGAGTAATTAATCTTACATTCCAGAAACAGAGGACCCTAGGATCATCAAGTGAGAAGAGCATGAGTGGAGTATGGAACTTTATCAAGAGAAGTAGTGACATCAGAGATGGAGGCAGAGGTAAGGACATAGAGAGATAGAGCAGCTCTCTAGACTCATGGAAAGAGAAAGACTATGTGCTGTCAGCTAGGAGGCAAGCTTGCAGACTATGCCTTGTGGTTATTTAAATGATTATATATTCCTGAGTGTTTTGTTGTATGTTCCCTCCCCTCCCCACAAAACAAAACAGAGGAATAAAAACAAATACTGTTGAATGATGATGCATGAGGGGATTGTAATAACTGCAATGAAACAATGAGTGTAAAACTGATGATGACCCATGTAAACTATCACTCAATTCACACACAAAAAATTAAAATAAATAAATAAATAAACCGTATAGAGAGGTGGCAAGATGACAAACTTGGCAGAAATGCTACATAGATTTGCTACGACAAAGATATGGAAAACCAAATGAAACAAATGCAACTTAGAGTCCTGGCATCCTGAACTTCAGATGAAAGGGTAAAGAAGTGGATTGAATACTTATTAGGAAAAGAAGCTGAATAGACTTGGCAAAAAATTTAAATAGACAATGACTGTGCTACCTGACTAGATATGACACAGCAATCCTAAACTTTCATGAGCAGCTTTAGAGACAAGGCAGTGGATTGGTAATGCAAGGGTCTGTGGTGGCTTGCAGAAAGAGATAAAGATGATTTTTGGTTGTTGTTCCCGAGAGATTATCCTAGTGACAAGAGATATATACATAGCCTAGCAATGCTCATGTTCTTCTGGGGGGTCAGAGCCACATGATAGTGAGTCATGCAGTTGTGATCCTCATCCAAGTGAGTTTTGTATTATCTGCATCAACCCCAGCTCCTTGATTGCATGCTTGAATTTCAGACTGCAGAAGCTGGTAGAATTCTTTAATTTCATCATCACTGGCTTTAGTGGTTGGTG
>NW_006408529.1:21942792-21953125 GCF_000296735.1 Chrysochloris asiatica | reverse complement strand
CTCTTCCCTAGAAGTGTCTTTCAACCTGAGGGGCTCATCTTTTGGCATTATATCTAACAATGCTGTAGTGGTCTGCATCATATTTCAATATTCAGTATTCTGGTGCTAACAGTGTTCCCCTGCTATTAATAAGGTTTTCAATGATACAATTCAGAAGTTTAGTTAGCATAGCATGTCTTAAGATTATGAAGGAAAAATTCTAAGAAAGAAGAAAGAAGTAAGTGTCATAGGGTAGGAGTGGGATAAGTGATGTTACATTGAAAATATTGCAGTCATTGAGATAAAGTGAAGAGTACGATTTGCGGAATTTAAAACCAATGATTTAAAAACTTCACACAGTTCACATAGTATTCTTTTTAAAAAATCTATAAGGTCCATGAAATTACTTTATTATTAAATCTAAAATTATTTTAAATCCATCCATTTTAAGTTAAATGGCAATACTCTTTGAGATTTCAAGGAAATATGTACTCAAATTCTTTGATCATATTTCAATCTATCCTTTCCAGGAATATCTGTTTTTTTGTCACATTTAGGAAGAAATGGACTGATCCTGACAATAGCGCTAGTTTAGATCTTGAATTTTCGCAACACAATGAGAAATTCTGCCAAAGGCAATTTGAAACATGTGGTATTTGGAGATCTGTCACATAATCTTTTTAATTAACCTTTGTTCAGAATTCCTGAGGTCTATTCTTATATTAAGTTAACAGGAATAAAAATATATACATCTTATTATCTCAGCTGCATTTTTAAAAAAATGTCTAAATTAATATTTAGAGTAATGCCTAATATACAAGTAGTAGTGAAAGAGTAGTTGCAAGAAATTTTCATTTTAGTAGGGATGGAGCACAAACACTCCACAATGGCTACCCTAATGTTGGTGTCCTGGTGTGGCACTGTGGGCTAATGCGTCAGACAGCAAAGTTGTTTGAACTGCAAGGTCGGTGGTTCAAGTCCAACAGCTACACCTTGGATAGTCTGTACACAGTCGCTATGGGTTGGAATCAACTCAACAGCACTTAACAACAACAACAATGTCTACTCTGATCATTATTTCCTTCCCACTGCTCCTACTAAGTAGACTGAAGCTCCTGGTTCTCATGCTTTAGTTTTGCATATGCTAGGAAGGAATTGACAGGTTCCTCTTCCTTCTGTACATACTGAAACTCTTTGTTCTGTATGAAGGGACAGGCAGACCTTCATCTTGTGGTTTTCCTACATTTTCCACATTCGGAGCACCACCCTTTACAGCCGTGATGTATGTGAATCTCGTATACTCCATGATATAAAAAGACCATTGGACATGCAGCTCATGCACAAAAACTTTATTATTCAGCAAGCCAACACTGGAAACACCTTTTCTCATCCTTTTAGTAAGTTTTCTTTAGGACAAATCATCTCTTTTATTTTCCTTTCTGTAATAAACTAATGTCTCTAGATTGGTCGCTGTTCATTTTTTTTTTTTTTTTGGTCTACTGGCAACTGTGTATACATAAGACTTTTCCCTGCTGGGTCTCACAACACTTATTTTGAAATTTAAAACTCAATAAGAAAGACTAATCAAAAATTTACTTCTCATATTCTTCTTTTTTTTATTTTTCTTTTAGCTCAACTTGCTCTTCTGTTTTAGGTTCCAGGAAAATGAAAGTTAGTGTTTGTACCTGAAGTCATCAATTTAATATAGGATTATGACTGAAAGTAATTTCTCTTCTCTTTTTCCTATTTTGATTTTCTAAGTATTCTAATTTTTTATTATACTTACATGCATTGTTGTTTTGATGGTTGTTAGGTGCCATCAAGTCGGTACCAACTCATAGCGACAGAACGAAACACTACCCGGTCCTGGGCCAACCTCACAATTGTTGCCACCCTTGAGCCTATTGATGTTGCCATTTTGCCAATCCATCTCTCTAGGGGTTTTCTTCTTTTTCTATGACCCTCATGCACATGATGCCTAAAATTCTTTTTAAATAGCACTAAAATTCAATATACAATTAAGTTTTTTCTTATGTGACACAATTCTAGAAAAGTTTTGTTTCCTTCTTTTTCATCTTTTAATTCTTTTGTTATAACCCAGGACAAACTTTTCTGCAATGTAATTACAAATTTGACTCTGCTGTCTAAAATACTTTTCTTTCCTTCATGCTGCCATTACATGGTTTCATCTCATCACTCAAAAATACCTTCAATCTCTCCTTTGATTTTAATTTCTTCCATTTTGTATCACTTGATTTTTTATTCTAAAATAACAATGCTATGATTTCCGAGGTTTTAGAAATAATTCTTCTCACCAGATGACCTTGTCACACACTTCTCTAAGAGACAGCATGAATCAGAGTAATGTTTTCTCATCTGTCCACTCATATCTATCCTTGTAAAATCACATCTCATTCTTTTCCCTCATTTTAATAGAATAATACTAATATCAGATATCTGTTTCTGTACCATTCATCCCCTCATCAAATAAAAGACATTATGACTATAGCTATTCTTTGTGTGTCTAGTCATTGATTTCTCAGTCTTTGGTTATTAATTTCCTGTCCTTCTTTCAACAAATATGTTATCATCCTTTGTTTATAAACACTTTCCAAAATGCTGAGAATTAACTGGAATGACACAAAATAGTAACTCTTCACAAAAATGTCACATCTAATTGGGAAATATAGATAATAAAGAAACAAACATCAAATGAGAAAAGAGAGTTAAATATTTTTTTGAAAATACACATTATAAAGAAGGAAAAAGATATGTACAGAAAGAGATCATAGAGATTGTGAACATTTGAATGTATCTGAGAAATTTATGTGACAAGGTGAAGTCCTTCCCTGACAAGGTATAATTTGTGTAAAAAGCCAAAAAATAAGGAGAAAAACATATTAGATAGAAGAAAAGCAGATGACAAACCTTGATGTTACTGTTCTAAAAAAAGAAAAGAAAAAAAAGTGATTAGTTTGATGTGAAATTAATTAGGGAGAAGATGTTATTGTTTCATACTATTAAGTCAGTCATGACTCATAATAACCCAATATAGGGTTTCTGAGTGTTGTAGGGTTGAGCTGCCAACAGAGGAGAATAGGAAGTAAAGTCAGAGGCAAAAGAACACTATAAGAAAATTGACTCCTACTCTGGAAAATATAGTTGGATTTTGAACAAAGAGGTGCTGTGATTCAGATGAAATATTATCAGGATCTTCCTGATTGTTCCATTGAGAAGATATTAAAGCTGGCAAATACTGTAAGTAATATGCTTCTCCTATGATGATGGAATACTAGCGTTACATTGTAGGATAAGCACTGGGTGCTAACCATAAGGTCAGTGGTTCACACCACTAGTCACTCCTCAGAAATGCAGGGTCACTATGAGTCAGAACTTATCTAAAGCACTTAACAACAACATGAGGATGATACCATAGTTTAGATGAAAGATGGCAGAATAATACAAATTTAAATCGGGACTTCTGGTGTCACATTCTAGAATGAGCACTGGACTGCAAACCACAAGGTAAGTGGTTCAAACCCACAAGCTGCTCCTCTGAAACCCTATACAGGATGGCTATGAGGTGGAACAGACTGGACGGCACTTAACAACTAACAAAAATAATCTGAAACCTGGTTTACTCCATGGCACATAATAAACAAAAATTTGAGAAGAAAATAATTGCCAGATGTTTCATTTATCGATGTATTCAATCGAAAATGTCAGAGAAAAAACAAGTCTCTAACATGATTACAATAGTAGTAACTGTAATGTTTGCTATGTGAGTGTCTATGGAAAAGAAAGTTTGAGGAATAGGAGATTTCAAAAGTTCATGTTAAGTTTTCTAGGTCTATTATGTATCCAAGAAGAAATGTTTACCTGGTACTTGGAAGTGCTAGACTAGTTTTTTAGTCCCCCCAACCCCCAGGGCTGTAGAGTATGCTGGGAAAAACAAAAACAAAAACTCAGGAGTCATCATTGTTTACATGGCATTTTATATCATAATAGTTGAGATAACCAAAAGAATGAATATAGACAGAAAAAAATAATTCCAGAAAGAAATCTCTGTGACTTTACAACACTAAAAGAGATAGAGAAATCACCAAGAATTGAAATAAAAATTTAGAAGGATATAGGTGGCAAAACAAGCAACTGTCCTAACCTAGAATAAAGTGAAGAATTCAGTTATAGGGGCAGAGAGTGATTCATTTTATTAAATGTTGTGTGAAATATAACTAGATTACAGGTTGAGAAATAATCATTGGACTTTGCAACTTGAAGTCATTGGAGAGCTTCACGAGTGCAGTTTCAGTGGATTGGTAGAAAATAAAAAATCTAACTCACCTGGATTTAAAAATTAATTGGAAAAGATCAGATCCAAGAAAAGAGAAATGTAGAAACACTAGGTGCTGCAGATAAGTACTCGACCATGAATCAAAAGGTTCAAACACACCAGCCACTCCTTTGATAGCCTACACAGGGTTTCTATGAATCCGAATAGACTTAATGACACTTAACAACTACAACAAAGCGGGAAAAGAAGTAGGATCAAGACAGTTTTGGTTTGTTTTTTAAATTCCTGTGGTATATCTTAACCTTCATTCTTGTGTTTTGAATCCTGATATGACCCTGCAAGATGTTGCACTGGACCTTTCCACCCCAAGATCAGTTTGAACCACAACAACAACACTATTGTGATTATAATCCCATTAGATAATGAGTTTTCTTTGTTGTGCTAATGAAGTTGTGTTTGAGTAGGGTGTGTCTTAATTCCATATCTTTTGGGATATAAAAGAGCATATGAAGCAAGGAAGTAGAGATAGAGGGAGAAAGATGCTAGCCCACAAGAAAATCAAAAAAGGACCCAAGGAACAGAATTTCAAAAGAGACAAGGACTTCCTCCAGAACTAAAAGATAAAGTCTTTCCCTAGAACTGAAATTTGACTTTTCTATTCTAAATTTCTACTCCTCTAAGCAACAACAACAATAAGCTATGAGTGTGGGTCATCCCCAACCTCTGCAGAGGCAGTCACTGAATGAGACCGTGTCAACTGAGCAAATAATCCAAGAAGCTGGGTTCTATGAAGAAAAATGTGGCATCAAGATTGGTGGAAGACTCATTAACAACCTGCAATATGCAGATGATACACCCTTGCTTGCTGAAGGTGAAGAGGACTTAAAACATTTACTGATGAAGATCAAAGAGCACAGCCTTTGGCATAGATTACATCTCAACGTAAAGAAAACAAAAATCCTCACCACTGGAGAAAAAATTGAAGTTGTCAAGGACTTCATTCTTCTTGGATCAATCATCAACACTCAAGGAAGCAGCAGTCAAGAAATCAAACAACATATTGCATTAGACAAATCTACTGCACAAGATCTTTTTAAAGTGTTGAAGAGCAAAGATGTCAGCTTGAGGACTAAGGTGCACCTGACCCAAGCCATGGTATTTTCAATTACCTCATATGCATGCAAAAGCTGGACAATGAATAAGGAAGACCACAGAAGAATTGCTGCTTTTGAGTTAGGTGTTGGAGGAGAATATTGAAAGTTCCCAAAAAAACCAATAGATCCGTTTTGGAAAAAGTGCAGCCAGAGTGCTCCTTGGAGGCCAGGATGGTCAGGCTTCATCTCTCATACTTTGGACATATTGTCAGGAGGGACCAGTCGCTGGAGACGGATATCATGTTTGGTCAGGTGGAGGGTCAGAGAAAAAGAGGAAGACCCCAGCGAGATGGATTGGCCAAGTGGAAGCATTGATGGACTCAAGCGTGGCAACAGTAGTGACATTGGCCCAGGATCAAGCACTGGACTGCAAAGTTGTTTGAGTTTCCAGATCAGTGGTTCAAGCTTACCAGCTGCTCCTTGGATACACTATACTGGGTCGCTATGGGTCAAAACTGACTCGACGGCACTTAACAACAACAACAACAAGCTGTGAGTTCACCACTCATCTGTCAGTTTGTTGTACTGTGATGGCTTGTGAAAAGCCATGGCATTTTCAATAACCTCATATGCATGTGAAAGCTGGGAAGTGAATAAGGAAGACTGTAGAAGAATTGATGCTTTTTAGTTATGGTGTTGGAGGAGAATATTAAAAGTACCATGGGCTTCCAAAAGAACAAACAGATCTGTTTTAGAAGTGCAGCCAGAGTGCTCCTTGGAGGCCAAGGTAGCCAAACTTTTCTCATACTTTGGACATATTGTCAGAAGGGACTAGTCACTGGAGAAGGATATCCTGTTTGGTAAGGTGGAGAATCAGAGAAAAAGAGGAAGGCCTCCAGCGAGATGGATTGGCAAAGTGGCAGCATCAATGGGCTCAAGTGTGGCAACAATTGTGAAGTTGGACTAGAACCAGGCAGTATTTCATTCTGTTGTGCATAGGGTTGTTATGAGTTGGTTCTGACTTGATGCCACCTAACAACAACAACAAGCTATGAGTCCTAGTGTCTCACTATAGGATAAACCTGGACTACAAGGTTGGTTTGAACTTCAAAGGCAGGGGTTCAAACTTACAAGTCTTTCTTCAGAATGCATATACAAGTTTGCTATGTTGACTCTGACTCCATAGCACTTAATAACAATAGAAAAAACAGACTATAAGAAAAGAAATTTGTTTTTATTTGAAGCCACCACTTGTGGCTTTTTTTTATAGCAACACTGTTGTTGTTTGGTGACATCCAGTGAATTCTGATTCACAGCAACCATATTCACAAGAGAAAGAAACACTGTCCGGTCCTGGACTATCTTTGAAATTGTTAGAGTTCATTACTGCTGCCACTATGCCAATCCATCTATTTAGGGGTCTTGCTCTTTAGTGCTGATCCTCCACTTTATGAAGTGTGATATCCTTCTTCAGGGACTGGTCCGTCCTTAGATGTCCAAAGTATGGGAGACGAATGGCATCATCCTGACTTCTAAGGAGCATTTTGACTGTATTTCTTCCAAGCCAGATCAGATATTTAGCTCTTCTCTCAGTCCATGGTACTTTCATTATTCTTCACCAGAACCATAATCCAAATACATCAATTCTGCTATGGTCTCCCTTATTCGTTGTCCAACTTTCTCATGCATATGAGGCAATAGAAAATACCATGGCTTGGTGAGGAACGCATTAGTTCTTAAAGTAAAGTCTTTGCTCAAGAATACTTTTAAGTGAGCTGGTGTATCAGATTCGCCTAATGCAATACAATTTTTTATTTTCTTAGTCCTGCTTCCATGTGTTGATTGTAGACTCAAGCACATTAAAATCTTTATATCTTCAATCTTTTTTCTCCATTTATCATGATGTTATTTATTGTTCCAGTAGTGAGGATTTTTGTCTTCTCTGCATTAGGGTGCAATACATACTGAAGGCTGTGGTGTTTGATCTTCATCAGTAAGTATTTTAAGCTCTCTTTGCTTTCAGCAAATCAAGGTTTCATTAGCTGCACATTGAAGATTGTTAATGAGTCTTCTTCCTTTTGATACCACATTCTTCTTCTATAATCCACTTGCTATGATTACTTGTGCAGCATACAGATTGAATAAGTATGGTGTAAGGATCCAACCCTGGCACAGACTTTCCTTATTTTAAATAATGCAGTATTACCTTGTTTGGTTATAACAATGGCCTCTTGGACTATGTACAGATTCCTCATGAGCACAGTTACATGTTTGTCATACTCTTTCTTTGCAATACCATCCAAACATTGTCATGATCCACACAGTGAACGTTTTGCATAATCAATAATGCACAAGTAAACATCTTTCTGGCATTCTCTGCTTCTAGCTAAGATCCATATGATGTCAGCAATGATATCTCTAGTTCATATGCTCTTGGGAATCTGAGCTGAATTTCTGGCAGCTCCCTGTTGATGTACTATTGCAATGATTTTTAAATTATCTTTAGCCAAATTTCTTAATATGTGATATTAATGATATTTTTCTATGATTTCTGCATTCTGTTGGGTAATCTCACTTTGGAATGTACACAAATATGGATCTCTTTCAATTGATTGGCCAGGTGGCCTTCAGAGTTCTATCAGTTTGCTGAAAGATTTCAATTTTCATTCTTTCAAATTCCAGAGTTTGGTTTTTCACCAATGATTTAGTGTATCTTGGATTTTTTCCATAGGTTCTTGATCATATACCACCTCTTGAACTGGTTGAACATCAACCATTTATTTTTGGTACAGCAATTCCATCTATTCCTTCCATATTCTTTTGATGTTTTCTGCATCATTCAATATTATATCCATAGAATCCTTCAGTATTGCAACCCGAGTCTTGAGTTTTACTTCAGTTCTTTCAACTTGAGTAATGCTGATCATTTTTTTTTTTCCTCCTTTTTGTTCCACATTTGGCCTTTGCTTTTGTTTTGGCTGTTGTTATCGAGCATCTCCTTCATCTGTTCTGACAGATGTAATCAGTTTGTTTCCTGTATATTCCATCTGGTGAGGTTCATTTGTATAGTAATCTTTTACATTGCTTTTAAACCATATAAATATCTTTTTAAAAGGTATTTATAATGAATAAGTCATTGAGCTTACAGCATTCTACCAAGCAATGTTGTTATTGTTTTTAAGTACCGTTGAATTGGTTCCGACCCATATCAACCCTGTATGGGGTTCCCAAGGAACAGATGGTGAGTTTGAATTACTGACCTTTCAGTTCAAACCAACCTTGAGATTGAATGCTTATCCTACAGTACCACACTACATTATTTTTACCACCAACTACTGATCCTTCCTCTTTCTTTCCAACTTTCACATTCCAATCACCATTAAGAATCAACACATCTTGAGTGCAAATTTCATCATTTTCATACTGAAGAAATTGGTAGAATTCTTCACTTTCATCATCACTGGCTTTAGTGGTGGTATGCAAATTTTAATAATGGTTGTATTAGCTGGCCTTTCTTGTAGATGCATGACTATTATCCTACCACAGACAGGATTGTACATCAAGACAGATCTTCAGATGTTCATTTTAATGATGAATATGGCACTATTCCTCTTGAATTAGTCATTGCCACAGTATTAAACCATATGATCTTTGGAGTAAAAGAAAATTCAGCTCACAAATCCCTAAATATCAGTCTTTATATGTTCTATTTCAATTTTGATGACTTCAAATTTTCCTAGATTCATGTTTCATGCATTCCACTTTCCAATCATTAATAGATATTTGCAGCTGTTTCTTTCATTTTGAGTTGTGTCTTATCAGCAAATGAAGGCTTCAAAAGCTTTGTTCCATGAGTGTCTTTATGTTCAACAATACTTTGGGGAGGCAGCTGTTCAACAGTTGCATTTTGGGTGCCTTCTGTCCTGTGGGTCTCATCTTCTGGCACAGTATCTGATAATTTCCTGCTGCAATGCATAATGTTTTCAGTGACTAATTGTTGAGAAGTTGGCTCCCTATCCTTCTTCCTAGTCTGTTTTAGGCTGGAAGCTCAGCTAAAATTTGTCTACCATGGGTGATCCAACTAATATTTAAAACTGGTAGCATAGCTTCTAGCATCACAGCAACACACAGGCTACCTACCATGTATGACAAACTGATAGGTAAGTGCTAGATAGCAGCAACAGATAACTAACATCATTTGTTGCCAAAAGTGAGGTCCTTCTTAAAATGTGGAAGTGGTTTGTTGTTGTTGTTGTTGTTAAATGCTGAGTCAGTTCCAACCTATAGCGACCCTTTATAGGGTTTGACCTTGCATAGGGTTTCTGAGGAGTAGCTGGTGAGCTTGAACCATCAACCTTGCAGTTCAAAAGGCTTTGCAGTTTGGTGCATTAATCCATAGCGCCACACCAGGAAGTGGTTTAGGAATTGGGAAATGGGTGGTTAGAAGAGTTTTATTGTCCTGGTGTGGCACTGTAGGTTAGACACAGGACTGCTAACTAAAATGTCAGTGTTTCAAATGCAAGCCTCTTCTTGGAAAACCCTACACAGGGTTGCAATGAATCAGAATCAATTATATGGTATTTAACCACAACAACAACAATACTAAAAGCTTGGATTGCCTTGGAAGGTTGTTAGTAGAATTATGAACACCACAGAAAATTCCACGAGGGCTCAGAAGGAAGTAGAGAGAGCCATAGAGAAAGTCTGTCATCTTAGAAAATACATATGATGCCATCAACAGAATACTGCTAGACATTTGAATTTTAATGTGCTTTAAATGGAAATGATGAATAAATGATTGGGAGGGTGATGCTTCCCATCCCCAGTCCAGTGGTAAATATTTTGCTTGAATTATATTAAAATGCTTGGTTGTTGTTGTCAGGTGCCATCGAGTCGGAACTGACTCATAGTGACCCCATGCACAGCAGAACGAAACAATGTCCGATCCTGGGCCAACCTCACTACC
>NW_006408529.1:21931943-21941733 GCF_000296735.1 Chrysochloris asiatica | reverse complement strand
TTCTGATATTCTCTGCTTTCAGCCAAGATCCATCGGACATCAGCAATGACATCTCTCATTCCATGGCCTCTTCTGAATCCAGCTTGAACCTCTGGAAGTTCTCTGTCAATGTATTTTTATAGCCGTTTCTGTATTACCTTTAGCAAAACTTGGTAGAAGGCAGAATTTGTAAGTGATGAGCTTCAATATTTGTCTGAGAATACTTCTAAGCAAGATATTAAAGTCACAGCCTGGTTTGTCCTTGTTACACATATCAAAATGTGAGAGGAAAGAGATAGACTTTAAAATGATCTGTACAAAATGAAAATAAACTTAAATATTTGGAAAATTCTGTTATATAAACTAAAGACATCAATCCTAGAATGCTCATGAAAGATGTAGATACACAATCGTTTGTTAAAATGAATAAGTCTGGGATAGATTATTCTAAAACTACCACAGAAGAAAACCTATTAGCCTAAACAGGATAGAGAGAGGATACAATTAAGGAAAACTGTTTGTTTCTTGGAATTCTACAGGCAGAACAGAAGCCAAACAAGCTATATCTCTTGTCCTACAAGATAGAAAAGAATCATTATTGGAATAGATTGGACATCAGTGAAACTGTTTGAAGGATCGCAGAAAGCAGGTCTGCATTGTTTTCAAAGGTAGATACATGGTTTTCTAGGTCTAGTAAAGCCACAATCTCCTAGGTCTCAAAAGCTGGAACCATGACCTTAAAGGTTTCAAAGAGTCTGATTCTTACAAACTTACATGTAGGAAGGCTGTGAATTTGGGTAGGCCAAAGAGTAGAATGTCATGGTTTCAATTGTGCCCCAAAATACGTATTGTGAATTCTGACTTCTATACCTCTGATTAGAATTCTATTTGAGAATGGGTTTTTTTTTGTTGTGTTCATGAGACTATGTTAGCATGTTGTTGTTGTTAAGTGCAGTGGGGTTGACTCCAACTCATAGCAACCCTGTATAGGGTTTCTAGCAAGCAGGTGGTGAGTTTGAATCACCCATCTGTAGTTCAAACTGAAAAAGAGGAAGACCCCCAACAAGATGGATCAGCAAGGTGGCATCATTGATGGCGTCAAGTGTGGCAGCAGTAGTGTGGTTGGCCCAGGATCGGGCATTTTTTCGTTCTGCTGTGCATGGGGTGGCTATGAGTCGGTTCCGACTCGATGGCACCTTACAACAACAACAACATACAGGAAGACAAAACATGATTAAAAAGACTGGAAAGAACTAAAATTCCATAGTAGATGTCAGTAGAGATTCAACTAGCTCTCCAGAGTAGATCTACTAAAGCAAATGGAAGAAATGAGGAAGACAAAGAGCTGAAAAGAAAATTTCAAAGGGCAGCTCAAAAAGAGAAAGTCAAATATTATAATGAAATGTTCAAAACCCTGGAGTTGGCAAACCAAAAGGGAAGAACATGCTCAGCATTTCTCAAACTTAAAGCTTGCAAATATTGAATGATGTAAAAAGTTTCAAAACAAAATGGAAGGTATACACAGTTACTTTACTAAAAAGAAATGACCGATGTTCAAGAGATAGCATATGATGGTACTGATGGTACTGAAGGAAGAAGTCCAATCTGCATTGAAAGCATAGAAAAAACAAACAAAGAAACAGACAAAAAACAAGACTACAGACATTGAAGTAATACAAATTGAAATCTTTCAACAAATTGATGAATCACCAGAGGCGCACACTCATATATGTTAAAAATTTGAAAGACAGCTATCTGGCTAACTGATTGAAAGTGATCCAAATTTGTGCCCCTTCTGATGAGAAGTGATTCAATGGAATGCAGACATCATTGAATAATATTATTAATGTCACATGTGAGTAAAGTGTTGCCTGGTGTGATGCTGTGGGTTTATGCACTAGACTATGAAGTCCCTTTGAACCATAAGTTTGGTGGTTCAAGCTCACCAGCTACTCCTCAGAAAACCTATACAACATTTCTATGGATCAGAATTAACTCAATGGCATTTAACAACAACAAAGATAATTTTAAAACAGTTGCAACAGTACATCAACAGGGGACTGCAAGAAATTCAAGCCGAATTCATAGAAGGATGTGGAACTCGGAATATCACAAATAACATCAGGTGTATCTTGATTGAAACAGAGAATACCACAAAGATGTTTACCTGTGATTTATTGACTATGTGAAGGCATTCAACTGTGTGTATCATGATGAGTTACACATACCTTTGCCAAGAATGGGTGTCCAGGAACACTTAGTTGTTCCAATGAGTTACAGGTACCTATACTAAGACATTTGTTGATGAAAACAATGTTGTCACTGAATGGTTTAACATCAGGAAAGGTGTCCGTTAGTATTGTGTCCTTTCACTATATTCAATCTGTATACTGAACAAATAATCCAAGAAAATATATTATATAGAGAAGAATGTGGCATCAGGAACACTCATTAACCACCTGTGATATCCAGATGATGCAATCTTGTCTATGGGAAGTGAAGAGGATTTAAACAACTTACTGATTAAGGTCAAAGATAATAGCCATATGTATAGACTGAACTTCATAGTGAAAAAAGCAAAAACCCTCACAAGGGGACCAATATAATAATACAGTGAGCAATGGAGAAGGAAATTGTGAAGCGTGTCATTGCACTTGGATTCACAATCAACACTCATGGATGCAACAATTAAGAAAACAAATGAAGGCAAATCTGTTGCAATGGACCATTATACTAGCTTATATATCAGTTTGAGGACTAGGGTGAGTCTTATCCATGTCGTGATATTTTCAGTGGCCTCAGATACATATGAAAGTTGCACAATGAATATGTAAAACTGTAGAATCATTGATGCATTTCAGTCATGGTGCTGGAGATGAATATTTAAAGTACCATGACTGCCAGAAGAACAAACAAATCTATGTTAGTACAAGTACAGCCAGAATGTCTCTTAGAAGTCAGGACAGCAAGACTTCATCTCTATATTTCAGACATTTTATCAGGAGGGCCAGTCCCTGAAGAAGGACATCATACATGGAAAAATGGAAAGTTAGAAAACAAGAAGACTCCCAATGACATGCATTAGCACAGTAATGAGTTCAAGTATAACAATTTGGTACTAGGTAGTCATTTGTTCTGTTGTGCTCAGAACAGAGCTACATGACAGAGATGCCTAGATGGCACCAAACAAGAACAATAAATAAAAACATACAATCAATAAAAATATACAATCAAGATGCATTCATAATTATTGGTGACTGGAATGCAAAGGTCGGAAGCAAAGAGGAAAGATCAGTGACTGGAAAATATGGAAATAGAAATGGTGTGGAATGCATGATAGCATTTTGAAAAATTAATGATGTCTTCATTGTAAATACCTTTTAAAACAACATAAAAGATGACTATACACATGGGCCTCACCAGATGGACTACACAGAAGTCAAATTGACTTCATCTGTGGAATGGATGGTGGAAAACTTCCATATCATCAGTCAAAAGAAGACCAGGTGCAGATTGTGGCCCAGACCATAAATTACTCATATTCAAGTTCAAGTTGAAGCTGAATAAAATTAAAACAAGTCCAGGAGAGTCAAGCTATGACCTTGAACATCTCCCACCTAAATTTTGAGATCATCTCAAGAACAGATTTAAAGACCAGAGAGTTGTGGGATGATATCAAGAACATCATACAGGATGAAAGCAATAGCTCATTAAGAAGAAACAAATGAGACAAAGACCAAAATGTATGTCAGATGAGAGTCCAAAACTTGTTCTCCGGCACAGAGAGGCTAAGTAAATGGAAAAAAATAGGGAGGTAAAAGAGCTGAATGGAAAATTTCAGTGCACAGCTTGAGAAGATAGAATCAAATATATAAACAAATGTGCAAAGATTTGGCATTAGAAAATCAAAAGGGAAGGATTCACTCAGTATTTCTCAAGCTGAGGGAACTGGAATAAAAATTCAAGCTTGGACTTGCAATATTGATGGATTCTATGTGCAAAATATTTAATGTTACAGAAAGCATTAAAAGAAGATGGAAGGAATACACAGAGTCAGTGTACCAAAAAGAAAATTTTGATTTTCAGCTATTTCAAGAAGTAGAATATGATCAAAAGCCATTGATACTGAAGCAAGAATTCCAATGTGCCCTGAAGAAACTGGCAAAGACCAAGGCTCTGGGAATTGATGGAATACAAACTGAAATCTTTCAACAAACTGTTGCAGCAATGGAGGCACTTCCTCATCTATGCCAAGAAATTAGGAAGATAACTACCTGACAAAGTGATGTGACCAAACTGGGTGCAGAAATCTTCAGACAATATCATTAACATCACATGCATGTAAAATTTTGCTAAAGGTAATTCAAAACCAGCTACAACAGTACATTGACAGGGAATTGCCAGAGGTTCAAGTCAAATTCAGACGAGGACATGGAATGAGGGATATGATTTCTGATATCAGATGGATATTGTCTGAAAACAGAGAGTATTAAAAGATGTTTTACCTGTGCTCTATTGACTTTGTATAAAGGCTTTCAATTGTGTGAACCAAGACAAGTTATGGATAACATTGCAGAGAAAAAATATTCCAGAACACTTACTCATGCTCATGAGGAACCTGTACATAGACCAAGAGTCAGCTGTTCCAATAAAACAAGGGAACACTGAATGATTTAAAATCAGGAAGTGAGTGAACCAGGATTGTATACTTTTACCATATATATTCAATCTGTATGCTGAGCAAATAATCCAAGAAGCTGGATAATATGATGAAGAATGTGGCATTAGAGTTGGGGGAAGACTCATTAACAATCTGTGATGTGCAGATGATATTTTACTTGCTGAAGGTGAAGAGTACTTACAATACTTACTGATGAAGATCAAAGACCACAACCTTCACTATGGGTTGCACCTAAATCTAAAGAAAAAAAAAAAAATCCTCATCACTGAACCAGTAAATAACATCAAGATAAATGGAGAAAAGATTGAAGTTCTCAAGGACTTCATTTTGCTTGGATCAACCATCAACATTCTTGGAAGCAGTAGTCAAGAAATCAAAGAAAATATTGCATTAGGCAAATCTGCTGCAGTTTGAGGACAAAGGTGCACCTGATGTAAACTTTGGTATTTTCAATAACTCATATGAATGTGAAGATTGGATAATGAATAAGAAAGATCATAGAATAATGATTTGAGTCATGGGGTTGAAGGAGAACAGTGCAAGTCCCATGGACCACCAAATGAACAAACAAATCTATGTTGGAAGAAATACAGCCAGAATGTTCATTAGAAGCCAGAATGGCCATATTTTACCTTCTCTATTTCTATCATATTATCAGGAGTGTCCAGTCCCTGGAGAAGGATATCATGCTTAATAAAATGGTGGGTCAGCCAAGAAGAGGAAGACCCCCAATGAGATGGATTGGCACAATGGCAATAATAATGGGCTTAGCAATGATTGTGAAGTTGGTGCAATGATTGTGAAAGAAGTAATTTTAAAAAATTGTAGATCTCCCAATAAGTGCATATAAGGTACAATGCATTCAAGTATTTGCCATCCAGAATTCAGAGACCTTGCTCAACAGAACATTAGAAAAGATCTCAGGAAGTGTCATCTAAGAAAAGAAATGTTAAACTAGCCCTAATCAAAATTAATAAAATATTGAAAACTCTTGAAAAGGATAAATCAGACCACATTGTTTATTGTTCCCTGCCACGAAAGCTTATGAATATTCAAAGAAGAACAACAAACACCTAAAAATATTACAATTCCGAATATCCATTACGAAATTACTAGAAATTCAAAGAAGATAAGCATATAGAACCCATGTGCATATGTGGGTATATGTGTTGAAATCTACAAAAAGGGTCTGGGAGATTGGAGGATCATTCTATAGATAGAAACAGATTGTGATATGACAAGGAGGATGGAAGTCATTTACAAGATTTTAATGAAGTTTTCTCATATCTTCTCAGTGCTTCTCCAAACAGATTCTCTCCAAGGACTGATGGTAGTGGTTATGCGCCATGGAGTTGCACTAGTTCAGGTTTTATAAAGTATCATAGTCCCAAAGTTGTTGTTGTTGTTGTTATGTGCCATGGAGTCAGTTCTGACTCATAGCGACCCTGTACAGGGTTTCCAAGGCTGTAAATCTTTACGGGAGCAGAATGCCTCATCTTTCTCCTGCGGAACAGTTGGTAGTTTCGAACTGCTGACCTTACTGTTCACAGCCCGATTCGTAACCACAAATTACATCATAGTAAAGACCAGATAGAAACAGACTAGCCTTTTATGAGTAAGAATTGGAAGGCATATAACATCACTTCTAAATACAGTGTTGATTAAAAACAAACAAATGCAAAATGCTTTACTTCCAGAAGAACCTTAGATTTCCCTTTTGATGGTAGGAATGCCCACGTACTGTCAAACATACTTTAACACTCAAGGATTCAAAGACAAAGACTTCAGTTTGTGAAAAAAAAATCTATTATATTTAAATTCTGCAAAAATGTTTTTTCTTAATCTAGTAAAAAATTTTTTTAATCTTCAACATAAGAGTTTATACTCACACATGCACACATACTGAGACAATAACATGTGCTCATAAAGCTACAGAAGTATACCTATATGCACCCATATCCATAATGCTCCCAATGGGAAAATTCAGCATGAATTTACAAATGGGAATATTCTTAGGAGATAAATAGAGAAGTAAAGATGAATGTTTCTGAAATGCGTCTGTGGCCAATAAGCATGTGCTCATGCTTAATTGGATCTAGCACAGATATTTTGAATGGAAAACATTTACTTTATTTCATATTAAAGCCATGATTTCATGAGAAATTCAGTATTTTTATAGCCTTGACTGTACTTTTATAATTAAAAATTTACAATGTTAAATTTTTATTTACTTATTCTAGATAAGGTCAAGTTTTAAACTTTTAAAGTGTTCAACTGGGCTATGAACATTATTCACTAGAAAGGCATGCAACAGTATTTAACTGTATGTGGTTATTGAAGATGATTCCAAAATTAACTTGGCATTTGCCAAATATAATTTTAATTGATGTAATTCCATCATTTATTACATAGTGCACTAGGAGGCACTAAGTAAATTCAAGTTATATATACTATGCCAGGGTAGAAACTATTTTGTATAAATAATACCAACACAATTTTTTTTATTTTCTGCCACTTACTGTTGTATGTGGGCTATAATAATAATATTGCAGAGTGCTTCAATTATATTTTTTTGTCTGTGAAATTTATTCTTTATAGTATAGATTCCATTCACTTGACACATTCATACACACCTTTCAAACCATTGTCATAAGTTGAATTCAGAATTCAAAGTACTCTATAGAACCAAGTAGAACTGCCCCATAGTTTCCAATGCTGTAAATTTTGTTAATGTTTCATTGTGAATTATGTGATAATTTATATGGGAGAATCTGAGCTTTACATTCATCCTATTGTATATCGTTTCAGTGCCATGGTTACAATTCCCTCCAGGCATCATCAAACAACCAAAGGATATACGCTGCAAGTCAGCCACCCAGTCATCAGCACACAGCCCCTCTCCCTCTCTGGGTCTAGAGTCCCCAGCCTCTCTATATTTCCATGTCATTGTGTCTGCCTACATCCCCGGCATGATTGTTTCTCAGGGTAGCATCCCACGCTCCGCTATTCTCCCTTGATGGTTCCAGGGCCCTCCGCTCCTAGACTGCAAAGTCAATGACTCCCCTCCTTTTGCTACAAAACGTCTATTTTTACATTTCCAACCCTCACAATCAGTCCTGATAACAATTGTTCACTTTTGTGTCACAAGAGACCTATCTGCATCTCCTTTCATCAGCCCAGCCATGACAGATTGGATACTACTTAGTGGAGATTCTACCTTCCTCCATGCCCTCTGGATCTAGGCTCCCTCTTGAAAGCTTGTAAGCCAGTCACTTATGCTTTTGTAGCTCCCACCACCACCACCACCACCACCACCACCAATCATTTTGGGTAGCCAATGTCCAAGTTGTCCATCCCTGTTTACTCTGTGTGTGGAGGGTATGAGAATGATCCTTGCTGTAAAGATTTGTTTTGTTCCTCTTTTAAGCTACTGCATCCATAGGTATAGGTCAAGTTCATCAAAATGTATCAGATTACCATTTTTTTCCTCTTCTTTCTTCTTGTAGTTGAGCTCTGATCATCCAGTCACTGAAGCCAGGTCAAGTGGGTATTATCTGCAAGTGTGGGTGTTCTTATGCATATGCCCTCTCTTCTTGTCAGCTGGATGCTTCACTCTCCACTCTAGTCCTCTGTGGCTATGTCACTGACTCTAGTCCCAAGAGTCCCCAGGTCTTGCCACACTGCTAGCCAACCACATCTCCACCAAGGTTCACAGGAATCTATTGAACATTGTAGAGCATAACTCGCAGCTTCATTGCAGTTTTTCCCTCACTTCCCCTTACCGGTGACGAATGTGGTCACCAATCAGAGCATGTATTCCCATTGAGTCTTAGTCTTGGAAGGGGGTTTTCCCTGAGGGGATCCGACCACTTGCCTTGATGTCTCCTGGGTGAGCAACTTGCTTGTTCTTGTAGTACTCAGTCAGACTGCCTGTAATGTTTTGTACTTTTCCTGTCAGTCTTTCTTTTAAGAAGAATATTCTGCTCTTATAGCTTCTCAAGGCTGGTCAGCTTGTCCTTTCAAGTGGAAATTTCCCACCGCAGAAGATTCTGGATACTGTTCAGGATTCCACCTATGGTCTTATGCAATGCAGAGGCTCCACAGGAAGCCTCCCTCACTGGGCACGTTGTAGCCCCAATTAAGGTATTCCAATCAGTTATAGGCAGAAGATGGACTTAAAAGCTTTCTATGGTGATCTTTCTGGCTATTCCTTTCTCTCTCATTCAAGTGTCTAGTTTATAAACATAAGCCAAGGAAACCAAGATTCAAAATACAGCCAAGCATCCTAACATTATTTCCCCCCTCTTCCCCATTCTAACCATAACTCAATCCCTGTATCCCAGAGCCGTTTTTCCAAGGATGTACATACTTCATTATTTACCTCTGTCCCACTTAGCCCATGCAAATCTGCCTAATATTTTCCCATATGCTTTGTTTAACCATTCCCATCCACCTTCTTATGTATTGCCCCCCTCCCTAGCACCAAAACTCTCCTGTGTCTATTCCCTACCCTCTGTTCCACCTTCCCCTCCCTCCCCTCAACACCCCCATCCCGGTAACCAACAAAGAACCTTTAATATGGGTTATTTTTCTTACTTTTATACAGTAGTGGTCCTATGCAGTATTTCTCCTTATATGACTGACTAATTTCACTCAGCATAATGTCCTCAAGGTTCATCCATGCTATGTGGTGGCTTGCAGTTTCCTTCTTATTCTTCAAGGTAGCATAATATTCCATTGTGTGTATGTACCATAGTTTGTTCATCCATTCTTCAGTTGATGGGCACTAAGGCTCTCTACATTTTTTGATATTGTAAATAGTGCTGCTATGAACATTGGTGTGCATATATCTACTCATGTTATGGATCGTATTTCCTGTGGTAAATAACAAGTAGAGGGATTTCTGGATCATAAGGTATTTCTATTTTCAAGATTCGGAGGAAGTGCCATATTGTTTTCTACAGAGGTTGGACCATTTTGCAATCCCACCAACAATGCAGGAGTGTCCCAGACTCTCCACATCCCCACCAGCATTTATTGTCCTCTACTTTTTTTTATCTTTGCTGTTACTGCTGGTATGAGATGATATCTCATTGTTATTTTTCCTGTGTCTCTCTAATGGCTAGTGAT
>NW_006408529.1:21925774-21926475 GCF_000296735.1 Chrysochloris asiatica | reverse complement strand
ATCATGATATATTCTTTTTGATGTGTTGCTCGATTCTGTTGGCTAGTGTTTTGTTGAGAATAACTGCTGACTTTGAAGTTCACAGCCCGATTTGTAACCACTACACTACCAGAGCTCCTAAACAACAGCAACAATAACAACATTTGCATCTATGTTCATGAGGGATATTGGTCTATAATTTCTTTCTTAGTGAGGTCCTTCTCTGGTTTTGGTATGAGGGTTATGCTTGCTTCAAAAAATGTATTAGGAAGTTTTCTATCCTCTTCTATATTCTGGAATAATTTGAGTAGAATTGGTGATAGCTCTTCCCTGAATGTTTCGTAGAACTCACTAGTGAAGCCATCTGGCCCTGGACTTCTTTTGGTTGGGAGTTTTTGTTGACCTGATCTACTTCTTTTGTTATGGGTCTGTTCAGTTTTCCTTCTTTACTGTATAAGTTTAGGTAGGTCGTGTTTTCTAAAAAAGTATCCATCTCTGCTAAATTTTCAAATTTGTTAGAGCACAACTTTTCATAGTATTGTGTTATAATCCTTTTGATTTCCTTTGGTTCCGTTGTGACATCACCCATGTGGTTTCAAATGGATGTAATTTGTGTCTTCTCCCTCTTTTCTTTTGTTAGGTTTGCCAATGGTTTGTCAATTTTGTTAATACTTTCAAAGAACCAGCTTCGCATGTCCTGTTGATTTTTTTCTGTAGTTTTT
>NW_006408529.1:21919387-21925434 GCF_000296735.1 Chrysochloris asiatica | reverse complement strand
TAATTTGATAGCATTATGGTCTGAGAAGATGCTTTGTAGTATTTTGATATTTGTAAATTTATGGAGATTTGTTTTGTTTCCTAAGACATGGTCTATATTGAAGAATGTTCCAGTTGCACTGGAAAAGAATGTGTATTTTGCTGTTTGGTTGAATGCTTTGTACACACCTATGAGGTCCAGTTTGCTGATTGTGTTGTTTAGTTCTTCTGTGTCTTTGTAAAGTTCCTTGCTGGTTGTTTTATCCATTTTTGAAAGTCGTGTATTAAAATCACCCACTGTTATTGCAGATTCGTCTATTTCTTTCTTCAAATCTATTAGAGTTTGCTTTCTATTTTTGGAGCTCTTTCATTGGGATAATAGATATTTATTATGGTTATGTTATCTTGTTCCATTAATAATGAAATAATGTCCATCTTTATTTATTTTGCTGATTATTGCCTTAAAGTTTATTGTATAAGAAATTAGTACTGCCACTCCTTTTTATTTTTAATTGTAATTAACTTGGTATTTTTTCCCCATTCTTTGACTTTTAATCTGTTTTTGTCTCTGTGTCTAAGATGTGTCTCTTGCAGACAGCATATTGAAGGATCTTATTTTCTTATCAATTCTGCAACCATCCATCTCTTAACTGCTGCATTTAATCCATTTACATTCAGTGTAATTATTGATAGGTATGGCTTAATTGCTGCCATTATGTTTGTCTTTGTGTGTGTGTGTGTGTGTGTGTATGTGTGGTGTTGCTGCTTTCTTTGTTCTGTATGTCTTCCTTTGTTGAGTTCATGCTTTTCGTATTCTTTCTGGTGAGTTTCCTCATAGTTTTAATGTTCCCATGTTCTTCTTGTATTTTAATTTTTTTGGTATGTTGTGAAGTGTTAATTTTCTTTGAGGTTATGTTATAGTCCATGAACTTTTCTCTCCATTTAGTGCAGTCTGTTTTTTGTTTGTTTGTTTGTTTGTTTGTTTTTAATGTTTTATTGTGCATTATGTGATAGCTTACATGGGAGAACTTTAGTTTTGCATTCATCCTATCATATATCATTTCATTGATATGGTTACAATCCCCTCCATGCATCATCAACCCACCAAAGGGTATATCCTACAAGCCTGCCTCGCCAACCCCCTGGCTGTCAGCACACTGCCCCTCTCCATCTATGGGTCTAAAATCCCCAGCTGCTCCATCTCTCTGCGTCATTGTCTCTGCCTCCATCTCAGGAGTACAGTGTGTTTTATCTTGTAATCTATCTGAACTTCTCACCATCTTGGTCTCTGTTCCTACATGATTACATTCTTTCACATTGTAGTTGTTTTGATTATAGACTGATCTCCCAGATTCTCTGAGTTTGTTCTTATAATTTTGTTCTGTTCTCAACTCTTTCTTCTGCCAATTTAGTTGTGGAAGGTGCTGCCACGGATGTCAATTTCTGTCATCTATTCTTGTTGGTTCTCAATCCACAGAACTACCTTTAGGATGTTTTGTAGCTAAGGGTTGTCTTCAGAAAAATCCCTTAGCTTCTGTTTATCCTGGAATATTTGGATTACACTGTCATATTTGATTGACAGCTTTATGGATAAAGGATTCTTGGTTGACAGTTTTGTTTTGTTTTTTTTTTTCTTTCACAATTTTATATATGTCTCCTCATTGCCTTCTTGCTTGCATGGTTTCCGCTGAGAGATCTGAGCTTAATCTGACTTATTTGCCTTTGTATGTAACACTTATGTTTTCCCTAGCTGCTTTCATGAGTGTCTCCTTATCTTTGTTTGTGGAGAGCTTGATTATGATATATCTTGGTGATTTTCTTTGGGTTCTATCCTTCCTGGGGTTGTTGAGGTTCTTGAATGTTTATCTTTTCACTTTTCAGGATGTTAGAAAAATTTTCTTCCTGCAGTTCTTCAACTATTTCCTCTATGGACTTGTGTAATTCTTCTTATTCTGGAATGGCAATAATTCTTGTATTATTTCTCTTCATTTTTTCCAACATGAATCTTAGACCTTCTTCAGATTATTTTTATCCTTTTTTGTGTTTGCTCTTCTATCTTGGTGGTATTGAGAGATTTGTCTTCCAGATCACTGGTTCTGCCTTCCATCTCTTCTATTCTATTCCTTTGCCCTTTTAGTGTATTGTCTATTTTCTTATATTCTATTGTTGATTGTTTGGACCTGTTTCTGTAGGTTTTAAATGGTTTCCAATGCTATATCTATCTTACTTGATTGTTCCTGCAGCACTTTCCTGACTTCTTCCTTATTTTTCTCAACTCCATTGTAAAGTGTTTGGAACATTTTATAATCATTTTTCTGAATTCCTTTTGCAGGCATTTCCAAGACCTGTCCTTCCAGAATCATGTCCAGGTCTACTTCTAGGTCATTTGTCTCAGACATTTACCTTGTTTCTGGACATGTGCTGATATGGTCATCTGCTTTCATTTCTTGGACATATTTAGTGTTTATCTGTGGCCTTAATACTTAATTGAGTATGTATTTTTGTATTTTTATGCTTTCTGAATGCTTCCAGGTATATGTGATCAGGATGTGGGCTTCCTTCTTCACTTTTCTTATTGCTTAATTCAGAATAACTTTCACAGGTGTTGTCTACCTGCCTGGTATATGGTTCTTGCCTAGATTTTGGTGTTTTATAGATTGTGATTGTAGGCTGACTATATGGCAGCAGTTGCTGTAACTTCTTGTGTAATATAGGGAGAGAAATAATCCCCCAATTATTAGAAGGGTGTGCATAAAACAGCAAAACAACAACAGCAAAACAAAAAATACAAGAAAAACAAAAAACACCAAAACAACAACAACAAAGAATTAGACTTGATACTGTATTCTATAATCACAGAAAAGGGAGAGAAGGGAGAAAAGGAAGAAAAAAAAAATCTGTAACCTAATATGTGTATGACTTTAATGCTCTCTTTCAGCTTCTTCCCTTCAAAGCTGCCTGGGAGATTGCAAGATGCCACTTTAAGTTGTTATGTTGTACCTCAGAATTTAATTTAATTTTTGGCCTTTTTTGTTTTTAAATTCTCTTTCCCTCTCCAAACCCTTTGTTCTGGCCTTTTCTGTATTTAAAAAAAAGTTCAGGTCCTGCTCTTCATTCAAAGTATCTGTGCACATGCATGGCAGAAGAACCCATCTGTGGAGAGGTTGTGGGATGTCCACTCGCTTAGGCTCCTCTTCAAGTCACCAGGATGGAGGTGTGCAAACAGCAGGTAGACCAATGAACAGATACAACAACAACAAAAAAAGAAAATCAGAACAAAGCAAAACCAGAAAAGCCCGGCAGATTCAAAAAGTACATGATTTACTTTTGCTTCAAGTTCCACTAAGTATAAGCCTTCAAACTCTTTAGATATTCTTATCTATGTGGTTCCGAGGTTTGGTGCTCTGCCATGAATCTGCTTTGCCTCATATTCTGTGTTATTACTGATGGTGAACCTCACTGCACCTCCACCCTTGCTGCCTTCAAGTCCTGCCTCCCCAATATTTATTTTTGCACATACAGAATTTATATAAAACATTGTCTTCAGTATCTATTTCATCTTTTTAACTGTGTGAACTTTCCATTTTTGCCTCTTCTCTTCTCCTTGCCTAGTTTGTTCATTTTGTAACTGATACGAAAATTCTATACCTGACTTTTCTGAATGTTAGCACCTTCACATAGTTTAACAGACCTCCTGATGTGATGCTGTTAGATAAGCTCTGGACTGCTAACCTCAAGTTTGGCAGTTCAAACCCACCAGTCACTCCTCAGAAACCATTAGAATTGGTATGAGTTAAAACCAACTTGACAGTACTTAACAACAAAATTAACATTCTTTTAGAGGCATACTTAAAGTAACCAGTCAAATTATGTAGTAGGTTATCAGTAATAAGTGTTTCAAGTTACGGTTCTATAAAAATAAGCTAAACAAAACAGATATTTTAATAATTTTGAAAAGGAATTATTTTCATTCAAGGAAGTAGAAACTTAACTGTTGGAAAAGAGGGTCAGAGTTCACAAATTCCTTAAGAGAATTTGGAAATGATAGGATTGTTCATAGCAAACGAACAAAAGGGTAGCAACATTTAGATGGACATTTTAGTAATGGAAACCCTGTACAGGGTCGCTATGAGTCGGTTCCGACTCCACGGCACATAACAACAACAAACAACATACTTCTAACACAGATTGGTTTATTCTTTTGGCAGATGATGAAACTTTCAATATTCTTCTCCAACACCATATCTCTAATGCATTGATTCTTCTATGGTCTTTCAAATTTACCCACCATAAAATCCTTTCTCAGAGATTGGTCCCTCCTGATAAAATACCCAAAGTATGAGAGATGACATTATGTCATCCTGGCTTCTAAGGGATCATTCTGACTGTACTTCTTCCAACACAGATTTGTTTGTTCCTCTGCCAATTGATGGTACTTACCATATTCTTCTCCAACAGCAAAACAAAAATGCACCAATTATTCTATGTTGTTGTTGTTGTTAAGTACTATGGAGTTGGTTCTGACTCATAGTGACCCTGCACAGGGTTTCTGAGGCTGTAACTCTTTATGGGAACAGAACACCTTATCTTTCTCCCATGGAATTGCTGGTAGTTTTGAACTGCTGACCTTGAAGTTAGCAGCCTGATTCTTCTATTGTTTTTGTTAAGTTCCATCAAGTCAGTTATGACCCATAGCCACCCTGTATAGGGTTTCTGAGGAGTAGCTGGTGAGCTTGAACTGCTGACATTGCTGACATTGCAGTTCAAATGGCTTTGCAGTCTGGCACATTAACCCACAGTGCCACGCCAGGATTCTTCTGTAGTCATCTTTATTTACTGTCTAACTTTCACATACATATGAAGCTATTACAACTACTGTGGTCTGGGTCAGGTGAACCTTAGTCCTCAAATTGATATTTTTCCTTTTGAATACTTTAAAGATTAGCCTAGTGCAATGCATTGTTTGATTTTAAAATATATTTTGCTTATTATTAAGTGCCATTGAAGTGGTTCCAACTCATAGTATCCCTGTAAAGGGTTTCCAAGGAGCTGCTGGTGAGTTTGAAATGCCAATGCTATGGTTCAAACCAACCTTGAGATTTACTACATTATTTTGCAGCACCATATTGCAATCCAAGGCTTGACTTTTTTCCTCAGTTCTTTCAGGTTGACAAATGCTGAGTGTGATCTTCTCTTTTGGTTTTCTAATATCAGGTCTTTGCACGGTTCATTATAATATTTTACTTTGTCTTTTCAAGATGTCCATTGAGATCCATTTCTGTTTCTTCTCTTTTACGTCATCATTTCTCATGGTCACTTTAACTTCCATATGCTCAAAAACAAGTTTCAGAGTCTCTTCTGACTGAAAATACTGTGGAATTACTATTGTTTTGTCTTTTAAAATTTAAAGTGAACATCTTGACCTCAGCAAGTTTTCCACTTGGTGGATTTCAAAAGTGAGGTATGAAAACCAGCAAGCCCGAAGAGCTGATCTTTTCCTCAATGCTTTATATAAGATTGAAGCCAATAAAGGAGAATTTATGGAATAATTGTAATCAACAATGTATCTTGGATTTAACATTTGATTACAGAGAAAAAAGTCCAACAAAAACAATGACTTCTAATGGAACTACTGGACCAATTTATACAAAACAGAAAAGTCACTTCAGTTTTTTGTGATGACTGCTTTTGGGGATCCCAAAGAGGTAATCTTTTTTTTTTTCAGTATATGAGATTTATATGAAGTAGTAATGAACAATCCAAACATGAAATTAAGAAAACAATTCAACTCAGAATAACATCAGAAAGAATGAAATAAGAGAAAATTCAACAACAAAAAAGTAATACTTATCATTTAAAACTGTAAAACCTTGTTGAAATAAATTAAAAATCTAAATAACTGGGAAGACAACCTATATTTATGGACTGGAAGACTTAATATATATCTATATCTGGTAGCGTAGTGGTTACGAATCGGGCTGCGAACCTAAAGGTCAGCGGTTCGAAACTACCAGCCGCTCCGCGGGAGAAAGATGAGGCTTTCTACTCCCGTAAGGATTTACACCCTCG
>NW_006408529.1:21907287-21919287 GCF_000296735.1 Chrysochloris asiatica | reverse complement strand
TTTTTTTTTTAATGCTTTATTGTGAATTGTACGATAGTTTACATGGGAGAACATCAGGTTCACATTGAACCGTCGTGTATAGTTTCCTTGCCATGGTTGCAATCCCTTCCATGCATCATTGATCAACCAAGAGTTATACCCCACAAGCCTGCCCCCCTGTCGTCAACACACCACCCCCACTCTCTCCAGGTCCAAAGTCTCCAGCCACTCCCCATGTCATCATCTCTGCCTCCATCCCTGGCATCACTGCTTCTCTAGGTAGGGTTCCGTTCTCCAAAGAGGTAATCTTGATAGGTTTTTTTGAAGGTAAAAAAATGATCATGGGATTTAATTAATGAAGACATTTTAAGAAAACTGAAAACTAGACTGGTAAGAAAAAGACCCCAAAAGTCATGATAAGGATTTTTGCCCATTGTAACAATGCATTCTTCGAGAGTAGCAAGGACTATGCTATGAGAATTTCTTTGATAAATCTTAGACCATCCACCCTACAACTTTTATTTTGCCTCATCAGACTTCCTTTTGTCTCCAAACTTAGAGAAAAGTTAAAAGCAACAGAATTTAAAAATCAAGAATGCCAAGATAGACATGTTGAATTGAAGTAAATCAAAGAACAGAAAAAATTTTGGAGGAAGAGTGAGAGAGATGGAAAGACTACCTTGAGAAGTTTAAAGATCTGGATGGAAGGTATGTTGAGAAATAATAACTTCACATTTTGATATTTTTGCTTAATAAAGGTTTCTATGGTTTTGTAGATATACATTTTGACTTGTTGTTGCTGTTGTTAAGTACTGTCAAGTCAGTTCCCACTTATATAGCAACCTTGTATAGGGATTTTGATGAGCAGTAGGTGCGTTTGAACTGCTGAACTTGTGGTTCACAGTCCAGTGCTTATTGTATGAAGCCAACATTCCCATCTTTTTACTTCTTATTGCTGTTGTTAGGTGCTGTCGAGTTGGTACTGACTTACAGTAACCCTATGCACAACAGAACAAAACACTGCCTGGTCTTGCACCAACCTCACAATTGTTGCTGCTTTTGAGCCCATTGCTACAGCCACTGCGCCAATCCATCTCATTGGGTGTCTGTCTCTTTTTCTCTGACCCTCCATTTTACCAAACATAACATCCTTCTCAAGAGACTGGTCCTTCCAGAGAATATATCCAAAATATGAGAAACAAAGTCTGAGCAGCCTGGCTTCAAAGGAGCACTCTGATTGTACATCTTCTGAAACAGATTGGTTTGTACTTTTGGCAATCCATGTATTTTTAATATTTTTTCTCCAGCACCATAACTCAAATGCATCAATTATTCTACGGTCTTCCTTATTCACTGTACAACTTTCACATGCATAAGAGACTATTGAAAATACCATGGCTTGGGTCAGGCACACCTTAATCTTCACACTTGTATCTTTGTTCTTGGACAGTTTAAACAAGAGGTCTTGTGCACTTCATTTTCCTAATGCAATACATTGTTTGATTTCTTCACTGCTGTTTCCATGAGTGTTGATTCATCTGAGTAAAAGGAAGTCTTTGATGACTTCAGTCATTTCTCCATTTATATTAATGTTGTTAGTTAGTCCAGTGGTGAAGGTTTTTGTTTTCTAAAAATTTAAGTGCAACCTATACCAAAGACAGAGGTTTTTGATCTTCATCAGCAGGTATTTTAAGTACTCTTCACTTTCAGCAAGTAAGGTTGCATTATCTGCATATCACAGGTTGTTAATGAGTCTTTCTCCAGTCCTGATGTCATGCTTGTCTTCATATAATCCAACTTCTCAGATTGTGTGGTCAGTGTACAGGTTTAATAAATATGGTGAAAGTATATAACCTTGCCACACACCTTTCCTAAGTATAAACCGTTTGGTGTTTCCTTGTTCTATTCTAACAACTGCCTCTTGGTCTATGTATAGGTTACATAGTATAATTAATTGTTCTGGAATATTTATTCTGTGCAATGAGTGTCCATAGCTTGTCATGATCCACACAATTGAAAGCCTTTGCATTCCAATAATAATAATTATAATAAAGCACAGGTAAATATCTTTCTGTTATTCTCTTCTTTCAGTTAAGATCCATCTGGCATCAGCAATGCTAGCCTTCATTCTACATCCTCTTCTGAATCTGACTTGAACCTCTGAAATTTCTCTGTCATATATGGTTACAGTCATTTCTGTACAGTCTTTAGTCTGATGATTTCAGCATTCTATTGGAATGGGCACATATGCAGATTTATTCTAGTCAATTGGCCAGGTAGTTGTCATCTAAATTTCTTGGCATAGATGAATGAGTGCCCCCATGCTGCACCAGTTTGTTGAAATACTTCAATTTGTATTCTATCTAGTCCCAGTGCCTTATTATTTGTCAATGCCTTCAGTACACCCTGGATTTCTCCCTTCATAATCATTGGCACTTGATCATATGCTACCTCTTGAAATGGTTCAACATTGACTATTTATTTTTGGTACAATGACTTTGTGTATTCTTTTCATCTTCTTTTGATGCTTTCTGTATCTTTTAATATTTTGCCCACAGAATCCTTCAGTACTACAAATTGAGTCTTGATTCTTTTTTTTTTTTCTTCAGCTCCCTCACATGAGAAGTTTCTTTCTTTTTTGATTTCCATCTCCAGGTCTTTGTACATTTTGTTATACTATTTAATTTTGTCTTCTCAAACTGACCTTTGAAATTTTCTATTCAGTTATTTTACCTTCTCACTTCTTCCATTTGCTTTAGCATCTCTACAATAGACAGCAAGTTTCAGAGTCTCTTCTGACATCCATTTTTTTCCTTTCCTTTTTTCTTGTCTTCTTAATGACCTTTTCCTTTCTTTCTGTATGATGTTCTTGATGTAATTCCATAACTCTTCATTCCCTGCATCTTTAATGTCTAATGCATCAATTCTGTTCTTGAGATCATCTCTAAATTCAGGTGGGAATTTTCAAAGTCATATTTTGGATCTCATGTACTTGTTTTAGTTTTCTTCAGCTTCAGCCTGAAATGGCATATGAGCAATTGATTGTCTGTTCCACAGTCTGCCTTTGGCCAGTTTTGGCTGATGATAAGGAGCTTTTCCACTGTCTCTTTCCACAAATGTAGTCAGTTTGGTATCTGTGTATATTCCATCTCGTGAGGTCCATGTGTATAGTTATCTTTTTTGTTGTTTACCAAAGGTATTTGCAATGAAGAAATTATCAATCTTGCAAAATTCTATCCTCCAATCTCCAGCATAGTTTCAAACACCAAGGCGATTTTCTAACTATTGATGCTTCCTCTTTGTTGCCAATCTTTGCATTCTAATCATCAATAATTATTAATAAACATGATTGTGTGTTTATCAATTTTGGAAAGAATAAGTTGATTGAATTCTTCCTTTTCAATTTGTCTTTGCTGTAAAGTATGTGATTGTTAGATTCAAAATGGCCAATGCTTGTCCATTTCAGCTCATGAATGCCTAAACTATCAATGTTTATGCATTCCATAATTTTGTAAAATATCCATTTTTCTTAGATTAATGCTTCATATGTTCATTTTCTGATTACTAATGGATGTTTCAACTTTTTCTCTTCATTTTACATAATGTACCATCATCAAATGAAGTTCCTGAGGGCTTTACTCCATTTGTGTCATCACAGTCAACTTTACTTTGATGAGATAGCTCTTTCCCAGTCACATTTTGAGTGCATTCTAACCTGAAGGGCTCATCTTTCTTCACTATATCTGACAATATTCTGGTGCGCTTCATCATGTTTCAATACTGAATATCCTGGTGCTGACAGTGCTACACTACTATTTATAAGGTTTTCAGTGATTAAATATTTGAAAGTAGTCTGTCTCTCCTTCTTCCTAGTCTGTCTTTGCCTGGAATCTGAGTTGAAAACTGTCTATGCTGGGTGACCCTGCTGCTATTTAAAATACTTGTGGCATAACTTCCAGAATCACAGCAACACACAACCCAACACAGTATGACAGACTGACAGACTTCCATTTCAAATAACTTTCCACACTTATTTCTTTGACTTCTTGCAATCACTAGAACCATGTTAAATAAGAACATGTTACTTAAAGAGACTTCTAGTTGTGATCTCTATTTAGCTAAACTAATCACTGGGAATAACACAAATGTAACTTTCCTTAATTAATTAACACAATTTATTTAAATTACATTTTAATGATCTACATATCTTACGGACCTTTTTATGAACTATTCCTTGATCTTGATATTATGGTCCATGAAGTCATTGAGTAAGATTTTCAGTGATTATAAACCAACAATCTGAAGATTCTGTGTTAAGGTGATTGTATCATTTAGTTCCATTGATCAAGCTTTCTTCAAATCTAAATATGAAAGATAAAATCTGATTTCTATATAACCACAAGTATATGCCCTCAATCACTTTTATTATATATATCAACAAGTTCAGTGCTTACATTTAGTACCATGAATGTTCAATTGATCTTAATATGTGTGATTATTACTGTTAACAGTAGGTATAGTAAAGGTGTGTAAAGACCATAGTTTCAGGATTCTATCAGTCTCTGTCAGGCTTGTATACCAGGTTTCTTTATAAGTTTGAGTCTTGTTCTATATTTTTCTCTTACTCTATCAAAGTGGTCAATAGTGCTAGTGATACTATCTAATTCTTCTCGTCTCAGGGTAATAGATACTGTGGTTGACTGGTCCAATAATTCTTTGAACTTCTTTGTGGTTTTTTTTTTTTAATGCCTTTTTTACTTTTCTTCATTTCAGAAAGAAAAAGACCATTAGTCGCATCTTAGATATTTTCTCACAAGCTTTAAAGGCTAGTCACTGCTCTGCAAAGTAAGAACATTGTTTTGTGGAACATGTTATGTCAATTGACCTAGATGGCACCAGAGACTATGGACAAATGCCCTCATGCCCAGCTACTCCAGGTCTTAAAGTTCTTGATTATAATGTCATGCTGTAGAATAAATACTGGACTGGTAACCCAAAGGTTGCTGTTCAAACCTACTAGCCAATCTTGGAAATCCTATATAGAGTCCCTGTGAGTCAGAACTGACTCAATAACACACAACAACAAGTTTCCATAACTTTGCCCCTTGTATGCTTTATGATATACTTGGATGTGTTTTCAGCACATAAAACTATGTATGAGACATATTCTCTGCCAAACTTAATTATACTTTTGAGTCTACTCTAAAATTAATTTTGATATTCTATTGTGGGCCTTAACTGATTTTAAATGTGGAAAAACATGAACCTCAGTACAATTGATTAAATATCTCTTTGATCAGTCCACAAGAGTTATAAAAGTTTTTGCATTTTCCCTTTATTTGTAGACAGCAAAACTGTCAAGATTTTACTTAAAAGTTCATATGAGCTTAATAAGTAACAACAACAACAAAATCATCTTTTCTGGTGAATATCAACTCATGACAAATTTGAACCACCTACCTGTGGCTCTGTGGGGTAATGCTTTGGACTACAAAGTCGTTTGAACAACAAGGTCAGTGTTTCAGGCTCACCAGCTGCTCCTTGGAAACCCTATATGGGGTTACTATGGATCAGAACCAACTCGATGGCACTTAACAACAACAACAAACCTCTACATTTGGAGTCCTGGGTGGTGCTGTGGGTTACTGCACCATACTGTATAGCCATTTGAACTGCAAGGTTGGTGGTTCAATCTCACCAGCTACTCCTCGGAAACCCTATACAGGGTTGCTATAGGTCACAACTACCTCAATGGCACTCAACAACAACAAAAACCTTTCAGTTAACAGCCAAGTACATAATCACTACACAATCAAGAATCTTTTGCTTGAACTTAGGTCTCTTGAAAGTTTCAAGGACATTGAGCTAGATTTGCAAGAGAAAGAGTAGCTCTGAATCAATGCATTTCATTTTACTAACAGAGACCATTTCACTAGTTAGAAAATTTAAGCATTTGAAGCTTCTTAGTTTATGCTTTTAAACGTTTTGAAGTTTTACATGAGTTTAGATAAATATGTGATATTTATTAAGGCTCTAAAATGATTTCATGAAACATAAAACTAGCATTTAATTAGTAGCATAGTTTTCTTTAGAATTTGAGTCATCTTGTAAAACAAAAGCAAAATGAACCAAATAGAAATGAAAACCTGAAACATTGCTCCAACAATAGCAGTGAGCATTTCTTACTGTATGCTATGAATAAATAATGATTAATAAGTCCTGAAGGAATAAAGAGCTATTTGGATAATGTTTTTTTCCTATGTCCAGGATCAATGGATGAGGGTCCAACTTTTATGTGTAGATTTTCTTTTTAGATTAAAAGTAGTTCATTTTTGTAGCTTAAAGAATATGGTAGCTGCATAATTCACTTAGAGCATTTCTTCTAAAGCAAACTTAGAGGAAAAGTTTTTGATGATATACAGCATAAAATTTTCTCTTTTTAGAACATAATTATAAAATTCAGCTGGCTAGGTATGCTTTAATTTCAGATTTTTATCTATTATATTTTCTTCCCCCTCTCAGGTTTAAAAGAAACCTCCTGAAGCCTGCAACCCTAAAGACATCTTTGTTGGAAGATTTTAAAGACTTTTCAGAAATGTCTGTCTGGATTTTTACCAACACTCATTTACCAGCTGAGGATCTTTAATTATTAAGGTTTATATTATGTAAGTAGTCCTGGTGTGGCACTGTAGGGTAATTCACTGGATCCCAAGGTCAGTTTAGACCTCAAGATTTGTGGCTCAAAGTCATCAGATGCTCCTTGGAAACCCTACACAGGGTTGCTATGAGTCAGAACCAGCTTTATGGCACTGAACTGCAACAACAACATTATATGAATTGAAACACATGGCCAATGTCTCTGGGGGATCTTGGTGACTGTTTCAGAGGTCCTTGAAAAAACGACATGATTAAATGGGGTTGAGAGTGGTGGTAGAGGTTACACAGTATCTCCCTGAAAATTTCTGATTGCTGTATAAGTGTTAGAGCAGGATAACATGTTTGCTAAATGAAGTCTGCCAAGACACAGAATTTTATTTATAGTTAGTAAAGTACAGCAACTGTGCAGGTAAATCTGTTGGTGTTTAAAAGACCACACACATACCTGGGGAGGTGATGAACTTCTCTGGAGATTTTGTTAGTCCAGTTGGGGCACCAAGCACAGAGAATCAAATTACCTTGTTGAGTTTAAAATGTCTAGGTTATGAAATAGTAAGACCCTGGTAATCCAGCAAGTATGAAATACCATTGTTCAGAAATCACTTGGATAATCCAATGCCAATATTAAAGAGCATTAGGATCTGCAAGGATTCTGACAAACAACGTGAATATAGCATTACTTGAATAAATTACAATTACCAGGTTGAGATAAAACAGGAGAGAGTTAGACCCTATAAGGCATTAATACTAGTCCACCTATGTAAAAAAGATCATCTGAAGAATGTGCATTAATTCATTCCTTGAAAATGAAATTCCTTTTCAATGTATTCACTTTCAGAATCTAAAATTGCATATTAAAATAAAAGGGCATCTACTTTCTTCTTACAGAAATAACTCTTGCAAATATGAAATCTGATAGACTGGTTTGTTTAATTAAGGTTAACACAAGGTCAAAATTCATTATTCAGTATCCTTAAGACCAATGTGTTACAAATCAGAGTTTTTAATTTAAAGCAATACTATGTATGCATCTATCATGTATTAAGTAATACTCCAGGTCTGGAGCAGTAGTCCACATTCAAATAAATTAGCATGTATGCAGTGAAATGTAGGAATATTTACTCTAAGTAAGATAAATAAAGAACAGGAATAAGTTAATATCAGCCCACAATAGATTTACTGCTATAATTTGCCAAAAATTTAATGATATATTTATGATTTACTGAGCTTGTGAATATTGGAACTATATACCTATAATGGCTGAAGGCAGTCTCTTAGAAGTCCAAAGATTCTCCACATTCCTCTTATTTCTAGATAAACTAATAAGAAAATAATATAAATTCATAAATATTGGAAAGATTGCATAAGGGAGACAAATTTACGCTAAAATCAAGAGAGAAGACTTAAAAATAATCATCTTTGTGAGAGATTATAGATTGATCGATATCTTATCCACATTATAATTAACTGATATAAGGTTATTTCCTTATATAATTTTGATACTGGGGTCAGATGGTACATGGTTGGAGAACTATGACAAAGGAAGATTTTTTTCTAATTTTGGAGTACTTTTAAGTTCATCATATCCTTGCTTATCTCATTCAAATATGCCATCCAATTTTGTTTTGTAAACATAGTAATTAATTTGTACTTTGGGTATTGATAATGGAAACATGTTGTTGTTGTTAAGTGCCGTCGAGTTGGTTCCGACCCATAGCGACCCTGTACAGGGTTTCCGAGGGTGTAAATCCTTACGGGAGTAGGGAAACTTAAATGTGAAAGTGATCAGATTCTCATCTTATAAAAAGCCCTGGTATCATTGTAGAGATTACAGATATAGGGGCTAATTAAGAATTTGTTGCAATAAATGTTAGTAAGATAATCATAAAAAGACAAACATAGTGTGATCGATTTATAGGAACTATTGAGAATAGGTTATTGGATAAAGACAAAATTTTATTAGTAGTTATCAGAGACAAGAAAGGAGGAAAAAGAAGAACTCAAGTCTTAGGGGACATTGAAGCTTTGTTAAAGGTAATACAAAAATCTGGAAACAGATAATGGTAATGGTTGGACAGGACAAACATGATGAATGTCATAGACTTGCACTGTGATCAAGTTCGAAATGGCAAACAATTTGTTACATGTACATGTGTTATTGTTGCTGCTGTTAAGTGCTGTCAAATCTGTTTCAAATCATTGTGACCTAGTCTTGCGCCATCCTCATAATTGCTTCTACTCTTGAACCCATTATTGTTACCACTGTGCCAATTAATCTTGTTATGAGTCTCTCTCTTTTTCTTTGTACTTCCACTCTGCCAAGCATGATATCTTTCTCCAGGGAATGGTTCCTTCAGATAATAAGTCCAAAGTATGAAAGATGAAGTCTGGCCATCCTGTATTCTAAGAAGCAGAAAGTTTGTACTTCTTCCACCACACATTTTTTTGTTCTTCTGACAGTCCATGGTACCTTTAGTATTCTTTTCTAACACTATAATTCAAACTCATCAATTGTATAGTATTCCTTATTCATTGTCCATATTTCACATGTATATGAGACTACTGAAAATACCATGGCTTGCTCTTGGGTTAGGTGCATCTTAGTTCTCAAACCAACATCTTTACTTTTGAACACATTAAAGAGTTCTTGTGTAGATGATTTTCCTAATGGATATAATGTGTACTACAATTTAAAACCACCACTCCTCTGTCAGTTTATTGTACTGTGGTGACTTGTGAGTTGCTATGAAAATGGAACCTTTGCCACTGGTATTTTATATACCAACAGGGTCACCCATGGTGGACAGGTTTCAGATGAGGTTCCAGATGAAGACAGACTAAGAAGAAGGAGTGATGAACTACTTCTGAATATTTAGTCACTGAAAATCTTATGAATAACAGTGAAGCACTGTCAGATATAGTGCCAGAAAATGAGCCCCTTAGGTTGGAAGGCACTCAAAATGCGACAGGGAAAGAGCTCTCTCCTCAAAGGAGAGTTGACCATGATGACGAGAATGGAATAAAGCCCATGGGAGAAAAGCCCGTGGGATCTTCATTTGCTGATGGGCACAACTGAAAATGAAGAGAAACAGTTATAAACATCCATTAATAAACATCCATTAATATTGTCAAAAACCAAGAAACTGTCAAAAATGAAGTAGAACGCATAAACATCAATATCTTAGGTATGAGTGAGCTGAAATGGACCGGTATTGGCCATTTTGAATCTGACAATCACAGGGTTTACTATGCTGGGAATGACAATGAAGAGGAATGGTGTTGAATTCATTGTCAAAAAGAACATATCCAGATCAGTCATGAGGTACAATGCTGTTTATGATAGGATAATATCCATACACCTACAGGAAAACCCAGTTAATACCACTATTATTCAAATTTACGTACCAACCGCTAAAGCCAGTAAGATGAAATAGAAGAATTCTACCAATTTCTTCAATCTGAAATTGAAAAAAAGCATGCAGTCAAGATGTATTGATCATTACTGGTGATTGGAATGCAAAGGTTGGGAGCAAAGAGGAAGGAGCAGTAGTTGGAGACTATGGCCTTGGTGATAGAAATTATGCTGGAGATCACATGATAGAATTCTGCAAAATCAATGATTTGTTCATTTCAAATACTTTCTTTAGACACCATAAGAGACATCTATACACAGGAAACTCACCAGATGGATTACACAGAAATCAAATTGACTACATCTGTGGAAAGAGATGATGGAAAAGCATCATACCAACAGTCAAAACAAAGCCAGGGGCAGATTATGGACCAGACCATCAATTCTTCATATGCAAATTCAAACTAAAGATGAAGAAAATGAAAACAAGTCCACAAGAGCCAAAATATGACCTTGAATATATACCACCTTAATTTAGAGATCATCTGAAGAAGTGATTTGATACATTAAACACTAAAGATTGAAGACCAGAAGGGTTGTAGAATGACATCCAGAACATTATACAGGAAGAAAGCAAAAAGTCACTAAGAGAGACTTCTGGTTGGCAACAGCAGAGCAGAGTCAGGTAGAAGAGTCTCTGTCTGAGAGGGGCTGAAAATCCAGAGACATGGCTCTCACAAAACTGTACCAGAGCTCTGGATCTAGCATAAGGGTCAGGGCATCAGTTTCCCACAACCACTAATGGGAAAATCATGGTACAAAGGAAAACATTGCATTTTAGAAATTAGCATGGGACTCCCTCTGCAGCCATCTGGCACAGTTAGAAGTCAGAGAGGGCGGGACTACAGACAGACCAGCACAGGGAATCAGTACTAAAAGCAGATGAAGTACATTTGCAAAAGGAGGTGTGGAGGGATTCTACACGGATTTTTTTTCCTTCTCTTCCCTGATGTGCCTTCTTTGCCCAGCATGGATGCCTTCAGGCAGGTGGGTGTGCACCCCCCAAAAAGTCCAGCATTGAGACTACAGCTTTCCCATGGCACAGATAGAAAAAGCCCCATTGGATAAAGGCAAATCCTTTGGCTGCTGCTTTTGACTTCTGCCTATGGTCCCAGCCCTAAAGTTAACTTGTGCAGGAACATTTGCCAAAAGAACCAATAGATCCATTTTGGAAGAAGTGCAGCCAGAGTGTTCCTTAGAGGCCAAGATGGCCAAACGTGGTCTCTCATAGTTTGAACATATTGTCAGGGGGGACCCGTCAATGGAGAAGAAGATCACGTTTGGTAAGGTGGAGGGTCAGAGAAAAAAAGGAACACCCCCAATAAGATGGATTGGCCAAGTGGCAGCATTGGTGGACTCAAGTGTGGCAACAGTAGTGAGGTTGGCCCAGGATTGAGCAGTGTTTCGTTCTGCTGTGCATAAGGTCGCTATGAGTTAGTACCAACTCAATGGCACCCAACAACAACAACCAGAAATAAAAAAAAGCAGGTTTGGCCTGACAGACAAACCATATGAACAATCTGTAAAACCCCAACATAAAAAGATGCTACTATTTCAAGAAATAAGCTGTGCACATGCAGATATTAACTGACCTTTAGACACAAAAATAGTAGACAGTATTTCTTCCAATAACTTCTCAAATCTATCTGTGCACCGCTATGGTGGTGACTAGAAGAGGGGCATGAGAGAGTGGACACCTCAACTCATTACTGGAGGCTTCTACGGTGCACACACACAATTTACTTTTGTTTCAAAGTGGAGGTTCTTGTCTATGCTTTTATATTGTTTTTACTTTGGGGCCTTTTAATCACACATTTTTCCTGGAGGTGGGAGCTTTTTCTCCCTATGGTATCCAAGAAGAGAGAAATCTTGGCCATATAGCCAAGCTACAAACATACCCCATAATATTCCACCATTGAGACAAGAGCCAATAACAGCTGAGCTCTGGTAGC
>NW_006408529.1:21906686-21907187 GCF_000296735.1 Chrysochloris asiatica | reverse complement strand
TTTTGAATCTTGGTTTTCCTTGCATTATATTATAAAATAGACACTGGAGGGGGAGAGAAAGGAATAGCCAGAAACATCACCATAGAAAGCTTGTAGGTTCATCTTCTGCCTATAACTGATTGGAATACATAAAATGGGCTACAACGTGCCCAGTGAAGGAGGCTTCCTGTGGGACCTCTGCATTACATAAGACCATAGGTGGAAGCCTGAAACACATCCAGATCTTCAGAGATGGGACATTTCCACTTGAAAGGACAAGTAGACCAGCCTGGAGTGGCTAGAAGAATAGAAGATACTTCTTGAAAGAAAGACTGAAACTTGCTCTCCAGTGTAGAGATGCTAAAGCAAATGGAAGATATGATGAGGTACAAGAGCTGAACAGAAAATTTCAAAGGTCAGCTCGAGAAGACAAAGTCAAATATTAAAAGGAAATGTGCAAAGATCTGGAGTCAGAAACAAAACAATAGAGGCCGACTGACTGTTACTACAAGAACAAGCAAG
>NW_006408529.1:21904144-21905743 GCF_000296735.1 Chrysochloris asiatica | reverse complement strand
ACAACAAAAAGACATCCATTTAATTATTAAAAAAAACCTCATAACTACTGGAAATGATAAACAAAAGATCTCAAACACAACAAACGAACTCAAAACATGTCCAAAACCAGAAAAGAATAACTGAGACAAATGTGCTGGAGACAGACAAAAGCTCCCCAGAAGAGGAAGAGCAGGTTTTGGATTTGCCTGAGAAAGAATTCAGAAGAATGATATGGAGACAAATTCAAATGCCCCAAAAGGGGTAGAGGAAAACAAGGAATGATGTCAGGAAAATACTATTATAGCAATCAAACAAGATTGATAGAGTACTGGAAATAATTCAAAACCTGCAAAAAGAGGTCCAGATGATTAATAATGAAATATCAGAAATGGACAATACACTGAAAAGGGAAAGGAGCAGAATAGAAGAGATGGAAGCCCGAACTGGTGAGCTGGAAGACAAATCTCTCAATACTGCTAAGATAGAAGAGCAAGAAGAAAGAAGGATACAAAAATCTGAAGAGAGTCTAAGATTCATGCTGGATAACATGAAGAGGAAAAACTTAAGAATTATTGGCATTCCGGACCAGGAAGAATCAGAGACATCCACAAAGGAGATAGTTCAAGAGCTTCTGGGAGAAAATTTCCCTAACATCTTGAAAGATGTGACGATAAACATTCAAGAAGCCAAACATACCCCAGAAAAGATAGACCTAAAAGAAAGTCACCAAGATGTATAGTAATCAAGCCTTCAAAAACCAAATACAAGGAGAAAATCCTAAAAGCGACCAGGGAGAAGAGAAGTGTCACTTACAAAGGCAAGCAAATCAGATTAAGCTCTGACTATTCAGCACAAACCATGCAGTCAAAAAGGCAATGGGGAGACATATACAAAACACTAAAAGAAAAGAAAAGAAAAAAACCCAAAAAAGAATCGTCTATGCTGCAAAACTATCAATCAAATACAATGGTGCAATAAAAACATTCCTGGATAAACAGAATCTAAGAGATTTTATCAAAAGTAATTCAGCAGTTCAAAACATCTTAAAAGGAGTTCTTTGGACTGAAAACCAACAAGAAAAGACAACAACCAGAGATTGACAGGAGTGGCAAAAGCACTTGGAACTCAGTCAACCGCAGAGTCCAGAACAGAACAAAACTTCAATGAATTCAGTGAAGCTGGATGTCAACCAAAGACCAAAATTATATCAATGTCAAAGAAGGGATAAACGTACCAACAGTGATCTAGGTGGTGAGGATGTCAGGTAGATTATAGGATAAAATAGATTGTCTTAAATGGAGAGAAAAGTTAATAGACTATAAGATAACCCCAAAGAAAGTTAATACTTCACAACTTATCATGAAAATGAACTTCCAAGCAGAACAAGCAAACATTAAAACTAAGAAAAAACCAACAACTAAATTAACAGAAAACACAAACTCAGCACAAAAAGGCATGCAGAAAAAGGGAACTAACAGCATTATTGAAAAAATTAACATAATGGCAGCAATTAATTCATACTTATCGATAATTACATTGCATGTCAATGGATTGAATGCACTAGTAAAGGAACAGAGAGTGGCAGAATGGATAGGAAAACAAGACCCTTCAGTATGCTG
>NW_006408529.1:21894112-21896269 GCF_000296735.1 Chrysochloris asiatica | reverse complement strand
AGCAAAAATGCAAAATGAGTTTGAATGAACATAAATCATGTTTGAAAACATGAAATATAAACCATCACTTAGAAAATGGGTTTAAATTAAATGTACATATTTCATTTTTTTAACTCCTCACATCACTAATTTTTGTTAAGTAACTTTTAAAATCTCCTAAACAGCTATTCTATACAAATAAAATTTTACTAACGGTAATACAGAAACGGCTGCAAGCATACTTTGACAGAGAATTTCCAGAAGTTCAAGCTGGATTCAGAAGAGAACATGAAACAATGGATATGATTGTTGATATCTGTTTTTGGCTGAAAGTAGAAAAATGTTTACCTGTGCTTTATTGACACAAAGGCTTTCAATTGTGTGGCTCATGGCAAGCTATGGACAACATTGTGAATTATGAGTATTCTGAAACACTTAATTATGCTCCTGAGGAATCTGTACATGGACCAAGAGGAAGTTGTTCGAACAGAACACAGGAACACTGAGTGGTTTAAAATTAAGAAAGATGTGTGAAAAGGAGGAGATTGATTGATTTTGCAGCCCAGGATGCAGGTCTCTGGGACCATCAAGTGAGAAGAGTGGAAAATGTGACCCTACCCAGAGAGGCAGTGAGGCCAAGCATTGAGACAGAAAGCTTGTAAGTCTGCCTTCTGCTCCCATAAAGATTTACAGCCTTGGAAACCCTGTGCAGGGTCACAATGAGTCGGAACCGACTCCATGGTACTTAACAACAGTAATAATAACAAAGCCTTTGTAGATCAGTTCACTAACATAACAATTTTACTGTAGATTCTATTTTTTAAAAAATTAAATCTAATTGCTTGAGGGAAGAAACTTTGTCTTTTCATTACAACGATTATCAGTAATAAATGTTTGTGCTACTATTAGTAGAAGTTCTCATGTCATAGCTAGCTTGATTTTGATAGCATTTTCCATAGCAAGGTTTTGAACTATGACAGAACTGAGCTTTGGTTTCAGGAAGAAATATCAAGTGTTTCTTCTACTGTTTGGGATCCTAATGAGCTGTTCAAGTCTTGATAGCTGAATACCAACACAATTGTTAATAGTTGATTATAACTTTTAGTCAAAACTCACGTCCTCTGCAGCAACATGGAATTATACACAAAATATTTGAGGAAATAACGAAGACATTTCTGCCTAATGAAGTTTGCGGTGCAAAATGTGGGATCCAATTTTTCCTGATAGTTGTTAGAATAGACTATTTCATTCAATGCACAGAATAGTCTAGTGGAAAGATCACTGAGTTTGAAGTTAAACACTCAAGGTTAAGTTTTGAGACAGCATTTTAGCTGTGTCACTTCAGACAAATCACAACTCTTCTGCACTTGAATCTTCTAATCTTAATGAGAGTAAAAACTATATACTATATAGCTGCCTTCTAAAATTACTGATTCTATATTTCAAGTATTCTAAATAAATTTTGTCTTTGAAAATCAAGCATTTTGTTGAAGTCTATGTAAGTCATTATTTAATATCCCAATGTCAGTGCATTTGACAGAGGTTCTGGAATTGGCATTAAATCACTTTTGGAAAGGGCATTTATTTAGGCAGTCTCCTAAATTGATTTATGGATCTTTCATTATAATATGTCATGCCATAAAAATGAAGGGCTATGAAAGGCTCTAGGCTGCATGATTATAACAGCTGTTGTGTAAGCGTTTTAGAGGAAAAAAGATAATAATTTTTCATAAAAAAAATGTACTTTACAACTTGGTTTGTATATTTAATCATTGTACTCAGCATGTACCTTGAAAACATATTATCCAAATTAATAAATACTGTTAAGTGTGTTAAAAATTTTAACAGAATGCATTATAATATTTTTTGATTGTGTCTATATATGTGTGTGGGATCACAGTGGCTCTTTAAGATAAGCCCTGAACTGTGCACCACAAGGTCAGTAATGAGAGTCCACCAGTCACTCCTCTAGAGGAAGAGGAGGTTTTCTACTTCCACAAAGATTTACAGCCTTGGAAACTCTATACAAGGTTGCTATGAGTCAGAATCGAACTAAGGGCACTAAATAACAAGACCAACATATGTGTGTGCATATATATTGCTGTTACTGTTGTTGCTGTTAAGTGCTGTTGAGTCAGTTCTGGCTCATAACCACGCTGTATAGGTTTGAACTGCCAA
>NW_006408529.1:21892406-21894012 GCF_000296735.1 Chrysochloris asiatica | reverse complement strand
TAGTGGGGGATTTTAACACATCACTTTTGAAAAGGGACAAAAGAACCATACATAAGCTCAACAAAGTTATAGAGGAACTAAACAACACAATCAACCAACTTGACCTCATAGATGTGTACAGAGCATTCAACCCAACAACAGCACAATATATATTCTTCTTCAGTACACATGAAACATTTGCCAGAATTGACCATGTGTTAGGTCACAAAGCAAGCCTCCAAAATTTTACAAACATCAAAATACTACAAAGCATCTTCTCAGACCACAATGCTATAAAACTAGAAATTGACAATAAGAAGACCAAAGAAATAAAGTCAAAGACATGGAAGCTGAATAACACTCTCCTGAAAAGTTACTGGATAGTAGAAGAAATTAAATATGAATTCACACAGTTCCTAGAAACAAACAAGAATGAAAACACAGCATACCAAAATCTTTGGGATACTGCTACAGCACTGCTGAGAGGACAATTTATTGTGATAAATGTGCACATCCCAAAAGAGGAAAAAAATAAAATTAACATGTTAACACAGCATCTGCAACAATTAGAAACAGACGAACAGAGGGAACCTACAGTCACCAAAAGAAAAGAAATAACAAAGAACAGAAATAAATGCGATGGAAAACAGAAAAACTATAAAAAGAATCAACAGGACAAGAAGCTGAGTCTATGAAAGGACTAATAAAATTGACAAACCATTAACAAAACTAACAAAAGAAAAGAGGGAGAGGACAGAAATAAATCTCATTAGAAAACACATGGGCCATGTTACAATGGAACCAAACGAAACCAAAAGGATAATAACAGAATACTATGAAGAGTTGTACTCCAACAAATTAAAAACTTAGAAGAGATGGATATATTTCTAGAAAAACAAGACCTATCTAAACTTATTCAGAATGAAGTAGATAACTTGAACAGACCAGTAACAAAAGAAGAAATTAATCAGGTCATTAAAAAACTCCCAACTAAAAGAAGTCCAGGCTAGATGGCTTCACAGGTGAGTTCTACGAAACATTCGGGGAAGAACTGCCACCAATTCTACTCAAATTATTCCAGAATATAGAAGAGGATGGAAAACTTTTTATGAATTCTAAAATTTTTTATGATTCTAAAACTTTTTATGAATCAAGCGTAACCCTCATGCCAAAAACAAGGAAGGACATCACTAAGAAAGAAAATTATAAATCAATATCCCTCATGAACATAGATGCAAAAATTCTGAACAAAATCCTAGCAAACAGAATCCAGCAGCACATCAAAAAATAATACAGCATGAAAAAGTGGGTTTCTTAAAAGGGATGCCAGGATTGTTCAATATTAGAAATACAATCAACATAATCCACCATATAAATAAGAAAAAGGAAAAGAACCATATGATCATATTGATTGATGCAGAAAAGACATTTGACAAAATACAAATTCCATTCTTAATAAAAACACTCAACAAAGTCAGAATTGAAGGGAAACTCCTCAACATAATCAAAAGTATATATACAAAACCAGCAGCCTACATTACTCTCAATGGAGAGAAACTGAAAGCCTTCCCTCTGTGAACAGGAACCAGACAAGGATGCCCTTTGTCACCACTCATATTCAATATTG
>NW_006408529.1:21889115-21891697 GCF_000296735.1 Chrysochloris asiatica | reverse complement strand
GTGTGTGTGTGTGCATTTGTAATAAATAGGTAGCAAATTAATGTTTAAAAATCTATTGTTTAAAAGAAAAATAATTGTAGAAAATATGCAGAGTGCCATATTCTTCTTCCATATAAAAAGAAAAAGCAAACTTTACCAATTTTACCAATGTTATATAATGATGCTACTCTTTAGATCTAGCTAAAGCATTTGCTCTTCTTTTCAGGTACTTGATTATACTGATCTATGCAGCCTTTTCCCTGTTGATTAACCACCTTTATCTGCTCTAATAGTCAGTTCTGTATTCTCCCTTCTTTGCCTGTGTTTTCACTGTCTCTGCCTCCATGTCTTTGCCAAAAACAATGTTTTCCCTGAGTAAGATTTTCTCCATCTTCTCTATTTCCATGTAAACCACATTTATCTTTTAACAAGCACGTTCTACCTGCTGTGATCCACACTAATCACTTTTCTTTGAATTCCTATTTTATTAGAAAAATGCCTCAAATGTCTACAGTTCTTTTTCTCTAACTTTTGTGAGCCTTTATCTATGATTAAGATCAAACTAGACTTCTTTCTTACTGATCAAAATTTGTATTTCTTTGTACTTTTTCCAGTTTCTACTTTAGTCTTATACTGTCCTTCACTTAGTGATTTTTTGTTTTCTGGGTAATTAATAGAATTAAAGAGAATATGAAGCTTTTAGTTTGGCTTTAGACATTGATTTTGTCTCTCCTATCCCTGTAACTCCTTCCCAACAGTCTTTTGGGCCCCTGATGGCTTAATTTATTTGTGTACTACAATTCCTTGTGCCCCAATGATTCATGAGCTCAGATGGCTTAAGGAGAAAAATAGTTATGTGTGTCCTTTGATACTTAAGATAAAGAAAGCTTTTTCTTCTGAATGTTATAGTGTACAAGGTATAAGTTTAGAAAATGCTGCAGCATTTTATTACTACTAGGGAAGTCAGACTGAAGAAGAAGTCAACTGAACACAGAAATATCAGCAAAGCTGTGCCACTGGAGACCTGATTAATCCACACACTACTTCTGAACGTGTCAGTTTCCTATGAGAATAAAACCTCCATATTGTTTAAGCCACATTGTCTATCTGTTATTTGACAATGATGGAACACTGGTTGATATTTGTACCACCCAACACAATTTTGCATTAGATAATTTCTAGGAAATATTAGGACCTGGTATGGCTCTGTAGGATAAGTACAAAATTGCTAACCACAAGTTTGGCTATTCAAACTAATCTGCTTAAGTGAAACCTTATACAGGGTCTATGTGAGATTAAACAACTTAACAGAAGTTAACAACAACAATATACTATATTTTAAAATTTGTTTAGGAATGTTTTAATTGTCATACTATAAAATTTCACTCTATAGAAAACACAAGCATCTATTAATGTACTCTAGTGCCTCATTTTGTATTTGAATATGACTATGAAAAACAAGAAAGCAAGAGATTCAGAGGAAGCAATGCAGTCAGTTAAAATTTATTCTTAAATATTAATGTTCTTCTGAGGAGTTGACAATCTAATTCTAAAGAATCAAACAGTTAAAGTTAGCTATTCAAGTGATCCAGAGCATGGAGCTCTATAAGATAAGCACTGGACTACAAACCACTAGGTAGGAGGTTTGAGTCTGTTAGATGCTCTGAGGCAGAAAGATGAGGCTCACTGTTGTGACTTAGATTTACAGCCTCAGAAGCCCTATGAGTTGTGCTGAGTAACAACCTACAGCACCTAACAACAATATTCAAATGATGCAGTCAAATGTTTTGTTTATTAAAACTCATATAAGTTGATGACTAGTTGCAATACACTCCTTGACCTGTCATACTATGTTTAATATTTTGTCAGCATTCTGATTTGCAAAATTATTTCTCCACTTTGAAATTTTTGCTGTCTATAAAGGAACAATTATTTTAAATAATAGAAGTGACTAATAAGCAGTATATTCTGACTTTTTTTCTCATGGAATGTAAGTACTCAAACACTAGGCAAATGATAAATTTCTATGAGTTGTGATGCTACTCTCTAACAAATTTTCATTTGAAGAACAAAAAGGTAATGAGGGACAGATGTTTTACAAATATGGTTACTACTACTATAGATTCCTAGTAAATATTTGTATTTATCCAAAAATTCATCCTGTTTTCTATATTTTACTATACAGTAATGAGGAGGTACAAGAGTTGAACAGAAAATTTCAAAGGTCAGCTCGAGAAGACAAAGTCAAATATTACAATGAAAAGTCCAAAAGCCTGGAGGCAGAAAACCAAAACAGAAGAACATGTTCAGTGTTTCTCCAGCTGGGGAAACTGAAGAAATATTTAAACCTTAACTTTCATTATTAAAGGATTTTTCTGGTCAAATTATTGAATGATGCAGAAAGCATCAAAAGAAGATGGAAAGAATACACAGAGTCACTGTACCAACAGGAAATGGTTAGTATTCAACCATTTCAAGAAGTAGTATATGATCAAGAGACAATGATACTGAAGGAAGAAGTGCAAGGTGTATTGAAGGAATTGGTGAAGAACAAGGCACCAGGAATTGATGGACTAAAAATTGAAATCTTTCAAGAAAGTGAG
>NW_006408529.1:21886092-21887295 GCF_000296735.1 Chrysochloris asiatica | reverse complement strand
TTTTTTTTTTTTTGTATCTATTCATTGGCCAGCCACTGTTTGTGCACCTCCATTCTGGTGACTATAGGGTGTGCCTGAGCTTGTGGATATTCCCCACCTCCACCACTGGTGGGTTCTTCTGCCATGCATGCACACAGATACCCTCAGCATTTAAAGATACAGACAGCTCAACAGCCAGCCCTGAACTGTTTATTATTAGGGAAAAGTCCAGACCACGGGATATGGAGATGGAAAGAGAGTTTAAAAACAAAACAGGCCAAAAATTAAATCCTAAGGTACAGCATAACCAACAATGGCATCTTAAAATTTATCAGGCAGCCTTGAAGGCAAGAAGCTGAAAGTGGACATTAAAATCATATTCATATTAGGATACAATTTTTTTTTCCTTCCCTCCTCTCCTTTTTTTGCAATTATGGACTACAGTATCCTATCTAGTTTATTTGTTGTTGTTGTTTTTGTGTTTGTTTTCTTTTAAAAGATTTTTGCTGTTGCTCTTTTGTTGTCTTTTGTTCCCCCATTTAATCCTTTGAGGGATTCTTTCTCTCCCTATGTTACCCAAGAAGAGACAGCAATTGCGGCCATATAGTCAAGCTACAATCACACCCTATAAAACCCCATAATCCAGGCAAGAACCAATACCAACTGCCATACACCAGACAGGCAGATAAGAGCTCTGAAAGTTACTCTGAGTTAAACAATAAGAAGAATGAAAAGGGAAGCCCACATCCTGATCATATCTACCTGGAGGCAATCAGAAACCATAAAAAAATAACAAAACACACACTCAATTAAGTATTAAGGCCACAGATAAAGACTAAACATGATTTTCTTTTTTTGGTATCTGTTCATTGGTACCTCACTGTTTGCATACCTTTATTCTGGTGACTATAAGAGGTGCGTGAGCAAGTGGACACACCACCCTCATCACTGATGGGTTCTTCTGCCACGCATGTGCACACTCTTGGCCAAAGAGCCAGCACTGAACTGTTTTTTGTTTGTTTGTTTTTCAATAAGAAAAGCCAGAAGAAGGGGCATGGAGAAGGAAAGAGAGTTTAAAAACAAAGCAGGCTGAAAATTAAATTAAATCCTGAGGTATAGCATAACAGTGAACAGTGGCATCTTGATATCTCTCAGGAAGCTTTGAAGGCAAGACACTGAAAGAGGACATTAAAGTTATACTCATATTAGGATACGTTTTTTTTT
>NW_006408529.1:21880889-21882217 GCF_000296735.1 Chrysochloris asiatica | reverse complement strand
TCAGCATAGATTGAGACCGAAATGTGATTCTCAGAAATATGAAGGCCATCACTCAAAAAATAGGGACAAATATGAGGGCTCTAATTCAGGGCATACATTGACTACCAAACATTTTGAAAACTACACAAACAAAAGTAGACAAAATAGATGATTGGGACATAATAAAAATTAAACACTTATGTCCATCAAAAGTCTTCTCCAAAGAGTAAAAAGGGAACCCCCACAATAGGAAAAAAAATATTTTGCAATGACACATCAGAAAAGGACTCATTTATAAAATATACAGAAAACTACAACACCTACACTAGAAAAAGACAACCAAATTAAAAAATGGGTGCAGAACATAAACAGACACTTCACCAAAGAGGAGATCTGAGCAGCCAACAAATATATGAAGAAATGGTCATGATCACTAGCCATTAGAGAGTTGCAAACCAAAACAACAATGAGAAATCATCTCACATCAGCAATAACAGCCAAGACCAAAATAGTAGAGGACAATAAATGCTGGAGAGGATGTGGAGAGACTGGGACACTCATGCATTGCTGGTAGGATTGCAAAATGGTCCAACCATTCTGGAAAGCAATATAATGCTTCCTCAGAAGGTTGGATATAGAAATACCTTATGATCCAGCAATTCCTCTACTTGGTATTTACCCACAAGAAATACGAGCCATAACACGAATAGATATGTGCGCACCAATGTTCATAGCAACACTATTTACAATAGTAAAAAGATGGAGACAGTCTAAGTGTCCATCAACTGAAGAATGGATAAGCAAACTGTGGTACATACTCACAATGGAATATTATGCTACCTTGAAGTAAAACAAGGAAGCCGCAAGCCATAACATGGATGGATGTTGAGGACGTTATGTTGAGTGAAATTAGTCATTCACAAAAGGAGAAATACTGCATAGGACCACTATTGTAAAAGACTAAGAAAAAAAAATCATGTTAAAGGGGTTAGGGATTCTTTGCTAGTAACCAAGAGGTGAGGGGTGGGGTGAGGGGAGGGATGGGAAGTTGGAGCACAAGGTAGGCATAGACACAGGATAGGTTTGGTGCTAGGGAGGGGGGCAATACACAAGAAAGGAGAGGGGAATCAAAGAACAAGGCAGATGGGAGAATGATTAGACAGGTTTGTATGGGCTAAATGGGACAGAGGTAAATAATGATGTATGCACAACTTTGGAACTACAGGGTTTGGGGATAAAGGGATTGAGTCATGGTTGTAATGGGCAAAGGGGGGAAATAATGTTAAGATGCTTTGCTGTCTTTTGAATCTTGTTTTCCCTTGTATACTACTGTAAAATAGATACTTGAG
>NW_006408529.1:21871065-21879553 GCF_000296735.1 Chrysochloris asiatica | reverse complement strand
AGGGAGAGGGGCTGTGTGCTGACGACCAAGGGGAAGGCTTTCAGGGTATACCCTTTGGTTGGTTGATGATGCATGGAGGGGACTGTAATCATGGCAATGAAATGATATATGATAGGCTGAATGTAAATCTAATGATCTCCCACGTAAGCTATCATATAATTCACAATAAAACATTAAAAAAAGAAAAGAAGGATAGTATTTTGCAAGATTGGGAAAATGGAGAAAACAGAAAATTTAAGTCACTAGAATCTTAACATTATAATGTATACTATTTAAAAAAGTTGAAATTTATATACAAAATTGCATATGAGTTGCTATATCAAGTTTTCTTCTATTCTTAGGGCTTTTACTGGTGGTCCTATGACTACATTTGAATCCTTCTGAATATTTTGAAAGAAGATATTGCTAAGTGCTGCAGAGTCAGTTTTGACTCATAGCAACTCTGTATAGTGTTTTAAGGAGTAGTTAGCAGTCCAGTGCTTATCCTACAGTGCTACACCATGACATTGTTGTTAAGTGCCATTGAGTAGGTTCTGACCCTAAGTGATCCTGTATAGGTTTTCCAAGGAGCAGCTGGTGAGCTTGAACCACCATCTTGTGGTGCAAACCAACATTGCAATTCAGCGCATTAATCCACAGCCCACACCAGGACTGCTTTACACCAGGACATTTATCTCCCTATTGTTCAGAGTTCTGACATAGTTTTTCATAGAGAAGAATGCAATAGTTTTCCAGTACTTGGAATTACTGACAAAACACAATTTGAAAATTTGCATGGTATCTTGCTGAATGCAAAAAAACCCTTAATACTCCCTTTCAAATGAAGAGATCTGGAACAAGAGAAATGGAATACTAGAAAGAGAAAAAACTGAAGAAAAAGAAAAATCTATTGAATAAATTGAATCCAGTTCAAAATACTCATATTCAGAGGCTATATTATTAGTGTCATTATTGATTTATTAATAAATATTTAAGGAGCACCTACTATTTGCCAGGTGTTTGGGATGAAGCTTTCTGTCCTTATGGAGCTCTAATTCTGTAAGATCATGGAGGCTGTAGTTCTCATGATCCATTAGTCCTTGGGACAAATTGTTTTTTGTGTGCGCTTTTTATTTTCTTCACTCTTCTTGGCTCCAGTTGGAGGGACCAATAATTGCACCTTATATGGCCACTCACAAGCTGTTAAGACCCCAGTCACTATCCAATCTTTAGGGGCAAACTGGCACATCTTTATTCCATGGAGTGACTGATAGGTTTGATTAATGACCAAGCACTAAATCATTGTGCCGTCAGGTCTCCTAAATAATACAAACAAGGATAAAAATGCAAGGTATAATAAACAGCAATAAAAACTAAGGGAAACTGGACACACCCCTTAATGGTAACCTGCTTGTGATACCATCACTTGAGGGCCTTAGAGACAATCTGTAAGTTTTCCTATTTGAAGCAATTTCATCCCTGCCTCCATAGGCACAGCATCTGTATGGGGCATTGATGCCATCAGTCATGATAATGAAAAGAGATTTCTTTCTTCTTTGTAGAGGTCACTACATAGACGTTGCTGTTGTTGTTAGGTGCCATCAAGTTACTACTGACTCATAGTGATCCTATGAACAATAGAACAAAACACTGCCCACTCCTGGGCCAACCTCACAATTGTTGCTACGCTTGAGTCCATTGAGGCTGCCACTTTGCCAATCCATTTCATTGGGGGTCTTCCTCTTTTTCTCTGACTTTCCACCTTATCAAACGTAATCTCCTTCTCCAGTGACTGGTCCCTCTCTGACAATATGTCCGAAGCATGAGAGATGAGTTTGGCCATCCTGGCCTCCAAGGAGCACTCTGGCTGCACTTCTTTCAACACATATCTTTTGGTTCTTTCAGCAGCACATGGTACTTTCGATATTCTCCTCCAACACCATAACTCAAATGTATCAGTTCTTCATTGATCTTCTTTATTCACTGTCCAGATTTTGCATACATTTGAGGTTATTGAAAATACCATGGCTTGGGTCAGTCGCACTTAGTCCTCAAGCTGACATATTTGCTCTTCAACACTTTAAAAAGGTCTTGTGCAGCAGATTTCCCTAATGCAACACGTCGTTGGATTTCTTGACTGCTACTTCCATGAGTGTTGATGGTTGATCCAAGAAGAATGAAATCCTTGACAACTTCAATCTTTTCTCTGTTGATAAAGAATGTTGTTTATCCATCCAGTAGTGAGGACTTTTGTTTTCTTTACATTGAGATGCAATCCAATCTGAAGGCTGTGCTCTTTGATCTTCATCAGTAAATGTTTTAAGTCCTCTTAACTTTCAGCAAGCAAGGTTGTATCATCTGCATATCGCAGGTTGTTAGTGAGTCTTCCTCCAATCCTGATGGCATGTGTTTCTTCATATAATACAGCTTCTTGGATTATTTGCTAAACATAAAGTTTGAATAAGTATGGTGAAAGAATACAACCTTGTTGCACACCTTTCTTCATTTTAAACCACTCAGTGTCCCCATGCCTCTTGGTTCATGCACAGATTTCTCATGAGCACAATTTAGTGTTCTGGAATACTCATACTTCTCAATGTTGTCCATAGCTTGTCATGATCCACACAATCAAAGGCCTTTGCATAGTCAATAAAGCACTGGTATTCTCTGCTTTCAGCCAAGATCCATTGAACATCAGTACTGATAACCCTGGTTCCACATCCTCTTCTGAATCCAACTTGAACCTCTGGAAGTTCTTTATCAATGTATGCTTGCAGCCATTTCTGTATTACCTTTAGTAAAGCTTTACTTGCATGGGATATTAAAGATATTGTCTGATGATTTCCGCATTCTGTTGGGCCACCTCTCTTTGAAATGGGCACAAATATGAATCTCTTCCAATCAGTTGGCCAGATAGTTTTCTTTCAAATTTCTTGGCATAGATGAGTGAGTGCCTCCAGTATTGCCTCACTTTCTTGAAAGATTTCAATTTTTATTCCATCAATTTCTGGTGCCTTGTTCGCTCCCAATTCCTTCAATACACCTTGGACTTCTTTTATCAGTATAACTGGTTCTTGATCATATGCTATCTCTTGAAAGGGTTGAACATCAATCATTTCCTTTTGGTACAGTGACTCTGTGTATTTCTTCCATCCTTTTTGATGTTTTCTGCATCATTCAATAGAGGTAGAGCTTTGGAAATTCAACACAATGTCTAATAATTCCTTCACCTGAGCAATCCATATTTGTTTTTGTCTTATATTTTTCCTGATATAGTACTTCTGAGGAGCAGTTGTTGAATTTGAACTGCCTTAATAAAGAGCCTCTATAATAGTACCCTATACAGGGTCGCTATGGATTGGAATTGACTTGACAGCACCTAACAACAACAACAACATAGTAATTACAGAGTCCTGGTGTGGTGCTCTGGGCTAAGGCACTGGACTGTAAATTTGGTTTGAACCACATGATCAACAATTTAAGCTCACCAGCCACTTCTCAAAAACCCTATACAGGGTTGCTATGGGTCCGAACTACTTGATGGCCCTTAACAACAACAATGTCATGGTGTAGAACTATAGGATAAGCACTCGATCGCAAAGTCGGTTTAAACTGCATTCACCCCTCAGAAATACTATATGGGATTCCTAAGGGTCAGAACCAACTCAACGGACTTAACAATAACAACAATAATATTTTAAATTCTGAACAAATTGTGAAAGAGGGAAGGGGATAAAAATGGGTTGCACATGTAGAAAGTGTATAATGTTTTCTAGAAGAGATAGCTAGGAAATACTTCATAAAAAAAGATTTAAGAATCAAGATTAGAAAGGACTGTGGAAGCTACCACTAAGGTCATCAGGCAAAAGATATTTGAGACATGTAAAGAGCATGTGCAAAGGCCTTGTAACAAAATCATGCTTAACAAATGAGGGAAAAATATGTAGTGAGAATGTTTGTGTGGCTATAGTAGAAAGAGAGGTATGTAGGTGAAAATTTCAGAGAGCTAACTGGGGACAAATCTTATAGGATCTTGTTAAGAATATAGTTAAGGAGTTTAGCTTTACTCTAAATCAATGGAGAAGGAATTGATGAATTTCAGTATTATCAGTTCTGTCTTTTTAATATGTGCAAAAAATCTCTTCTATTATCTTTAACTTTTCTTTTTTATCCTTTCATTTCCCAATGGTGCTTTCTGTTCTGTACTAGCAACTCAGAATATTACAGTTATATCTTACACAGTTCTCATTTCTTTGTCTCATGCAGCTTTCAAATTTCTGAAGGATTTTCTGTTTTGTTTTGTTTTTTAATAATAAATGCATTTTAATTGTATTCACCTCTCTGATCTTTGAAGGAAATACCACTTTCTAATTTTGACCAAATTTTTTCAAAATTGAATATTTCCCTCTGTGAGCTTTCCTGGAAAAGCAGGGAGTTATTCAAGATTGGCCATAGCCAATTGTACATGTCCTGTGTTTCCCTTTTAGTTCACTTGGGTGCTTGTAAATTTTGCAAGCCAGATTCAGGCTTCAAGTTGAGGATGTTATATGTGATAGGTAAGGTTTTATGTCAACTTGACTGGGCCAGGATTCTCAGTTGTTTGACAGTAGTAATCCTCAATGATGAGACTTGTTCTGAACAGCTAATCAATTGACTAGAAGCTTAATTAAGGGTGTGGCCTGCTTCACATTTATTGGGCACTAACAAAACTTCCTCTCTTTTCTCCTTAATCTGGGCTCTGCACCAGGCTTATCATCCAACCTCAGATTCTTTGGACTTTTGAGTCAGTGATCTGCTCTATTGCGTGACAATCCTGGGAGTCATCAGCAGCCAGCCATCATATCTGCCTAGCCTGCCTTCCTGTCATCTGACCTGTGATTCTTGGTTTATCAGCTCTGCAGCAACTTAAGTCAGAAGCCTGCAATCTGACACATCACCAATGTACTTGGGACCCATCCATGTCTATAACTGTGTGAGCTGTTTCCTTGATATAAACCTCTCTTTATATATGCATATATAAACGTCACTGGTTTTGATTCTTTAGTGAATCCATTTGTTGTTGTTAAGTGCCATCCAGTCAGTTTCAACTAATAGTGACCCTGTATAGGGTCTTCTAGGAGCAACTGGTGAGCTTGAACTACTGACCTTGCAATTCAAACTGACTTTACAGTCCAGCAGATTAACCAGGTATGCCACACCAGGACTCCAGAGAATCTATACTAAGACAGTATTGCCCAGAACATATTAATTTCCTCAAAATAACACATGATTATTTCTTCTACATTTTTCAATTATCACTTTTTGTGTTCATGAATATCATCCTAAAATTTTTATTTTTCTTTGTTTATTTTATTTTTATTTTGAAGTATGCATAAATTATAGCATATTCATACTATAAAGATAGTTTTATATGCTATAAATCAATGTGGTGCAGTATATATCTATAGAATATTCCCAATCAACCACCGTGTTCAACCAGAATGAACTGCCTTACAAAGTTCAATCAAAAAATGAATCTATATCTGTCTGTCTATCCATCTATCTAAATTCACACTCAACAGTGTTAAATAAAATTTAAAAGACTGACAACACTTGAAATTGATAAGGATCCGAAGCAATAGAAGCTCTCATGCTTTGTGTGGGAGTGTAACATGGTACAATAAAGGCAATAAAATAGGCAATTTCTCATAAAGCTAAATATATATCTCATGACCCACCGATTTCAACCCTAGGCATGTTATAAAGAAATTAAAACATGTGCACAAGCAACATATTTATGACTGCTTAAAGCAGTTTTATTCATAAAAGAAAAAATGTAAATAGGCCAAATATCAACAAGAAAATGATTGAAAAATTATTAGACTGTCATACAATGTAATACTTCTTAGTAATACTGATAAATGCAATAAAAAGTAAGACTTTAAAAAACATTTTTAAGTGTACAATGTATTTATATGATGGTGAAAATAATTAAAATTCAACTATAGCTATGGGTCGGAACCGACTCGATGGCACTTAACAACAACAACAACAATAGTTATAGAAATCACAGCAACAACTACATTTGGGTCATGTGAATTAATGAGAAGGAAGTAAAGAGCATCTCTGAGGTTGTGAATATATTCTATACATTGGTTAGGAAGTAACCCAACTAGATGAATTGGCACAGTGGCAGCAGCAATGGGCTCAAATGTAGCAATGATTGTGAGACTGGCACAGGACTGGGCAATGTTTCATTCTGTTTTTCATAGGGTCACTATGAGTCAGTACCAACTTGATTGCACCCAACAAAACAACAACAAATGAGGCTATTGAAAATAATATGGTTTGTGTCAGGAACACCTTAATCCTCAAAGAGACATCTTTGCTCTTCAACTCTTTTATATAAGTATTTTGCAGGAGAGTTTCAAATGCATTAAACACATCTTTTGAGTTTTTAACTGCTACTTCCATGAGTGTTAATTGCAATTGTAAGCAAATTGAAATATTTAACAACTTCAGTCTTCTCTGCTTATCATTATGTTATTTATTGGTCCAGATGTAAGGATTTTCATTCTTCTTACATTGAAGTGCAATCCAAACTTCAATATGCAGTCGTAGATATGTATTAGTATTTCAAGTCATATCTGCTTCAAGCAAGCAAGTTAATGTTATCTTCATACCGCAGGTGGTTAATGAGTCAAATGCCAATCCTGATGTCATGTACTTCTTCATTTAATATAGTGTCTTTGAAAGATATAAACCAATTCACACATTTTCTGATTTTAAATAATTCAGAACAATTATTTAAAATCAGAATTGTTTAAGATCAGAAAATGTGTACATTGATATTTCCTATTCTAAAGACTCAAATGAGAAGAAACAGCTGCAAACATCCATTAATAATTGGAACATATAATGTACAAAGTATGAATCTAGGGAAAATGAAATTTGTCAAAATGAAATGGAAAGCATAACCATCAATATTTTAGGCATTTATGAGCTTAAATGAACTGATTTTGGTCATTTTGAATAGGACAATAATATGGTTTATGATGTTGGAATGACAAATTAAAGAGACATGGAGCCATATTCCTCATATAGCTAATGGTGATGAAATTGAACAATTCTATCAACTTTTTCAGTCTGAAATTTATAAAACATTCAATGAAGATGCATTGATAATTACTGATGACTAGCTTGTGAAAGTGGGAAACAAAGAGGAAAGATTATTGGGTAGAAAATATGGCCTTGGTAATAGAAACAGTGCTGGAGAGTGCATGGTAGAACTTTGCACAAGAACACCTTATTCATTTCAAAAAACTCTTTCAATAGCATAAATGGTGACTAGACACATTGACCTTGACACATGAAATACACAGAAATCAAACTGACTATACCTTTGAGAAGAAAAGATGGAGAAACTCAATATCTTTAGCCAAAACAAGGCCAGGGACCTATTGTGGAACAAATCATCAATTGCTAATATGCAAGTTCAGGTTAAAGTCGAAGAAAATTAAAACAATTCCATGAGAACCAAAATATGACCTTAAGTATATCACACTTGAATTTAGAGATCATCACAAACACAGATTTGATGCATTAGACACTAATTATAAAAGATCAGAAGAGCTGTTAGATGACATCAAGAACATCATGTATAGGAAGAAAGCAATGGACACTAAAAGTTTGGAAAGAAAGAAAAAACAAAATGAATGTCAAAAGACACTTTGTCTTCAATATAGAGAAGATAAAGCAACCCTGATGGTATTTAAAATATAGGTGGCAAAGCTTCCAGCATCATAGCAACAAACAAGTCACCATAGTATAATAAACTAATATATGAGTGGTGGAAATATACATTTACAGTAAAAATATATACATATTTTTGAGAGTATAAATGGTACTATGACCTGCCTTATAGGGCTATTCTCTTTCACCACTAGCAATTTACTTAAATACATATTTATGGTAAGTAAATTGTTAGCAGTGATGTTAAATAGCCTTAATGGCAACTCATAGTGGCAATCACACACCCCCAAATCCAATATAGGCATTATGTCCTAGAATATCATTATAACAACTCCAGATTATCATTCTTTCAAGATCATATCATAATTTCTGTCTGTCATAATTACAATAAATTGCTTGCCATGCACATAAAAGCAATGCCTTTCAAATGTATATAACATTGTTTATTTGTTTTTCACTTAAAAAGGGAAAAACACATAAAAAACAATTCTAATATCACTACTCATTTCCATTCCCCAAAGGACATTCAAAATTGAAAGACTGTATAAAGCTTACAGTCAAATGCTGGGGTGTCTTCAATATTAACATATGTAGCATTTTTCTTTAAACTAAACATGTCTTTCACAAGGTGTGCATTTCTGGAAAGGATCAAAACATGTTCTGTATTTACATTTATACAGTGTTTGTATTTTATTTCCTACAACTCTAGCAACCATTATCATATTTTAATCCAGAATATTTTCATCTTTTTAGAAACTGATACTTAGAGTGAATATAT
>NW_006408529.1:21853862-21866610 GCF_000296735.1 Chrysochloris asiatica | reverse complement strand
ACTGACCGTGTTCTTCCCTTTTGGTTTTCTAACTCCAAATCCCTGCACATTTTATTATAGTATTTGGCTTTATCTTCTCGAGCTGATCTTTGAAATTTTACTGACTCAATGGCACCTAACAAAAACAACAACACCTCCATGATTATAGGTCAAGTTTATCAAATTGTAGCAATTTATTCTCATTTCCTTTATCAAAAATTATTTTGTTCTGGTTATCAAGCCATCAAGGCTAGGTAAAATGGTTACTGCAACTTTGGGTGTTCTTATGCACCTCCTCTCAGTTCGTATCAGCTAGATGATTGATCACTCTCAGCTATAGCCCTCTGTGGCCATGTCCTTTTCCATAGGCTCAGGTGTGTCCCCAGTTCTCACCTCACTTTAACCAACCAGTACTTTCTCTTCTCTCTCTCATCTCCAGGTCCAAAGGCGTTGAATTCAGCCCATTTCTTCATTGATGCCTTTCACCCTCTTCCACTCACCAGTAGACCAATGTGGTCATCAGCAAGCTTACATGCCTGCTCTTGTGTTCCCTTTGAGTTTCAGTCTGGGGGTGGGGGGGGCCGCGGGGGTTGTCCTGATGGAACTTGATTGCTGGCCTTGATGGCTTCCTGGAGAACAGCTTGCTTATTCTTGTAATAGCCAGTCATACTGCCATTTTTGTTTTGGGGTTTTCCTGATGATCTTTCTTTGAAGATGTATCTTCTGTCACTCTAGCTGTTCCAGGCTGGTTCGCTTTTCCTTTCTATTGGGAATGTCCCACGTCAGAAAGTTCTGGATGGGACTCAGGATTCCACCTAAGGTCCTATATACTGCAAAAGCCCCACAAGAGGCCTATTTCACTGGGCAAGTTTCAGAACCCCTTTTAGGTATTCCAATCTGTTATACGCTGAATACAGTCTTACAAGCTTTCTGTAATCATGTTTCCCAACATTCCTTTCTATCCAACTCAAGTGTCCATTTTATAATAGTAGACAAGGGAAACCAATATACATAAGACAGCCAAGCATCTTAGTATTTTTTCCCCTCATCAAACTATGCCTAGTTGGCTGTATAACAGGTCCCTGTTGTTCCAAGGTTGAACATGCATCACTGTTTACCTCTATCCAATTTAGCCCATGCAAACCTGTATCTGTGTTCCCCTATCTACCTTGTTTTTCCTCCCACTTCCCCTTCTTGTGTACTGGCCTCCCCAACACCTGAGCTATTATGTGTCTGCCCCTTCCCTGTGCTCTACTGTCGCTTCCCTCCACCTCCCCCAAACCACCTCACTTCACCCCCACCAGTAATCAACAAAGAATTTCTTTTTTTTTTTTTTTTCCATTTTAGTGTGGATATCTTTTCTTAAGCTTTTGCAATAATAGTCTTATGCAATATTTGTCTTTTGTGACTGACTAATTTCACTCAGCATAATATCATCAAGGTTCATCCATGTTATGCTGTGGCTTGCAGCTTCCTTGTTATTATTCAAGTTAGCATAATATTCCATTGTGTGTATGTACCAAAGTTTGTTTATCCATTCTTCCACTGATAGACACTTAGCCTGTCTCCGTCTTTTTGCTATTGTCTATAATGCTGCTATGAACATTGGTGTGCATATATCTACTTGTGTCATGGCTCGTATTTTTTGTGGATATATACCAAGTAAAGGAATTGCTGGATCATATGGTATTTCTATTTCCAACTTTCTGAGGAAGCACCATACTGTTTTCCAGAGTAGTTGGATAATTTTGCATTCCCACCAGAAATGTAGGAGGGTCCAAGTATCTCCATACCCTCACCAGCATTTACTACCCTCTGCTTTTTTGAACTTTTCTGTTATTGCTGGTGTGAGATGATACCTCATTGTTGTTTTGATTTTCATCTTTCTAATGGCTAATGATTGTGAACATTTCTTCATATGTTTGTTGGCTGCCTGAGTATCTTCTTTGGTGAAGCATCTGTTCATGTCCTGTGCCCATTTTTAATTGGGTTACTTGTTTTTTCTTGTAGAGGTGTTGTAGTTTCCTATAGATTTTAGAAATTAGTCCCTTATCTGATGTGTCATTGCAAAAAAAGTTTTCCCTTTCTGTGGACTCCCTTTTTACTCTTTTGGTGAAATCCTTTTATGCACATAAGTTTCTAATTTTTAAAGACCCCAATCATCTATTTTGTCTTCTTTTGTTTGTGTTACAGTGAATAATTTCATCTGAGAAATTTGTGCAGTCTCTTGTGTTTTATTATGAAATAGTAACTATGTATGAAATGAAAGTTATATTTTTTACAATATTTTGCACTATTTACTGAAAAATACCTTACCACTTTATGTGACAATTTAGTAATATCTTCTGTTTTATGCTATTGAGTCAGTTCCAACACATATCAAACCTAAATAGGGTTTCTGAGGAGTTGCTTGTGGCTATGAACCACTTTCCTTTCAGTCCAAAGCTACCTTTTGGTCCAGTGCTTATCCTACAGAGCTACAACATATATGAAGGGACAAAAAAACCTGAAAAGTAAGACATTCTGCATAAAATTCACATTTCTTAGTAGGTTTTAATTAGCTTCTTAGTCTCAATGTGAAATAAGTAACAGGGTGCTCATTACTGGTGCAATTTAATGCATAATTTTTCTAGGTAGTTTTTGGAAGCATGGACTATACGTTGATTAGTAGTTGAGGAGGGGTTTTTAAAAGACCAACTCTTCTAACTTCCATTGAATCAATTCCAACTCACAGCTTCTCCATATTAGGTTTCTGAGGGTGTGAATTGTTGTGGAAGCAGAAAGTCTCATCTTTAAAAAATGCAAGAGTTGAATTAGTCAATGACAGAAAGAAAAATATTGTATGAAATAACTACTGTAAAAGGTCAAGAAAAGGTTTCATGCTAAAAGAAACATGCTTTGATGCTCATCGGGGATGGGAGGGAAGAGAGAGTAAATCAGAAGCTAAAGGTAAATACTGTGATATATACAATCCTACAATAACAGTGGTCTATAGGTAGACACATGGATACATACACAGTCTAAATGGGTGGGGGAGGGAGAGTGGAAGTAAACTCACAAATATATAAAACTTTGACATAGGATATTTGTACATAAGTATTTACCTATACTGAAAAATTATCATTGGATGGTGTGGAACATACAAGGGGCAAAATTATAGAAACTTCTTTGACATTACCAAACACCTTGAGGGAATGAATTGCTTGCCTGGGTAATCAAAGCCATTGTCTCATGGGACACTATGATCAATTGGTATAACATTGTCTACAAAGACAATGTTCTAAATCTTACTTTTGTGAATAGGAACTGGGATCTTAAAAGATAATGAATGACCATCTAAGGTCCTTCTCTTCCTTTCTGGAGGAAAAAAAGTGAGGAAAATTGAAACTTTTTTGCAACATCAGTCTACACAACACTGAGACCAGAAGAACTAGATGGTGCCTAGCTATTACCATGAGTTACTCTGAAAGCTCTCACATTAGAAGACCCTGGATAGTGTGGTAGAAAATGTGGAACACAACTTAACATTATATAAAAGACCAGGTTTACTGCTCAGAAAGACACTGGAGGTAACTAAGTCTGGACCTTGGTAGCCCTCAGGTCTGGAACTGAACTTACACTTATGGCTCAATTTTCAGCCAAGCAGAATATAGGGGAAAACAACACCAGTGAAGTGTGCACATCACAGAACTGCCAACCATTCAAAGTAAAAATGGTAGCATTTACCTAACGTCAAAATTCAGAAGGGTTGGGAAAGAAGGAGAAATGGAGGCAAAAACCACAGAAGATGATCGTTATGTGCTGCCACATTGAGGGACTGCATTGTAATCATTGAAATGAAATAAATTATATGGCTTGTTGAATGCAAAACTGATAATCAGTTCACACTAAAAAGTAAGATTAAAAAAGCCAACACAGACGTCTGACTTAAATCACAAATCCATGTAAAAAACCTCCAGCAAGCCAGTGGCCCCTCCTTGGGACTCAGATGATTTTTTTGTAGCATTTCCAAAATTCTGTTTAAAGTGTGTCTTTGTGCCACATCCCTCTCCATCTCTACAACCCCAAAATTATCTTTACAAATACCAGTGAAAGGTTGAATTTTTTAATTATATATATATGCCTACTGTAAAATATATGATTAAAAAACATGGAATTTCAAAGTTCTCTTTCCCTCTAGCATTCAGAAAAATTTGTGTAATATTAGTGGCTGTTTGAATTTAATATATTTTATTTTCTAAGGATATTAGTGCAAACTATAGCATTTTTTTTTAATTTTTTAGAAATTATGATTGGTAAGTAAGCTCAAACATGCAATGATTATGAAGCTGTAGGAGGATGTGGCTTTGTTTCCTTCTATTATACACAATGCTGCCATAAATCAAAGGCACCTCAACAGCAATAAGCAATTATTATTCTACAGTTCAGATTAGATTGCACCTTGCATTGTCATTGAAGATGAATCACATAGGGATTTTTAACAAATGTTAATATATTTTAAATAAAAAATATTAATATAGTTTAGGAAGCTCAGTGCTCATCAGATAGCAATGGCTATTAAATAACATATTCATGTAAATTAATTATTTCAGGTAAATTGTGATTTCCTGAGACAATGGAAAGAATTGGTTAAGAACGTATATTACAAAATGAAACTGCTTCATTTTATGTTCTAAAACAATACTTCTTCACTATACAAATTTGATCAGGCAAGCTATCTTGTCTGTGTCTCATTGTCCTCATCTATGAAATAAGAATAACTGTTGTTAAGTTCCTTCCAGTCAGCTCTGACCCATAGTGACCCTGTGAAGGGTGTCTGAGGCTGTCAATGTTTACAGTTTGTCATACTATAGTGACTTCCATATTGCAGTGAAATAGGAAGTTATGCCTCCACTATTTCAGATATCAGCTGTGTTACCCATAGTGGACAAGCTTCAGCTGAGGTTCCAGACTAAGACAGACTAGGAAGAAGGAAACATGGACTATTTCTGAATGTTATACCACTGAAAATGATATTATTGGCAGTGGAATATAATCAGGTATAGTACCAGAAGATGAAAATACTATGAATAGCATCAGAAGATTTTCAGATATAGTACACAAAGATGAGCCCCTCAGGTTGAAAGCCACTCAAAATGTGACTGGAGAAGAGCTGCCTCTTCAAAGTAGAATAGATCATGATGACTCGAATTGAATAAAGCTTTTGGGACCTTCATTTGCAGATGGGAAACAACTCAAAAAAAGAAGAGTTGCAAATATGAATTAATAATAGAAACATGAAACGTATGAAGTATAAGTCTAGGAAATCATGAAGCTGTCAAAAATAAATGAAACACATACAGATCAGTATCCTAGGCATTAGTGGGCTGAAATGGACTGGTATTGACCATTTTGAATTTAAGAATCATATGGTTTACTATTCCAGTAATGGCATATTGAAGATGAATGGTCTCACATTCATCATTAAAATCACATCATCATCATGAACTGTCTTGAAATACAATACTTTTTTGTGATAGGATATTTACATACGCCTACAATGAGCAGGAGTTAATACCACTATTTTTCAAATTTACACAACAAAAGCTAAGCAAGTGATGATGAAATTGAAGAATTCTACCAATTTTTTCAGTCTGAAATTGATCAAACGTGCAAACAACATGTTTTGATAATTATTAGTAACTGGAATGTGAATGTTGAAAACAAAGAAGAAGGATCAGTAGCTGAAAAATATGATCTTGGTTATAGAAAAGATGCTGGAAATCTCATGACAGAATTTTGAGGACCGATGAATTACTCACTGTAAATACTTTTTTTTTAAACAATATAGAAGATGATTGCACACATAGAATACACAAAAATCAAATTGACTACATATGTAGAAACAGATGGTGGAAAAATTCCTTATTATCAGCAAAAATAAGGCCAAGGGACAAACTGTGGAACAAACCAAAAACTGCTCATAAACAATTTCAATGTGAAGTTGAAGAAAATTAAAACAAATCCAAGAGAGCCAAAATTTGACCCGGAACATATCCCATTTGAATGTAAAGGTCATCTAAGAACAGATTTCATGTGTTAGACATTCATGACTAAAAACCAGAAGAGTTGTGGAATGACATTAAGAACATCCATACAGGGAGAAATCAAAGGTTATTAGGAAGACAAGAAAGAAAGAAAAGATTAAAATAGAAGTCAAAAGACAATCTGAACCTTGCTTTCCAGCATGGAGGTGCTAAAACAAATGGAAGAAATGAGGAAGTTAAAGAGCTGAACAGAAAGCTTCCAAGGGCAGTTCTAGAAGACAAAGTAAAATATTATATTAAAATGTGCAAAGACTTGAAGTTAGAAAACCCAAAGGGAAGAACACACTCAGCATGTCTCAAGCTGAAAGAACTGAAGAAAACATTCAAGGTAATCTTTCAATACTTAAGATTCAAAAGTAATGGTTGCTGTTCAACCATTTAAACAGGTAACTTTTGACCAAGAGCATGGTACTGAAAGAGGAAGTTTAAGGTGCACTGAAGACATTGGCAAAGAACAAAACTGTTTGAATTCATGAAATACATGTTGAAATCTTTTAACAAATTGATGCAACACTGGAGTCACTTACTAATCTATGCTCAGAAATTTGGAAAACATTCTTACCACACTTTAGGTGCTATCTGTATACAGATATATTATGTATAATTCAAACATGAATTCAATTTTCTGAATTTTCATAGAAATAAAATAAAATGATGCAACATAGTTAAGTACTGAGAATATCCAGTACTTTCAATGTGTTTCTATTAGTTGCCGTGGAATTGATTCCCTCTCACAGTAACATTATGAACAACAAAATAAAACACTGTCTACTTTTGCACTATCCCCCCAATCCTTGCTTTGTTTGAACCCATAATTATTACATCACTCTGTCAAACCAGCTCCTTGAGATAAATGATCTTTATCACTGGCCCTTCACTTTACTAAGCATGATGTCCTTCTCCAGAGACTGGTACCGCCTAATCATGTCCAAAGAAAATGAGATGAAATTTGGTAATTATTGGTTCTAAAGAGCATTCTGGCTGTACCTCTTTCAAGATCAATTTGATTGTTCTTCTAGCATTCCATGGTTATTGAATATTACTTACCAACACCTTAATCCAAATGCATCAATTTTTGTTCAGTCTTCTTGCTTCATTGTCCATCTTTAATGTACATATGAGTAAAATGAATCACTAAACACAAGAAGCAGGTAATACCAGAAAGATGTTCATCTGTGTTTTATTGACTAAGCAAAATCATTCAACTTTGAACCATAGCAAATCATGGATGACATTGTGAATAGAGGGAATCCTACAACACCTATTATGCTTGGGAAACATGTACATAGACCAAGAGGTAATTGAATACAAGTGGATAATGCATGTTTTAAAATTAGGAAAAGTATATGTTGACTTTGTCCTTTCACATATTTACTCAATCTGTTTGCTAGCCAACTCATCTGAGAAATTGGAGTACATGAAAAGAATGCAGCATCCGAATTAGAGAAAGACTCAGTAATAATCTGTAATATACAGATGACACAACTTTACTTGTTGAAAGCAAAGATTAGGGGCAATTAATGATTACTATAAAAGGGTATAGACTTCAGTATGGATTATACATCAACATAGGAAAACAAAAATCCTCACTACTTAACCAATAAGCAACAGCATGATAAATGCAGAAAACATTAAAGTCAAGAATTTCATTTTACTTTAATTCACAGATTAAGCAATCAAGAGATCAATTGATGTATTGGATTGGGAAAATCTATTACAAAAGACCTCTTTAAAGTGTTAAAAAGCAAATTTGTTGCATTGATGATTAAAATGAACCTGATCTATGCCATGGTATTTTCAATAGCCTCATATGTGTGTGAAAACTGGACAATGAATAAATAAAACTAAAAAAGATTGAATTATGGTGGTGACCAAGAATATTAAATTTTCCATTGACTTCCAGAAGAAAGAATCGATCTTGATCTGCCATGGAAGAAGTACAGTCAGAATGATCCCTAAACGTAAGAAGAGCTAGACTTTAGCTCATGTACTTTAGATATGTTATCAGTCTAACATGTAGACAGTCAATGAAAAAGTGGAAGGCCAACAACTCAACTATGTGTTTCTCATTTTCAGTTTCTTGTGTGTCAAAACCTTCTGTATTATCTGCTCAAATTTTGCTTAGCTCGGCAACCTTTGACAAAGGTAATTATAATTCTTATCTAAGTGCCCATGCTATGATCCACCACAGACACATTAAAGATATCAGGAAAGTTAGAATTAAAGGGGATTTCAATTTGAGGAATGCCACAAGCCTTTTGAGAAACAACTGTGACATCACATTTTACAAGTAGGTTTTGCCCTTTATAATTGCTTCTCTATCATCATAAAATCAAATGGCTTTCAGAATGGAAAGGGAAATAGGCCATTAAACTGCATCAGAATACTTATGCCTTCACCATGAATTTCAATACCCAGGAAAGCATGAGTTACATCAAGAGACAGAAGATTCTAAAATTTTCAGATAAATCTTTACAAATAATTTTATTCCCTAATCAGCTGTTTCATTAGCAATAAATTTAATTTAGTTAATATTCCTGTGCAATTATTTGCCATTGAAGCAGTCCTGAACAAGTTTCTGAAACTTGGAGATACAAATAATGCTTGACTCTATGACTTTTCAAGCTGAAAGTTTTCTATATTGGATTCAGAGTTTGTGGTATCATAACAGCATTCAATTGTTCAAAATATCCATAATTTATGTATGATTATTCATAGAGAAAACTATCTTATTATCAGTGTGTGTGTTGGTCAAATAGTTCAGCATGCTCCCAAGATAAACAGAGGCTAAAACAATATTTCTATCCCAATTATAATTCGTGATTCTTGCTACTAAATGTGGTACTAAAAGTTATCATATTAAAAAATTTGATCGCAGAATATACTTCTATAGTTACAAAATTAATTTCAAACATTCTTTTTTAGTGGCAAGATTGGACACATCAAATTGCCCCTTCCCACACCTAAGCTCAACACATGATTTTGTCTTCAGTTTCTTCCTCAAATAAAAATTAATAACAGTGACAGTTGGCTCATCAATGATTCCAGACACAATGAAATAAACAGTCATGCAAATAAACTGACCAACACTTGGAATCATTAAACTAAGTGATTTTGTAAAGTTAGTCATGGCAGACTTCTGAATTTTTTAAAATTCTGTTCAAACCATTGAAATTACTTCATCTTTAAACAGATCCTTATCTTATTGAATGTATCTTAAATTTGAATTCAACATTTTTAATCTTTACAATTTACTCCCAGTTTGTTCCACTCACACTCAAGATTCTATGCCTTTAGAATTATCTCTGAATTTACAGCAATTCATAGGGAGATTATTACTATTTTACTAAATTATATGAACATCCACCTTAAAGCCAGAGTGCTCTTTGGAGGCCAGGATGGCCAAACTTTGTCTCTCAGACTTTGGAAATTTTGCCAGGAGTGACCAGTTGCTAGAGAAGGATATCATGTTGGTAAGGTGGCAGGTCAGAGAAAAAGAGGAAGACCCCCAGTGAGATGGATTGGCAAAGTAGCAGCATCAATGGGCTCAAACATGGTAACAATTGTGAGGTTGGCCCAAGATGAGGCAGTGCTTTGTTCTATTTTGCATAGGGTTGCTATGAGTTGGTACTGACTCAATGGCACCTAACAACAATAACATCTTAATGTCTTTTCTATAAAGTTATTATCTTTATTGTTGTCAATTGCCATTGAGTTGGTTCTGACTCCTAGCAACCCAATATAGGGTTTCTGAAGAGTAGTTGGTGGATTTGAACTGCCGGACTTTTGGTTAGCAATTCAATGTTTATCCTAGAATGTCACACCAGGTCACCATGATTATCATTAGAAACTCTGTAAACTATCTTATAAAAGTTTTTTGAATCAATATATTATTCCTGTCAAAAAGAGAAGTAGCATTAGTTTGACCGTATTAGTTTTAGAATTGTTCCCGGAATTTGAATTTAATTTAAGCTTTATTATGGATTGAATATTTTTACATATTTTTTGGATTTTTTTGTAATTGTAACTAATCTTTGCATTTGAGTATTTAATTATATGTTGATATCTAATGATCGAGTGTGAAGTTTAAAGCAACAACAATAACAACAAACCCCCCACAAATTCTTGGACACTTTTCATTGACCATTTCAGTCCTGTGTCTACTATCCTTGAAACTCAGTGGTGGTTGGTTACTTTAATCAAACAAATACAGTAGACACAATATGTTAGTGCTGATGGTAAGTTTTAAAAGATCATGCAGCTTTGATTGGTTCTTTTGTAATGCTTATGTTAGGCAAGTCAGTTGCCATGTCAGGAGTCCAACATCCTTGAGCTCAATATACTAAAAGGTCATGCATAGATACTCTGATTAAGAATATCCTCTGAGTCTAATATTTCATCATCCATTGCTACCAAGTCACTAGACTATGAGTAAAGGGTTTTCTTAGCCCTAGAAACAAGTCCATTTCCCAGCTAATTATCACTGAATGGCCTTAGTCCCTCAGAGGCACAACCACTGAAGTTCTTAGCTACTAAACCAAAAGATTGAGCCTAACCAGAGACATTCTTAAGATAGGCCTAATGACACAATTCTGAAAGATCACAGTCATTGATCTAGGAAACGTAGTGTGACTCTGATTCACATGGCATCATCTTGAGTCAACGCAAGGTATTGGATTAGGCTTTGTTTTTAGTTTCCTTGTTTTATTTTAGTTTCTTTTTTCTTTTTTTTTACTCAACTGAGGTCATCAGCAAAAGAATTACTCTAATCTCTGATCAATGGATCTCATTTGATATTATAAACTGATAAATTTTAGATGCTAAATATTGGGGTCATTTGGCATGCAACAACAGTAATTGGAAGATAGGATGCTATTTTTCTCTTGTATTAAAATAATGAATGTGTCATTGGACAATTTGGTGGCATAATGGAAGTTATTGTTGTTGATAAGAGTTTTTGAGTCAACTCAGACCTATAGGGTTTCTGAGGAGCAACTGGTGGCTTTGATCTGTCAACCTTATAGTTAGCAGTCCAACATTGACACTATATCATCACACCAGGACTAGTAATTAATAAATACTTTCTGTTAATCAAAAACTTTTTGTCATTTTATATGATGTTTAGAAACCCAGAGGCTCAGTGATTAAAGTACTTGACTACTAATTAAAAGATTGGAAGTTAAACCCAAAAATCACTCTGCAGGCAAAAGATGTAGCATTATTGGTATGTAAGGATTTGTAGCCTCAGAAATTCTATGAAGTAATTCTATTCTACCTTATAGGGCCACTATGAATCAGAAGTCATATCGGTATATAGGGATTCTTATTCATAGTGGCTCCATGTATCCGAGTCCTGGTGTGGTGCTATGGAATGAAGCTCTGAACCTCAAGGTCAGTTTGAACCATTAGGTCAGTGGTTCAAATTCACCACTTGCTCCTTGCAAACCCCTATCCAGGGTCACAATGAGTCAGAACTGACTTGAAGGCACTTAGCAACAGCAACATGAATCAGTATTCTCATTGTTATACTCCAGTCCATTATAGCATCTGCTGTATATTTTGACTGCCGTCCAACTTAGGAGACTCATCTTCTAGTACTATATCAGATTCTTGATGTCACTATTGTTGTTGTTGTTGTTGTTAAGTGCCATTGAGTCAGTTCTGACTCATAGTAATTCTGTATAGGATTTCCAAGAAGCGACTGGTCAGTTTGAACCACCGACCTTGCAGTTCAAATAGACCTTAAGATTGAGTGCTTATCCTATGGCACCATACCAGGACTATAGCAATTCTTTATTTTTTATATTGGTATGTATTTTTAAAACTAAAAACCATAATCAAACTAAAATTGGAAATAATGTGTGTTTACATTATAAAGCATTATTTCAAAAAACAATACTCTCATTAAAGATTTAATGGGTCAAATATGAATACCGATGTCATGAATTAAATAAAGTATTTAACTGTGATGGTTTAGTTATTACTATTTAAATTATCAATTTTTCAATCTTATAGAGTTAATCAAATTAATATTTAAAAAATTGTTTGCCAAAAAATTGAACTTTTATAGTATTCTTTGATTAGGTAAGTCAAGAACCTTGAGCTAGTGTCTGTCCACTCAAAACATGATGATATAAAGTGCTGTTGAGTAGAGTCTGACTCACAGTGATCCTGTATTGGGTTTCCAATGAGCAGCTGGTGAGTTTGAACCACTGACCTTGAGGTTAGCAGTCAAGCATTTATCCTACATTGCCGCACCAGGACTCAACTCAGATAACAATAACAAGTAAATGGACTCTGACTTACATTTTTTTATGACTACTGACAAGCTTCATAGGACATTGGAATAACAGATCAGTATGTGTATCAGGTAGAATTTAATTTAAAGCAGATAGATGGATAGATAGATTGATAAATGTGTATATGCAGATGCATATACATATATACATGTATACATGTATGCATGTATATATACATACATATACGCATATATACATACATAGACACATAGAGATACACATATACATATACATATATGTATACATATACACATATACATATATACATGTTGTTGTTGCTGCTATGTGCCGTCTAGTCGGTTCCGACCTATAACGACCCTGTACAGGGTTTCTAAGACTGTAAATCTTTACGGGAGCAGAACACCTCATCTTTCTCCCATGGTG
>NW_006408529.1:21853143-21853762 GCF_000296735.1 Chrysochloris asiatica | reverse complement strand
ATCAAAAGAAGATGGAAGGAATACACAGAGTCACTCTACCAAAAGAAAATGGTTGATGTTCAACCATTTCAAAAGGTAGAATATGATCAAGAACCAATGATACTGAAGGAGGAAGTCCAACGTGCATTGAAGGAATTGGCAAATAAAAAGGCACCAGGAATTGATGGAATAAAAACGGAAATCTTTCAAGAAAGTGAGGCAGCACAGGAGGCACTCACTCATCTCTGGCAAGAAATTTGGAAGACACCTATCTAGCCGACTGATGAGAAGAGATCCATATTTGTGTCCATTCAAAAGAGAGGTGACCCAACAGAACGTGGAAATCATTGGACAATATATTTAATATCCCATGTTAATAAAGTTTTACTAAAGATAATACAGAAACAGATGCAAGCATACATTGACAGAGAAATTCCAGAGGTTCAAGATGGATTCAGAAAAGGACGAGGAATATCATTGCTGATGTCTGATGGATCTTGGCTGAAAGCAGAGACTATCAGAAAGATGTTTACCTGTGCTTTGTTGACTAAGCAAAGGCTTTCGATTGTGTGGAGCATGACAAGCTATAGACAACATTGTGAAGTATGAGTATTCCAGAACACTTAATTGTGCTCATGAG
>NW_006408529.1:21843749-21853043 GCF_000296735.1 Chrysochloris asiatica | reverse complement strand
CGTAAAGATTAACAGCTTTGGAAACACTGTGCAGGGTCTCTATGAGTAGGAACCAACTCCATGGCACATAACAACAACTATGTATGATATATATCATACAGCACTACAGATAATATATCAACTATGTATGACTGATTATATATATATATACATCATACAGTACTACAGATAATACCAAAAGGCTGAAACCATACATTGACAGAGAACTTCCAGAGGTTCAATCCAGATTCAGAAAAGGACCTGGAATGCAGTATATCATTGTTGACATCAGAAGGATCTTGGCTAAAAGCTGAGATCACAAGAAAGAAATCTACCTGTGCTTTACTGACCATGCAAAAGCTATCAATTGTGTGAATCATGACAAGCTATGGATAATGTTGGGGAGAATGAGTATTCTGAAATACTTCATTGTACTTATGAAGAACAGGTATATAGACCAAGAGGAAATTGTTTGAACAGAACAAAGGAACACTAAATGGTTCAAAATTAGGAAAGGTGTGCACCAGCATTTTATTCCTTCACAAATCTTATTCAAACTGTATGCTGAGCAAATAATATGAGAATCTGAATTATATGAAGATAAATGAGGCATCAGGATTAGAGGAAGAGTCATTAACAACCTGTGATATTCTGAAAGTGAAAAGTATTTAAAATACTTACTGATGAAGATCAAAGACCACGGTCTTCGGTACCAGTTGCACCTCAATGCAGCGAAAACGAAATTCCTCACCACTAGACCAGTAAACAGTGTATATATAAATGGAGAAAAGACTGAAATTGTTAAACACTTTGGCTCAGGTCAACTATCAACACTCATGGAAGCAACTGACAAGCAAATGACATATTGCATAAGGCATATTTCTACACAAGACCACTTTAAAGTTTTAAATACCAAAGGTGTCAGTTTGAGGCCTCTCTTATTCACTGTCCAACTTTCACATGCATAGGAGGTTACTGAAAAGACCATGATCCAATATTGAAAAGATCCAACCCATGGCCTTTTCAATAACCTCATATATATGTGAAAGTTGGACAGTGAATAAGAAAGACCATAGAAGAATTGATGCATTTGAGGTATCAGAGCAGAATATTAAAAGTACCAGAACAAATCAGTCTGTGTTGGAAGAAGTATAGCCAGAATGCTCCTTGGCAGCCAGCATGGCCAGACTTCGTCTCTCATACTTCAGACGTATTACCTTGGGGGACTAGTCCCTGGGGAAAGATATCATGTTTGTTAAAGTGGAGTGCTAGAGAAAAAGAGGAAGATCCCCAGTGAGATGGATTGGTACAGTGGCAGCATCAATGGACTCAAATGTAGCAATGACTGTGAGGTTGGTGCAGGACTGGGCAGTGTTTCATTCTTTTGTGCATAGGGTCCCTATGAGTTAGTATGGCACCTTACGACAGCATCAAAATGAGCAACATAATGAATGATGCAGGAATTGTAGAGAGTCACTCATAAGTGTGCGCGCCTCCTCCTCCACCACTGCCGCCTCCTTCTTCTGCCGCTTCTGGTGCTGCTTGTGTGCTAGTTCGGTGGGAACCTGGTACCTCTTTTGTGAAGCGGCAGCTGAGGAGACTCCTGTGCTCGCCATGGCCGAAGAGAAACCCAAGGAAGGAGTCAAGACTGAGAACAATGATCATATTAATTTGAAGTTGGCGGGGCAGGATGGTTCTGTGGTGCAGTTTAAGATTAAGAGGCATATACCACTTAGTAAACTAATGAAAGCCTATTGTGAATGACAGGGTTTGTCAGTGAGGCAGGTCAAATTCTGATTTGACAGGTAGCCAATCAATGACATTTCCACCTGCACAGTTGGAAACGGAGGCTGAAGATACAATTGATGTGTTCCAGCAGCAGACAGGAGGTGTCTTCTGAAAGGAGCCTGCTACTTTACTCCAGAACTCTGTTACTACCGACCAAGAATACATTCTCAATTAGAAAACCACAATTTGGTTCCACCACATCCTGACTACTACAGTATAGTTTTCTCTATTCTTTCATTTCCCTGTCTCCATTCCTTTGTTGTACATAAAGTAATGGGTACATGTGCACATGCATATTGCATCTTTTGTTCTGTTTTTTTTTTTTCTTCTTCTTCTTTTTTACTAAAATGGCCAATGATATATTTTGACTGACATGAAGTGGGGATGAGATGGGGAAAAATACTGGTTCTGTGAAAATCCCCCTTTTCTCCATTAGTGGCATGTTTATTCAGCTCTGATCTTTATATTCCAGTAAGTTATTTTGCTCTCACTGTTTAACAAAAAACAACAACATAAAAAGTCCTTGCATACCTTGTTCAATTGGAGAATTTTAATGTCTTTCATTTATCATTGTAAAACCAAGGACAATTTTATAACTTTTTTGTACATAGTTGTTACATGTAGGGCAATCTGTCTTTAAGTAGGGGTCAATTACTCTAAGAGAAATGAATCCAAGATAGTTTTCCCTTAAAGTCAAGCGTCTTGTTGTTTAAATAAACTTCTTGTTTAAAATGAAAGAAAAAAAAAAAAGTATTGGTAAATGCTCAATTATTTCAGCAGGTAGCACATGATCAAGACCAGATAGTATTGAGGGAAGAATTCAAACTTCACTGAAGGTATTGATGAAAAACAAGGTTTCAGGAACTGACAGAATACATGTTGAAATATTTCCACAAATTGGTGCAACACTGGAGGTGCTTATCGTCTATGCCAAGAAATTTGGAATCCAGCTACTTGGCCCACTGATTGGAAGAGATCAATATTCGTACCCAATGCAAATAAAAGTGACACCGTGGAATGCGAGAATCATGGAACAATTATATTAATATCACATGCAAGTAAAATTTTGCTGAAAATAATTTACAAATGATTGTTTGCAGAAGTACATCTGGACCAGAAATTCAGACTGGATTTAGAAGAGGACTTGGAATGAGGCACACCATTGCTGATGTCAGATGAATCTTGGCTGAAAGCAGAGAATATTTTATAAAGATGTTTACTTGTATTTTATTGGCTACTCAAAGCCATTAAACTGTGTGCATCATAACAAATTGGATAACATTGCAAAAAATGGGAATTCTAGATTACTTACTAATGCTTATGAGAAGTGTATGCAGAGACCAAGATTCAATCTTTAAACTAAACAAGGGGATACTGAATGATTTACAATCGTGAAAGGTGTGGCACCAAGTTTTTACACTTTCACCATATTTACTCAATTTATATGCTGAGCAAATAACCTGAGAAACTAAATTAGATGAAGAAGAATGTACCATCAGATATGCAGATGACATAGCCTTACTTGCTGGAAGCTAAAAAGGACTTGAAATACTTACTGAGAAAATCAATGACAACAGCCTTCAGTATGCATTGCATCTCAATCTACAGGAAACAAAAATCCTCAAAACTAGAACAATTACTAAAATCATGATACATGGAGAATAGATTGAAGTTGCTATACATTTCATTTTACTTGTATCAACATTGAAGATTTATGTAACAGTTAAGAAATTAAGGATGTAGTGAATTGGGCAAATCTGCTGCACAAGTCCTTTTAAGTGTAAAAGTGCAAAGATCACTTTGAGGACTATAGTGTGTCTGATCCAAGCTATGTATTTTTATATGGAAGCTGGAAAATGAATAATGTATTTTCATATGAATGCGAGACAATGAATATGTAAGACTGAAGAAGAATTGATTCATTTGAATTATGGTGTTAGGGAAGAATATTGAAAATACCATGGACTATCAAAAGAACAGATCCCTAGTGTCATGCTCTAGGATAAACGCTGAACTGGCACCTGCAAGTTCAGGAGATCAATTCCACCACCTGCACTTGGAAACACTATACATAGTAGCTATGAGTCTGAACTGACTAAATGGCATACAACAACAACAACAATCAGAGGAACAAACAAATCTGTTTTGAAGAAGTCTAACTGGATTATTCCTTAACAAGAGTGATGGTGAGACTTTATCTATAATATTTTGGACATCTTATCAGGAGGGACCATTATTTGGAGAAGGATATACTTTTTGGTACAGGATCAATGAAAAGGAGGGCTCAAACATTATAATTGTAAAGATGGTACAAAACCAAGTACTGTTTTATTTTGTTGTACATAAGGTTTCTATGAGTCGTAGCCTATGTGACAGCACGGAACAACAATGAAAATAATCATAGCATGTTTATATTATGTGCTATCCAGTGTTTTCTGACTCACAGCAACTCAGTGTATAACAGAATAAAACACTACCCAATAAATTTAAAGACCATTTCAAGAATAGATTTGACACACAAAAAATCATCATGTAAAGTGTGATAATTCATCTCATTATAAAAATAATAACTACCTTTTGCCATATCAACATGAATCAGTTTTTCATTATTTTCAAACAATACTCTGAAACTGTTGTCAAGATCATCAATGGCCTTCACCACATTTCTAAAATCAATGATGAAATTATCTTCTTCATCTTTCTCATCCCATTAACAGCTATTTATGTGGTTAGTTGCTTTTTCCTTTTTTTGGGGGGGCGGGGGGAGGATTTTTAAATTGGTTTTCTGGAAACCACAATCTCTTACCTTTTAGTTTACCTCCCTTTTCTAGCTATAAATTTATTTTCTGATTCATCCCTCTTTCCCTAAATTATAAATGTTGGAATTAAATATTGGACTACTAATCTCAAGGTTGATGATTCAAACCACCAGCTGCTAAGCAGGTAAAAGATGAGGTTGTCTGCTCTTATAAAACTTAAGTAGCTTCATGCAATTCTCATAAACTTTTAAATATAAAATTTTCATATATTTTGTATCTGTTTCTTTACTTATACATTTTATTGTTTTGAGAAATTTGTCCACTCCTATAATTAAGCCATTTCAATTATTTGAGCACACTTTAGTAGCATATGAGTCAGAATCACCTCTACTACAATGAGTTTAGTTTGGTTTGTATTTAGGGTCATTACATACACAACACATTAATTCCAAATGATTAGTTTTGGCTGAATATTTTCTTTTTTAAATAAATTTTAGAATATTGACTATTATATTTCAAGTTGGGTTTGCCCCGTTTTTTTTCTTTACAATCTGGATTGCTGTAGTTAATGAGATCATTTTTACCACATTATGAATTATTGTTCTTACCACAGGAAAATAGTTATCATCAAGACTCATTGTGACCCAATGTACAACAAGAAGGAAACACTACCCAGTCCCGTACTATGCTCACAATAGCTCCTATGTTTGAGCTCATTGCTGCAGCCTTTATGTCAATCCAGAGGAAATTGTCAATGTGTAAATGTTGATCAAGCATCTTGCCACTCAATTCAATTGACTTTCTATATATTTTTCAGTTAAATATCTCAAAATGTCTAGGTTTGTAACTTAAATACAACCAAATAAATGATTTTGCCTTCATTTTTTCCTATTGCATTGTTTTAGTCATCTAATTCAATAGCACTATTATTAATAAAAGAGCTTAGAATATTACACTATTAATGTATAATATTCTTTGAGTAAATAATTTTATAAAGTTAGGTACAATTATTTTATGTCTTTTCATCTTTCTCTCATCATTTTTATATCTTTTTATTAGTAATGAAATATGGAGGAACATTTCAGCTCAATTTCATAGTTGTTCAATCTCCTTTTTTGCCAAGTAATTTTGGTTTTAATTTTTAAAATAATTTTAATATTCATGAAACTTTTATTACTTTTTTTCATAGCAATATATATGCAACTAAAAGATAGATCTGACTTTCTATGGAATCTCAGTTATGCTTATATTAATGGCTTTACTTACACTTTTCTAAAATGAATTTATTTTCTTTGAATTGATTCTTGCATTCATTGAGTTGAGTTAAGGACTTTTTTTACAAGGCTTGTTTTCCTCAAAATTTTGATAAATTTTCTCTTACTTTAATATATTCAGGTCTATTATCTTCAGTAGGTTCTGACTCATAATAACTTTGCATAGAATTTCCAAGGAGTGGTTGATGGGTTTGAAATGCCAATCTGTGGTTAGTTCTCCAGTGCTTATCCTACAACACCAACCAAGAATCCTATCTTTAGGTAAGCGTCTATATAATAAATATTATTAGACTGGGTGAAATGTCTATCCGAGAGTGATTATAGGTTGTCACTGTTATTATAGCATTTTTGAATGATTCTCTTCAGTATCAGAAGTGCAATCCCTCCCTACTCTATGCTATATTGAGTCAAAATTTCTCTGAATCTGTTTTTCTCTGGTGAGGTTAAAATAATACTTATAGTCTTTTGGTAATATAAATAATTAAGCACTCAACTACTAACTTAATTCTTGACTGTTTGAACCCACCCAGAGGGAATACAGAAGATGAGACTGGCACTGTTACCAAAGGTCGTGGCCTTGAAAACCACACAGAGTATTGTATTAAAGAGGTCACCAGGTGTTGATACTGAGTCAACATTTTGCAAATATTTTATTTAAATAAAATAAAATATTTTATTTAGAATGATATAGTGCTAAAAGCCATTGAGAGGTATCTGGAAAAAGAAGTGTGACAGATTTTTCATTTTTTTACTTTTCATTCTTCCTTTCTTGTGTCGCACCCTCTCTGGTCAGCATGGACTCCTTCAGGTGGGTGGGAACACATCCCAAAAATGGTACAGCATTGCACCCACAGTTTTCCAACAGCACAAGGAGGAAATTCTTGGGACCCCCAGCAGTCCCACAGCTAATCCTTGGGCTACTTCTTATGACATCTGACTCTGGGACTCAGCGCTAAAGCTGAAGTGGGTAGGAAACTTTACTTCTGCCTTACCTAACAAGAGACAGCAGCTCTGGCTATGTAGCCAAACCATATGTGCTGTGCGCTTTGTAAAACCCCAACATAAAAGGTAAGAGCCAACACCAACTATTATATATAAGGACGAAGCTATTTTGAGAATTACACTCTGCATACGCAGATACCTAACTGACCTTCAGATCTAAAAATAATGGACAATCTTTCTTCCACTCATTTCTGAAAATCCATCTGTGCAAGACAAGAGGTGACAAGAGGAATGGCCTGAACAAGTGAACACTCCCACACACTGCTGGAAGTCAACTGTGCACACACACTGACATGCTCAGCAAAGGCTACTGGACAGTCAGCTATGGTTTTATTTTTGGTTTTGAGTGATGGTTTTTGTCTCTGTTTTTATATTGTTTATATTTTGGGTTCTTTTGGTCTCATGTTTTTCCGTGGGGTGAGAGTTTGCTCTCCCTATATTACCCAAGAAGAGACAGCTATTGTGGCCATAAAGCCAAGCTACAAGCATACCCCATAATATCCCACCATCTGGACAGGAGCCAGTACCAGCTGTTAGGTATTACATGTGAAAAGGGAAGTCTATCTCCAGATCACATTCACCAGGAGACACTCAGTAAGCTTAACAATAGAGCCACATACATTCATTTGATCATTGAAAACACATTGAACTATTGAAAATGTCCAAGAAAAAAAAACAACAAAAGATCTCAGCACATGTCCAAAAACAGAAAAGAGTAACTGAGACAAATGAGCTGGAGGCAGACACAAACTTCTCATTAGAAAAAGAGCAGTGTTTGGATCTGCCTGAGAAGGAATTCTGAAGAACTATATAGAGAGAAATCCAAATGTTCCACAGAGAGTTGGAGGAAAATAAGGAAGAAATAAGGAAAGTGCTACAGGAGCAATCTTAGTACTAGTTACTGGCACTATATCTGACAGTGTTTCTCTGCTATTCATAAGGTTTTCAGTGACTAAATATTCGCAAGTAGTTTGTCACTCCTTCCTAGTCTGTTTTCATCTGGAAGTTCATCTGAAACCTGTCCACCATGGGAGACCTTGCTGGTATTTAAAATACTGGTGGCATAGCATCCAGAATAACAGCAACTCACAACCCACCACAGTACAATAAACTGACAGACAAGTGCCCCAAGAGGTGACCCAACAGAATGTGACCCAAAGCCAATGTATTTGATATCCCATGCAAGTAAAGTTTTACTAAAGGTAATACAGAAATGGCTGCAATCATACACTGACAGAGAACTTCCAGAGGTTCAAGCTGGATTCAGAAGAAAACGTGGAATGAGGAATATCATTGCTAATGTCTGATGGCTCTTGGCTGAAAGCACAGAATACTTTATTGACTACACAAAGGCTTTCGATTGTGTGGATCATGACAATCTATGGGCAACATTGTGAATTATGAGCACTTAATTGTGCTCATGCGGAATCTGTACCTGGAACAAGAGGCAGTTGTTCAAACAGAACATGGGAACACTGAATGGTTTAAAGTGATATGCAACAGATTGAAACAAGACCTTTAACTCATGCCATATACAAAAACCAACTCTGCATGCATTAAAGACCTAAATGTTAATCCCAAAATTATTAAGGTCATCAATGAAAGAATAGAGACAAATTTGAGGGCTCTAATACAGGGCACAGTTGTTTCTCTTCATTTCTCCACATCAGCAAGTGAAGGTCCCGGGCTTTACTCCATTCGAGTCATCACAGTCAACACTGGTGCATTTAATCCATTTACATTCAGTGTAATTATCGATAGGTGTGGATTAATTGCTGCCATTATATATTTGTGTGTGTGTGGTTTTACTGCTTTCTTTGTTCTGTGTGTCTTCCTTTGCTGAATTCATGCTTTTTGTGTTCTTTCTTGTGAGTTTCCTCATAGTTTACATGTTTCCACATTCTTCTTGGATTTTCATTTTCTTGGTATGCTGTGAAGTGTTAATTTTCTTTGAAGTTACTTTATAGTCCATTAACTTTTCCCTCCATTTAGTGCAGTCTATTTTATTCTGTAATCTACCTGACCTTCTCACCATCTGGATCTCTGCTCCTACATATTTACCTTCTTTCACAATGTAATAGTTTTTATCATAGACTGACCTCCCAGATTCTCTGAGTTTGTTCTTATAGTTGTGTTCTGTTCTCAGTTCTTCCTTCCGATGACATAGTTCTGGGAAGTGCTGCCACATATGTCAATCTCTTTTGTTGTCTGTTCTTGTTGGTTCTCAGTCCACAGAACTCCCTTTAGGATGTTTTGTAGCTAAGGGTTGGCTTTAGAAAAATCCCTTAGCTTCTGTTTATCCTGGAATATTTTGATTACACCATCAGATTTAATTGATAGCTTTGCTGGATAAAGGATTCTTGATTGGCTATTTTTTGTTTTTTGTTTTCCTTTTAGGATTTTATATATGTCTCCTCATTGCCTTCCTGCTTGCATGGCTTCTGCTGAGAGATCTGAGCTTAATCTAATTTGTTTGCCTTTGTATGTAACAC
>NW_006408529.1:21841252-21842359 GCF_000296735.1 Chrysochloris asiatica | reverse complement strand
ATCACTGCATCTCTGGGTAGGGTCCCGCTCTTTGCTCTTCTCCCTTGATGGTCCCAGGAACCGCAGCTCCTGGACTGCAAAGTTAATCACTCCCCTCCTTTTGCTACAAAATGTCTACCTTAACATTTCTAACCCTCACAATTAGTCCTGATAACAGTTATTCACTATTGTATCACAAGAGACCTATCCACATCTCCTTTCATCAGCCCAGCCCAGATAGATTGGATACTACTCAGTGGAGATTCTGCCTTCCTCCATGCCCTCTGGATTTAGGTTCCCTCTTGAAAGTGTGTAAGCCAGTCACTTCTTCCTTTATAGCCACCCCATTTTGGGTAGTCAATGTCCAAGTTGCCCATGCCTATCTACTCTGTATACGGATGGGGGTGGGAATGATCCATGCTGCAAAAATGTGTTCCCTCTTTTAAGCTACTGCATCCATAGGTGTAGGTCAAGTTCATCAAGTTGTATTATGTTACTCTTTTCTCCTCTTCTTTCTTCTTCTGTTTGAGCTCTGATCATCCAGTCATTGGGTATTATCTGCCAGTGTAGCTGTATCAGCCAGGTCAAGTGGGTATTATCTGCAAGTGTAGCTGTTCTTATGCATATGCCCTCTCTTCTTATCTGCTGGAAGCATCACTATCCACTCTAATCCTCTGTGGATATGTCAGTGAATCTGGGCCCAAGAGTTCTCGGGTCTTGCCACACTGCTGGCCAACCAGATCTCCACCCAGGTTCACTGGAGTCTATTTAATGTTGTAGGGCTTAGCTCGCAGATTCATTGCTGTTTTTACCTCATTTCCCTTATTGGTGATCATGAATCAGAGCATGGATTCCCATTGAGTATTAGTCTTAGAAGGGGTTTTACCCTGAAGAGAACCCAACAACTAGCCTTGATGCCTCATGGGCAAACAACTTGCTTATTCTTGTAGTAATCAGTTGGTTTGCCTATATTTTTTTTTGTTTTTTGTTTTTTCCTGTCAGTCTTTCTTTCAAGAAGTATCTTCTGTTTCTTCTAGCCACTCCAGGTTAGTCTGCTTATCCATTCAAGTGGAAATTTCCCTCCTCATAAGATTCTGGATGCTGTTCAGGATTCCATCTATGGTCTTA
>NW_006408529.1:21839146-21840222 GCF_000296735.1 Chrysochloris asiatica | reverse complement strand
CATGGAAATACAGATTCAAAAGACAGCCAAGCATCTTAACATTATTTTCCCATTCCAACCATGTCTCAATCCCTGTATCCCAGAGCCCTATTGTTCCAAGGTTGTGCATACATCATTATTTACCTCGGTCCCACATAACCCATACAAACCTGACTATTTGTTCTCCCATCTGCTTTGTTCTCCCATTCCCCTCCCTTTTCTTGTATATTGTCCCCACTCCCTAACACCCAAATGATCCTGTGTCTATTCCCTACCCAGTGCTCCACCTTCCTCTCTCTACTCTCACCCCACCCCACACATCCAAACCAGCAAAGAATGCCCTCACCCCCTATACTATGGGTTCTTTTTCTTAGTCTTTTACAGTAGTGGTCCTGTGCAGTAGTCCTCCTTTTGTGACTGACTAATTTCACTCAGCATAATGTCCTCAAGGTTTATCCATGTTATACAGTGGCTTGCAGCTTCCTTGTTATTCTTCAAGGTTGCATAATATTCCATTGTGTGTACGTACCACTGTTTGTTTATCCTTTCTTCAGTTGATGGGCACGTAAGCTTTCTCCATCTTTTTGCTATTGTAAATAGTGCTGCTATGAACATTGGTGTCCATATATCTACTGAGATTATGACTCGTATTTCTTGTGGGTAAATAACAAGTAGAGGAATTGCTGGATCATAATACACATTACAAACCACATGGGTGATGTCACTACAGAAACAAAGGAAATCAAAAGGATAATAACAGAATACTATGAAGAGTTGTACTCCAACAAATTTGAAAACTTAGAAGAGATGGATAAATTTTTAGGAAAACACGACCTACTTAAACGTACACACAGTGAAATAGAAAACCTGAACAGACCCATAAAAAAAGAAATTGAACAGGTCATCAAAAAACTCCCAACCGAAAGAAGCCCAGGCCCATATGGCTTCATGGGTGAGTTCTACCAAACATTCAGGGAAGAGCTGTCATCAGTTCTACTCAAATTATTCCAGAAGATAGAGGAGGATGGAAAACTCCCTAATACATTTTATGAAACAAGTATAACCCTCATACAAAACCAGGGATGGAAATCACTAAG
>NW_006408529.1:21824210-21837362 GCF_000296735.1 Chrysochloris asiatica | reverse complement strand
TAAAAAATGGGCACAGGACATGAACAGACACTTCACCAGGGAGGAGATCCAGGCAGCCAACAAACATATAAAGAAATGTTCACGATCATTATCCGTTAGAGAGTTGCAAATCATATCAACAATGAGATATCATATGACACCAGCAATAATAGCAAAGATCAAAAAAGTAGAGGACAACAAATGCTGCCAGGGATGTGGAGAGACTTGAAAGCACCTGCATTCCTAGTGGAATTTATTAAAATTGTCCAACATCTCTGGAAAGCAATACGGTACTTCCTCAGAAGGTTGAAAATAGAAATACCTTGTTTCAGCAATTCCTCTACTTAGTATTTACCCACAAGAAATACAAGTCATAATACCAGTAGATATATGCACACTAATGTTCATAGCAGCACTATTTACAATAGCAAAAAGATGGAGGCAGCCTAAGTGCCCATCAACTGAAGAAAGGATAAACAAACTGTGGTACATACACACAATGGAATATTATGCAACCTTGAAGAATAGCAAGGAAGCTGTAAGCCACTGGATAACATGGATGAAGCTTGAGGACATTATGTTGAGTAAAATTAGTCAGTTACAAAAAGAGGAATACTGCATAGGACACTACTGTAAAAGACTAAGAAAAATAACCCATAGTAAAAGGGGGAAGGGCATTCTTTGCTGGTTTGTATGAGTGGGGTGGGGTGAGGGTAGGGAGGGGAAGGTGGAGCACTGGGTAGGGAATAGACACAGGATTGTTTAGGTGTTAGGGAGTGGGGTCAATACACAAGAAGAGGGAGGGGAATGAAAGAACAAAGCAGATGAGAGAAAAAATAGACAGGTTTGCATGGGCTATGTGGGACCGAGGTAAATAATGATGTATGCACAACCTTGGAACAATAGGGCTCTGGGATACAAGGATTGAGGCATGGTTGGAATGGGGAAATAATGTTAAGATGCTTGGCTGTCTTTTGAATATGGTCCATTCCACAGTCTACCCCTGGCCTTGTTTTGACTGATGATATGGAGCTTTTCCATTGTCTCTTTCTGCAGATGTTGTTGTTGTTGTTAAGTGCTGTTAAGTCAGTTCCAACCCGTAGTGACCCTGAACAGGGTTTCCGAGGCTGTAAATCTTTATGGGAGCAGATAGCCTCATCTTTCTCCCACGGAACCGCTGGTAGTTTTGAACTACTGACCTTGTGGTTCACAGCTCGATTCATAACCACTACGCTACCAGAGCGGTAATAATCCATCTGGTGAGATCCATGTGTATAGTCAATTCTAATGCTCTCTTAAGAAGGTATTTGAAATGAACAAATCATTGGTTTTGCAGAATCCTATCATGCATTCACCAGCATCATTTTTATCACCAAAGCCAGATTTTCCAATTACTGATCCTTCATCTTTGCTCCCAACCTTTGCATTCCAATCACCAGTAATGATCAATACGTCTTGATAGCATATTTGGTTCATTTCAGATTGAAAAAGTTGGTAGAATTCTTCTATTTCATCCTCACTGGCTTTAGTGGTTGGTGCCTAAATTTGAATAATAGTGCTATTAACTGGGCTTCCCTGTAGACACATGGATCTTATCCTATCACAGACAGCATTGTACCTCATGACTGATCTGGATATTTTCTTTTTGACTATATATGCAACACCATTCTTCTTCAATTTGTCATTCCCGTCATAGTACACCATGTGGTTATCAGATTTAAAATGCCAATACCAGTCAATTTCAGCTCATTAATACCTAATTTATTTATGTTTATAAGTTTCTTTTCATTTTAACAACTTTCAGTTTTCCCAGATTCATACTTCATACATTCCATGTTCCAATTTTCAGTGGATGTTTACAGCTCTTTCTCTTCATTTTGAGTTGTGCTCTATCAGAAAATGAAGGTCCCACGGGCTTTTCTCCCACAGGCTTTACTCCATTCGTGTCATCATGGTCAACTCTAGTTTGTGTAGGCAGGTCTTCCCCAGTCACATTTTGAGTACCTTCCAATCTGAAGGGCTCATTTTCTGGCACTATATCTGACAGTGTTTCTCAGCTATTCATAAGGTGTTCAGTGACTAAATATTCGGAAGTAGTTTGTCACTCTTTCTTCCTATTCTGTGTTTGTCTGTAAGCTCATCTGAAACCTGTCCACTATGGGTGACCCTGCTGGTTATTATACCGGTGGCATAGCCCTCAGAATCACAGCAACTCACAACCCATCACAGTATGACAAACTGACAAACGAGTAGTGGCCATTTGGTTTTTAATGGAAACTGTCACTTTAAAATTCAATGAGATCCATAAGTATGTGTAGTAGAACCCTCCCACTCACCATTAGTGAACTGTAAATCAAAACAGCAATGAGATAACATCTTACACCAGCAAAACAGTGAAGATAAAAAAATAAAAAAAAGTAGAGGACAATCAATGCTGGTGAGGATACAGAGATACTGGGACAATCCTACATTGCTGGTGGGAATGTAAAATGGTCCAAATTCTCTGGAAAGCACTATGGTGCTTCTTCAATACATTGGAAATAGAAATACCTTATGATCCAACAATTCCTGTACTTGCTATTTACCCACAAGAAATATGAGCCATAACACAAGAAGATATATACACACCAATGTTCATAGCAGAACTATTTACAATAGCAAAAAGATGGAGACAGCCTAAGTGCTCATCAACGGAAGAATGGATAAACAAACTTTGGTACATACACACAATGGAATATTATGCTACCTTTAAGAATAACAAGGAAACTGCAAGTCACTGCATAACATGGATGAACCTTGAAGACGTTATGCTGAGTGAAATTAGTCAAAAAGGAGAAACACTTCACAGGACAATTATTGTTAAAGCTTAAGAAAAAGTACCCACACTAAAAGGGAAAAAAAAATTCTATGCTGGTTACCGGTGTGTTTGGGGTGTGGTAGGGGAAGAGAGGGGCAGTTGGAGCACATGGGAGGGAACAGGCACATCATAGTTTGGGTACTGGTGGCACAGCAATACACAAGAAAGGAGAGGGGAATGGAAGAACAAGTTGGATTCGAGATCATTTAGGCAGGTTTGCATGGGCTAAATGGGACAGATGTATGCTCAACCTTGGAACAACAGAGCTGTAGTGTACAGGGATTTAGGCATGGTAATGGGTGATAAGATGAATATTAAGCTGATGTTCTCCCATGTAAACTATCACTCAATTCACACTAAAAACTTTAAAACTTGAATGGGTAAAAGAGGGGAAATAATATTAAGATGCTTGGTTGTCTTTTGAATCGTGGTTTCCCTTACCTATTATTGTAAAATAGACATTTGAGGGAGAGAGAAAGGAATAGACAGAAAGCTTGTAAATATCTTCAGCCTATAACTAATTGGTGGTAGTGGTGATGTGCCATGGAGTGAGTTCTGTCCCATAGCAACCCTGTACAGGGTTTCTGATGTTATAAATCTTTACTGGAGCAGAAAGCCTCATCTTTCTCCCACAGAACAGCTGGTAGTTTCGAACTGCTGACCTTAAGGTTCACAGCCCGATTTGTAACCACTGTGCTACAAAAGCTGATTGGAAGACCTAAAATGGGGCTACAACTTGCCTAGTGAAAGAGGTTTCCTGAGGAGCCTTTCCATTGCATAAGATCATAGGTGAAATCCTGATCCCCATCCAGAATCTTCTGAGATGGGAAATAGCCACCTGAAAGGACAAGCAGACCAACCTGGAGCAGCTAGAAGAAAAGAATGTACTTCTTGAAAGAAAGACCAGCAAGAAAAATAAAAAACAATAATGGCAGTCTGATTGATAACTGCAAGAACAAGCAAGTTGTTCACTCAGGAGCCATCAAGACAAGCAGTTGGGTCCCCCCCAGGGCAATTCACCTTCCAAGACTGAGACTCAAGGGGAATACATGAGCAGGCATGTGATCTTGCTGGTGACAACATTGGTCTACCGATTAGGGGAAGTGGGGTAAAAACAGCAATGAAGCTGTGAGCTAAGTCCAAGCATGTTCAATAGACTCCTTTCAATCTGGGTTGAGACCTGGTTGGCCACCAGTATGGCAATATCTGGGACCAGGTACAGGGATATGGCCACAGAGGATTAGAGCAGAGAGTGAAGCATATAGCTGATATGAAGTGAGGGGAGATTCACAAGAACACCTATACACCTATACTTGCAGATAATATCCTCTTGACCTGGCTTCAGTGGCTGGATGATCAGAACTCTACTAGAGGAAGAAAAAAGACGGAAAAAAGAGCAATCTGCTACAATTTGACGAACTTGACCTATGCTTATGGATGTAGTAGCTCAAACAAGGTAATAAATCTTTATAGCAAGGATCATTCCCACCCCCTGTACACAGGGTTGACAGGGATGGACAACTTTGACATTGACTACCCAAAATGGGTGGGGGGAGCACTACAAAGGCACTAAGTGACCAGCTTACAAGCTCTCAAGAGGGAGCCTAGCTACAGAGGGTGCAGAGGAAGGGAAAATCTCTGCTGAGTGCTTTCCAACTTATCTGGATGAGGCTGGTGAAAGGACATGTGGATAAGACTCTTGTGGTACAATAGTGAACAATTTATATCAAGACTGACTGTGAGAGTTGCAAATGTAAAGGTAGACACTTTGTAACAAAAGGAGGGGAGTGGTTGATTTTGCAGTCCAGGAACAGAAGACCCTGTGACCATCAAGGGAAAAGAGCTGAGTGTGGGACCCTATCCAGAGAAGCAGTGAAACCAGAGATGGAGGCAAAGATGATGATGGGGAGAGATGGAGCAGCTGGGCTCTGGACTCAGGTAGGGAGAGGGTCTGTGTGCTGATGGTCAGGGGGCAGGCCTGTGGGGTATACTCTTTGGTTGTTTGATGACGCATGGAGGGAATGTAATCATTGCAATGAAACGAAATACAATAGGATGACTGTAAAGCTGATGTTCTCACATGTAAACTATCAATTCACACTAAAAACTTAAAAAAAAAATGTCTAGTATGAAATATGGTCCTCTCTAAATAAATACTCTCTAAATTTACAATAAAGGACATCTAGGACTCTAAGCAATAAGCAACTGATATTTATTCACACTCACAGAAGGCTGGAGGCACAGAAATTTGGGTTTTGGGGAAGCTTTAATAAAATTCTCCCTGAGGTCAGTGAATATCAAAGCCAGGCTTATAGCTGGATCCTGGATGCACAGACTTTCTCAATGGAAAGTTAATCTTTCCAATAGATAATTCAGAAATACTGGCAGTTATACTCTCCAAAAGAAATTATCTAAACTTCACCCAACCACTTCATAAAGTAATCCATCATTCTATAAGACCCTGTCTTAAAGTGAGAGATTCAACTTGTCTTCTTAGTATCACATTCTTAATTATAAGATGATAACTAAAAAGTGCCAAATATTTTTTGAAAATTTAAATCTGAAATACAAAGGCTAAGCCAATTCAAACTAATGATCAAAAAGCATTAACTGCAATTTATGATGAGATAAGAAGAGGAAATACACCTAAAAATAAATAACTGATATCCTAAAAGATATATGAAGAAAAAATATGCATCATACACTAAAATTAGAACAGAATGGAGTACTTTATTTTTTAAAATGCATATAATTTGAAAGTATTCTTAGAAATTAAACTACTTGTATAACAGCAGGAAAGATCAATAGACAATTTGGCTGATAAATTTGGGAGCATCTCCCTGGAATTGAACAGAGAAAAATATTAAATGTAATATTGGATTGAAGAAGTAACTCAGTCAGGAAAGCCATGCCAAGTATCAATATCGACACATGATAACTTCCTCATGAAAAAAAAAAAATAATAATAATAAGCAGAAGGGAAACAATTATCCAAGAAACAATCAAACAATTTTTCAGAGCATTACCAAACATGATTTTCCAGATTGTAAAGCATTGAATATCCATTACAATGAATGAAAAATGACCCAAATCCAAAATATAAAATCAATAAGACTTGAGATTGAAAAAAAAAAAAAAGAAAAAAAAAAAACGGTATTCGGGGAGAGAAGTAAAAAGCACATAGGGAATCCAGATACATTATGGCTTCTATTTTTCAATAACAATACTAAAAAATGGAATATGGAGTGGAATCCCTCACATTTCTGACAGAAACTAGAATTAAACTAAGAATTCTATACCCAATCAATTTATCAATCAAATAAATATACTTTTCATAGATAAGAGCTACTTTTATCAACTTCATATGCACTATGATTGAAGAAACCAAGAATGAAGAAATGAGAAATAAATCATTAAAGAATATAATCCAGTGTCTGGTAAAAATCTAATCTAGTCCAGAAGAAAGGAAAAACCTAAAAGTACTAAAATTATATTTTAGATATGAATTGGGGGATAGAGGAATCCAGGGAACATGTTTTTATAACAATAACTAAATATATCATAAGCTAACAGCTCTGGTTCAAACCAACTTTTCAGTCCAGTTCATTACCCTACAGCACCACACCAGGACTACCTCATATATTTAGATACTTAACATCTTTAGCAAGATACTTAACTACTTTAGCAAGATGATTTTAGATAATATCTGAAATTGATAGGGTAGGAAATTGGGATGTTATTTTTATATATTTCAATTTTTTAGCTATGCATATATTATTTGGAGTCCTGGTGTGGCGCTGTGGGTTAATGCACCAGACTGAAAGCCATGCAAACTGCAAAGTCAGCTGTTCAAGCTCACCAGTTGCTCTTCAGAAACCCTATACAGGGTCACTATGGGTCAAAACTGACTGAATGAGACTTAACAACAACAACAAAATCTGTTATTTTTCTAGAATAAAACTAAATTTATAAGAATTAAATTGAAGAATAGCCTTGAACACATTTGAACAAGAGTCAAATTAAAGAACTTATATTTCCTAATTTCAAAACTTGTTTTTAAAATGACAGTAATCAAGACAATGTGGCAAACTAACTTGGGACAGACATACAAATCAATGTAATGGAGCTGTTGTTGTTGTAGTAAAGTGATCTAGTCAGTTCCGATTCATAGGGATCCTGTATCGGGTTTCTGAGACAAGAAATCTTTGTGGGAGCAGAAAACTTCATCTTTTTCTAGTGAAGCACCTTGAGGGCTCTAACCGCTGACCTTGTGGTTTGCTGTCCAGTGTTGATCCTTTGAACTGAAAGCTTAGAAGTAAAACTTAACATATATAGCCAATTAATATTTGACAAAGAGTATACTCCAAGTCAATACTGGAAAGTTTTTGGTTATTTATTTCAGCAAAAGGTTCTTGGGCAACTGGATGTTATTGTTGTTAAATACCGTTGAGTTTATTCCTACACATAGCAACCCTGTATAGGGTATCCGAGGAGCAGCTGGTGAGCTTGAACTGCCACAATGCCACACCAGGACTCCTGGATAGTCACACACAAAATTATGAATTTGACCTCCATCTCAAATCTTAGAAGAAAATATTCATATACATTGAATATGGTATATTCAAATATATCACACAGACAATACAAAAAACCCTTAAAGCCAGAATTCCAAATACAACAACAATACTCTTTAAAATGAAAGAAACATTAAGATACTCTTCAGTAAACAAAAGCTGAAAGATTTCATTGTTAGCAGATAGTACTACAGGCAGCAATAAAGGTAGTTCTTCAGGCAGCAATGAAAAGACACAATACAGCAGCTTCAGTACAGAAAAAGAAATAAAGAAGACCAGTAAATGTACATAGATAAGTAAACACAAAAATCAATATACATACATTTTTGTTTATAGCACTTTTATTTCATTTAAAACAGAACTGTATAAGGCAATATTTATAAAATTGTGGTTCATAATATATAAACATATAATTTGCAAGACAATGATAGTGCAAAGAAAGAGGGAAAGAATAGGACTATATTGGAGCAAAATTTTCCATACTATTCAAATTAAGTTTTCATAAATCTGAGAGATTACTTATTATGATTTCTAGCCCAACCACTGAGAAATAACTAAAAGCATAAGTGAGAGAAACAGAAGAAAATTAATAGAAATTAATTATTTAACAAATAAGGTGACCTACCAGAGACACGCTTTAGATTCAAAGGCATAAGCAGGTTAAAGAAAAGGATAAAAAATATATATACCAGACAAACAGCATAAAGTCAGACAAAGTTAAAGTGCATAGATGAGAAGGGTTCAAAAAGTTCATAGAAGAGTGGAATTAAAAGATAACTGAATTTTTCTACTAAGTTTTTGAAGCCTCCTTGCATGACCTTTGTCCCATAGAATAATAATAAAGTTCATAGATCCCATTGAAAGAAATGGACTTAGAGAAAGTATTTTTCTAAGTACAGAGACCCATCTTTCACTAGTTCTCTGGGTCTCACTCTGACACAACAGGATGTAACAAGTGGGATATCTCACTGAGGATAATGTCCTACTTGGCCTGCGAGCCCTTCATGTGTCTTCACATGGTGACAGACAGCTCAGCTGGAAAAGGAACAGGATAGGGTGATGGGGAGAACATAGAGATGAATGAGGGGAAGTGGTTCTGGAAGTGTTTAAAGGCCATATTGTGGATGTTCAGAGAAGAAAGGCAGTGAGGCAGAAATGGAAAGGAATACTTAGTAAACCTGGAAGAGGGCTGCTGGACAGACAGTGGGATCTCAGCATTCAGTGAACAGAAGTTGACCACACAGGACCACCTGTGGAGCCAGAGTTTTCATATTCCCCTGCCCAGTTGTGAAAGATTAAGTATAAGCTTCAAAAAAATCTGAGGAAAGATTCTAATTTTCCATGAACTTTTTTAATCCGCCTTGAATGAATACACACACACACACACATATTGTTGTGTGCTGTTGAGTTCATTCCAACTTAATACTGCCCTCTATTAGATTTCTGAAAAGTTGCTGGTGGGTTTGAACTGCCAACCTTATGATTACCAGTCCAGCACTGATCCTACAGGGTCACACCAGTGCTCTCTTTCTCTCTTTATATGTATATGTCTATATACACATACATACATAGTTGCCTGGTGTGGCCCTGTAGATAAGCACTGGACTGTGAACCACAAGGTCAGCAGGTTAAACCCACCAGCTGCTCCTCGGAAACCCTATACAGGATCACTATGAGTCAAAACCAATTAAGAGTATATATATTGTTGCTGTTGTTGTTGTTGTTGTTAAGTGCCGTTGAGTCAGTTCTGACCCATAGCGACCCTGTACAGGGTTTCCGAGGGTGTAAATCTTTACGGGAGTAGAAAGCCTCATCTTTCTCCCGCCGAGCAGCTGGTAGTTTCGAACCGCTGACCTTAAGGTTCGCAGCCCGATTCGTAACCACTACGCTACCAGAGCTCCTTGTTGCTGTTAAGTGCTATCAAGTCAGTTCTGACTTATAGTGACCCTGTATATAGGGTTTTCTAGAAGTTGCTGGTGAGTTTGAATGGCCTACCTTTCAGTTAGCAGTCCAGTGCTTATCCTACAACTCTATACTAGGACTACATAAACACACACACACAAACACACACACCCTTGTGTATATATATATATAAAGGTCCTTCTAAAAATTCATGGAAAAATCTGTTAAAAGATTATGAATGGAGAACAAACATGATAATGGATTGGGTAAAAGTGCAATGAGGAGGTCCATCAGCAACAATACAGAACACTGGACCAAGCAGGCTCAGGAGATGGTGCCAGAACACTGAACCACATATAAAAGAATATTTAGAAGTTTAGAAGGCTTACAGCTAGGGGAATTTGTAGCAGAAGCAGAAAATCCATTGCTTTCCAATTCAAGATGCTCAGCTGCTCCTGCAGCTGCCATCTTGGGTGAGACCAAATGGGGGAAGCATCAGAGCAGCCATGGAAGCCTGACAGAACCACGGAGACAAAGGTGTGGACATTCTTTTTTTTTTGTATCTGTTCATTGGTCTCTTGCTGACTGCCCATCTCCATTCTGGTGAATAGAAGGGGTGCCTGAGTGACTGTACACCCCACTCCCACCTCTGGAAGGTTCTATAATGCATGCACACAGATCTCCTCAAAATTTAAAGTGACAGTTTCCACTAAAACCAAACAGAAGTGCAAAACGGCCACAGCCAGCCTTGAGCTGTTTATCACTAGAAAAAAGGCCTGAAAAGGAATTGTGGAGTGGGACAGACAGACTGAAAAATAAATAGTCTAAAAATTAAATCCTGAGTTAGGTCACAACAATCAACAGTGACATCTTGAAATTTCTCAGGAAGAAGAGTGAAAAAAAGGGAAGCCCATCTCCTGATCACATCTACCTGGAGGCAATCAGAAAGCATAAAAAAATAACAAAATACACACCCATCTAAGTTTTAAGGCCACAGATAACTCTTGAATATGCCCCAAAATCAGAAACAAATGACCATATCAGCACATGTCCAGAAACAAGATAAAGTGACTGAGACAAATGAGCTAGAAATAGACCTACACTCTATACTGGAAGATGGGCAGGCTTTGGAAATACCTGAGAAGGAATTCAGAAAAATGATTATAAAATCTTTCAAAACATTTTAAAATGGAGTTGAGAAAAATAAGGAAGAAGTCAAGAAAGTGCTACAAGAACAATGAAAGATAGATACAGCATTGGAAACGATTCAAAACCTACAAAAAGAGGTCCAAATGATTAATAATAAAATACCAGAAATGGACAATACACTGAAAGGACAAAGGAGTAGACTGAAGAGATAGAAGCCAGAACTGTGAGCTAGAAGATAAATCTCTCAACACTACTAAGATAGAAGAGCAAGCACAAAAAAGGATTAAACAAAATCTGAAGAAGGCCTAAGATTCATGTTGAACAACATAAAGAGGAATAACTTAAGAATTATTGGCATTCTGGAACAGGAAGAATCAAACAAATCCACAGACGAGATAGTTGAAGAGATCCTGGAAGAAAATTTCACTAACATCCTAAAAAGTTAAAGATAAACATTCAAGTAGCTAAACGAACCCCAGGAAGGATAGATCCTAAAAGAAAATCACCAAGACATATAATGATCAAGCTCTACAAAATCAAAGAGAAGGACAGAACCCTGAAAGCAGCTAGGGAAATGAGAACTGTAACATACAAAGGCAAGCAAATCAGATTACGCTCCAGTCTCTCAACAGAAACTATGCAGGCAAGAATGGAATGGGGAGACATATATAAAACCCTGAAAGATAAAAACTGCCAACGAAGAATCTTCTACCCAGCAAAGCTGTCAATCAAATATGATGGTGTAATCAAAACATTCCAGGATAAACAGAAGCTAAGGGATTTTGCCAAAGCCAACTCTGCTATGAGAAACATCTTAAAGGAAGTTCTAGAAATTGATAACATTTCTTTCTTCTGTGATGTTCTATGCTGAGACATTTTGAAAATAATTTAGAAAATAAAATGAATAAGAATTGAACTGAGTACACTATAGCGATGGTTACAGGGTAGGGGGGGAGACACTGTTTAGAGTGTAGTTGCGTGTTAACATAGGTGACAGGGCAGGTAATATACAACAAGAAGGAGGTAAACAGAGGAAAGATGAAGTTAGCGGAAGACACAGGGAAGAATACAATATCAAAGTGAATAGAGGTAAATACTCTTAACCATTGTTACATGGAAGGGATTACAAATCATGGTAATGAAACAAAGTATATTATTTGTTGAATGCATAATTGATTATCTGATCTGTAAATCTTCATTAATTTACACACAAAAATTGAAAAGCAGTACATTATCTTTGGTAAATAATGTGAACCCTAAATTGCTATATGGAGTCCTGGTGTGCACTGTGGGTTAATGTGTTGGACTGCAAAGTTGCTTTGAGCAGCAAGATATGTGGTTCAAGCTTACCAGTTGCTCCTCAGAAACAGGGTCGCTATGCGTCAGAACTGACTCCATAGCACTTTACAACAGCAACAATTTGTTATATTGTTTTATAAATCATAAATTTTACTCATACGTATCTAGGTATCTAACCAGAAAAATGAAAAATGTGGCCATCCAAAACTTGTATACAAACATTAACAGCATCAGTCTTCATAATAGCCATAAGTGGAAATAATCTGTTGTCCTTAAATTGGTAAAGATATAAACAATATGCAGCATGCATGAACAAAGTAATATTATTTGGTAATAAAAAATAATGAAGCACTGCAGACTTTCGGTTTGGGTAGGGCTAAGCGAAGGGACTCAGCAAAGTATCTTTGGTGGAGGCATGGAAAAACACATTTCTGGGACAGTCTGGGAGATTATTGGTGGAGAAATCTGAAGGGGCGATAATAAAGAGAGCTACTTAATTGGACAGCTGGCAGCTCATGGCTTTAACAGAAGCCAGAGGGTGGGGTCACAAGGAGCCTGCTAGAGCATGAAAACCACCCAGTGACTTATGAAAAAAGAGATGTGAAGGGATTTTTTTCTTTCTTTCTCTCTTATGCTCTCCCCTGTAACACTCTCTCTGCCCAGGGCAGGTGTCTTCACCTGGGTGGGAGCGTACACACAAAAGGGTCCAGCATTATACCACTAAGCTACACAGATGAAGGATTTCCCATGGCACAAAGAGGAAGTAGCTGAAAGCCCCAGTGTACTCCGAAGGCTAGTCCTCCAGCGGGTTCTTATGACGTCTGACTTTGGTATTTAGCTCTGAAGTTGGCCCTCCTATTTGGGTGGGAGTTTTTATTCCTGTGTTACCTAACAAGGAACAACAGCTCTGGCCATACTGCTAAGTCATATTTGCACCCTGTGAAACCCCAACATAAAAGGCAAGAGCCAACACCAGCTACTATATACAAGAAGAGTGTGTAAAGCCAACATCTGTTAAAAACACACTAAAGGAAGAAGGGTACATTTATCTTGAGAAGGACACTGTGGATATGCAGAGACGTGACTGATCATCAGAGATAAAAGTGTAAACAATCTTTCTTCCACTCATTTATCTTTTCCCTGCCTGCGTACCTCCACTCCGGTGCCTAAATGAAAGAACACCCCCACCTGGAGATTTCTACTGTGCATGCACATTGATGTGCTCAGCAAAGGCTACTGGACTAGTTTACTACAATTTTTTTTTTTTTTTTCCCTTTAAGGTAGGAGCTTTCTTTCCTTACATTACCCAAGAAGAGACAGCAATTTTGGCCACATAGTCAAGCTACAAGTATATACTATAATATCCTACCATCTGGCAAAAGCCAATACCAG
>NW_006408529.1:21798715-21823237 GCF_000296735.1 Chrysochloris asiatica | reverse complement strand
TTTCTACTCCCGTAAAGATTTACACCCTCGGAAACCCTGTACAGGGTCGCTATGGGTCAGAACTGACTCAACGGCACTTAACAACAACAACAATTTATATGGAATAGACAGAAAAATCTAGAGATAGTAAATAGATCAGTGATTGTCTAGATTTGGGGACTGAAAGATCAGGCCATGTGTATTGCTGAGTGACTGCAAATGCAAATAGATCCCTTTTTTGGGGGAGGATAAAAATATTCTAAAATTGTATTATGGTAATGGTTGATGGTTGCAAAACTCTGTAAATACACTAAAAGTAATTGAATCGTATACTTGTAACTTACGTGGCACTACAGGATAATGCACTAGACCTCAAAATAGGTTTGAAACCTATGTTTGGCATACCAAATCTCATCAGCCACTCCTCGGAAACTCTAGATAGGTTTGCTATGAGTCAATACCAACTTGACGGCACTTAACAATAATGTCAGGTGAATTATATGGTGGGCAAATTACTTCTCAGTAAAGCTATTTGTTTTAAGAATTTCAGGGAAAAATGTGTATACATGGCTCATAAATTACTGCTCTATTGTGTCGTATCTACCTGGATATGTCTACCAAATTGTTTTCAGTACTGACAAGCTATGGAAAAGAGTCGCTGCTTTTCCTAATAAGACATGTCAACACTAATTTTAAACATAAAGTAATTAAATACATAATTCTCACATTAGGTCTTCTACTGTAATTATAGCAGGGCCTTTATCTGTAAATGAGTTTTCTGCACAGAGTGGTTTGCTGAATGGTTACTGATTCAAAAAGAGTTCTGGTGGCACAGTGGTTAAATGCTTGGCTACTAGCTTATAGGTCGATGTTCAAACCCACTTCTCTTGGGAAGAAAGACGTAGTACTCTGCTTCAATAAAGAGTGTTGTTGTTGTTAAGTGCCATTGAGTCAATTCAAACTCATAGTTATCCTATATAGGGTTTCGTTGGAGTGTCTGGTGAGTTTGAGCCATCAACCTTTCAGTTCAAATCAACCTTGTGGTCAAATGCTTATCCCAGAGTGACACACCAAGACTCCTTGAAAACCCTATGTGACATTTCTGCTTAATTTTTTAGGGATGCTATGAGTTGCAATTGGGCTCATGGTGTGGCAGTATAGGATAAGCACTGGATTGTGAACCACATGGTTGGTGATTCAAACCTATCAGCTGCTCTTCAGAAATCCTTTACAAGATTCCTGTGAGTTGGAGCCAACTTGAGAACAACATGAGTTGCAGTTGATCCAATGGTGATCGATTTGCTTTTTATTTTGATTCAAATGACTACCTTTGATTTAACATACAAACTTCCCTGTAATATCTAGTTTTATATTTTTATGAGGCATGAAATGTCATTCATGTTATCATATTCTCCTTCATTAGATGCTCTTGAGAAAATGCAACAAGGCATGCCAGCTCCTTGGGTCATGCTACATTTCATTGCTCTTTTTCTTACTATTCAAAGTCAGAGAATAAGATGAAGAAATTTCATCACTGATTGAATATGTTTTTTCTTTTCTTTCCTAATATGTGAAGCACATACTGAAAAAGATTGAAATGCTGATGCATAAGTAATTACAATGATGATTTGAGAAACTGAATCTTCATTATTGAATTGAGAACTCTTGAAGCATCTAAAAAACTGTTTTAATGGCAAATTTGTGTTGGTGCTTACTATATTTAAAGCACTATTTTAATGTTTTACAGGCATCCACTAAATTAATTCTCACAAAAAATATTGTTACCATTTTACAAGTGAGAAATTAGTTGCACAAAAACAACAACATAGCAATTTGTAAATTCAATGGACAAATAGATAAACAGAGCTACATACATTCACAGCTAGCTAACAGATGAATAGATAGATGCAATATATAGATATTGTTTAAGTACTATGTAAATTCTGATATCACTGAAAACAATGTTTCTATTCAAAAATCTAGGAGTCCTGGTGTGGTACTGTGGGTTAATGCACTGGATTGCAAAGTCAGTTTGAACTGCAAGGTCGGTGGTGCAAGCTCACCAGCGGCTCCTTGGAAACCCTATACAGGGTCGCTATGGGTTGGAACTAATTTGGTGGCACTCAACAACAATGTTGTCTTTGTTATATGCCATGGAGTAGGTTCCAACTCATAGTGATCCTATACAGGATTTCCGAGGTACAATACTACTTAAAAATGAAGATCAGACTTCAACTGATTTATCAGTGTGGGCAAATATTTTGTTTTCAAAGATAATCAGTTACTGTCCAGTCAATTTCAATCATGCCAACCCCTATGTGTTATAGACTGTTACTCCTTCATAAGAGTTTCATGACTGTGACCTTCCTACTTGCCAAATCTGTCTCCCAAGTTTGAACTTTCAAACTTAGTGGCTGAGTGCTTAACTGTTGCTGCTAATTATGCCTCAGGAAACTTTGAAGGTAATATTTATTTATGCTAATATGAATTCGGGACAAATTGTGGAAGTATCATTCCTCAGAATTAAATTTTTAAAGCTGAAACAGCACAAGGAACTCCAATTTGCTTTTCTTTATATTTATTGAATTACTAATTCAGTGTTATAAAAATAACAAGTGTCTTTTCTTAAGTCAGGACTTTCTTTAATCATAAAAATTATTTATAAAGAAAATTCAGTGAGAATTTTTACTTTATTTTTTATTTTATTTTTACTTTATCAGAATATTCTTAGAATTATATCTAATGGAATCTTAGTCATTTGACCAGCAAATAACTTTCCAAATTGCATATATACTTAAAGCATTTTTTATTAGCTTTTTCTAATTCAATTCTTACATTTTTGTTTTACATATAACAGAATAAAGCAGTTGTAAATACTTGCTAGTTTTTACACATTTCAATAGAACATAATGCATAGTCTTGATACAAAAACAGTGCTCTTTTCTCTAAAAGCAGATATTGAGAAAGACAAAAGTTAGCTAACAACATTTGATTGGTCACTCTTTTGAACACTTACAGAGGAAAGATTATATGCATCCTTTTAGGAAGGTAAATACTGCTGAAGTTTTTTAAAATTCCAGAAGAAATTGTTAATGAACATGTAAGTATTGATTACAACTTTATATAAATCCACAGAAATAAGGGTCTCCCTTTGTGTACGGATTCAATAATCTTCATATTTATAGCAAAAAAAAAAAAAAAGAGAGAGAGAGAGAGAAAGAGTTAATCCCTCATATTTCTTGGTTAACAATTACTAAGAAAATATTGCTACAATATCTGAAATATATGGGTGTCTTTAAAAAACTCCTTTATATGAAAAACACTTCCAAAACCAATTTTTAACAAAAATACCAACAGCTACAGCAAATGAATCACCCATTTCAACAGCAGTCTGAATATCCATCAGATAAAAGTAATACCAATGCTTCTGTGAATGTCCTCAATTCACCACTTCGCTAGAGCAAGTTTTATGTCAGAAAATAATGTGTAGTTTTTTGGTTTATCTTTTTTTTCTTCCTTTTTCTAGCATTTTTATTTTTGAGATTGGATTTTTCCCCCATTTTTATTTTTGAGATTATTTTCATCAGCAGAAAAAGTTCACAGATAAGCAGTAGAATCCTATTAAGACCAAGAGAAACAAATAAACAAAAGAAGGTGGAAAATCAAAATAGGGAAAATAAGAAGAGCGTAAGATAATTGTAACAAATGCATTAAAAGTTGGTCAAAATATTCTTTTTCAAGTTCATATTCATTTCTAAAAAATAAAAAAAACTGCCAATTTTGATGCTTGGCTATTATTTCTATATTTATGATGCTTGTATTAATTTGTTATTGATAATTTTGAAGTGCATAATATTTAAAAATGGATATTGCATCTAATTTCATTAAATTTATCAGTAGTAGGTATGTGACTCATATTAAAAGAAAACTCCTCTAGCTTTCTGATATTGTATAGAGATTAAAGATACATTTTAAAAATCACAACTCCTTCTATACAGGATTCTGCTTCTGTTCATGATAGTTTGGTCTAAGAAGACTCTTTCATAGTGTAGCCTCCCAGAGGAGTTCTGAGATTCTTAGAGCCGATGTTCATAATTTTGCATGTCTCTTGGTGTATACCAAACCCGTAGTATCTAATAGTCATGAACCAAGTGGTGTGATGCTTCTGTTGTTTACAGAAGACAGGATGAAATCAAGAGACAAGATGAAGCCAGAGAATAACAAAGAATTCCTAGTTTCAAAAGTTCTTGGTAAATATTTGCACTGCTTTTCATACGTTTTGCTTCTTCTGCAAGGTAGCTCATTATTTTATTTATAAAATCTCATTTTGTATAAGCTATTTGAAATTGGAGTGTCTTCATATACAAATAATTTTACTATAATCAATAAGCTGTCAATTGAATGTAAAATTGTTACAGCTCATGTTATTAAACTTTTGGGAGACTTTTAAAACTTTATTTGCATTTTGTTATAAGCTTAATTTACTCCTGATCATTAAGTTTTTGTTATTCATTTTTTTATGAGATAGCTTTTCTTCTGGACAACCTCCTCTTCTGGTTTAGGAACAATTTGTTTCTTTTCAGTGAGGAATATCTCAGAGAGTCAGGGGAAGTTCATGTAGGGGCTGATCTGACCATGAGCTCTGTAAATTCAGTGGTGCATCTTGGGATCTTTGTTAACCTGGATGTGCTCCTTGACTAGAGGATCTTTTTTTTTTAGTTTTTGAATATCATTTAAGAAATAATGTATTAGAATACTAAAGTGCTTCCTCATTTCAATGCAATTAACCACAAGAATAGTAGATTCCCCGGGACACTTGAAATTTATTTAATTCTGATTAATCATTATATAAGAAAAAATATATTTAATCTAGCTACAGATAAAAATAAATGCAACCTTAAAAATCTATATACTTTTGCAAGCTATCTGGTACAATCAGCAACATGGAGAAGTGGAGTGCAAAACATAATCACAGATACTATTTTGTGTAAATTAAATCATAGTTTCATTATCTTACAGGATATATTGTTTAGGCTGACTAAACTTAGTTTCAGATCAGCATAACACTGAAGACATTTAAATAAATTGCCTCTAACTCTGTTCTGACTCTAAGGAGCATAGTTCATTGAGCATATCATTCAATTCTCTGTGCCTCAGTGTGTGTCATTAGAGAAGAGGCTAATTTCTAAGTATATTATATATATTTTTTTTTAATGAGCATATTTATTAAAAATACCTTTCATTATTTCATATATTTTAAAAGTGGTTGGCTAAAATATTTCAGCATATGCCACTTATTGATCATTGGGTTTACATCAGAGCTTTTGTTTCCATATGTTTTTTTTCTTTTCAGTTCTGAAGTCATTGTGTCTTCATGATATGGATTTCATCTCTTAGAGTTTTAAATGACATATGTATAGTTTAAATGAATTAATCGATAGTCTAAGCCAAGGAAATGGTCAGGAAGAAACTATACCACTAAAGTTATATAAAGTGAAATGATAATTGTTTGCACAAACCAATAATTGTTGCTGCATCTGTATAGAAACAAAAAGAAAGAAAGAGAGGGGGAAGACTTGTAGCAAAGTACAACTATTCTTTTTACATTAATGAGAAATAGATGTTCTCTCTGATACTGTATGAAACATAATATTTTTTCATAAAATATGTAACAAATTACATAGATAGCAAATATCTGAAATTTACTGAATTTTTCAACTATCACTTTGAATTTTTATGCTATAGAAAATCACTAAAAATAAAATACATTTAATTTCTTTGAAAACTTCTCTGCTTCTTCATAAGGATGTTTTGGAATGCTGCTCCCTAACATTATAGAATACCAATTTATATAAATAGTATGCTTTGATTGGATATTTACTATAAAATACAAAATATTCTATTGACTAGTTTTGTTTTTTTTTTATTTATTCAGAGAAGGGAAACTGCACGTTAGCATTTATTAACATATTCACTAGTTCCACAAATATTTATTGAGTAATGACTCTAATCTAGGACTTCACTGTTGTTGTTTTTCAATACTATTGACTGAGCTCCAGTTCATGCTCACTTTATGTTCTGCCTATTTCTGCATCATCTTTGCATTCATTGCTATGTTTGAGTCCACTGTTGCAGCTACTGTGTCAATTCCTGTCATTGAGAGTCTTCCTCTTTTCACTGACCTGAGCTTTATTAAGCATGATGTCTTTCTCTGTGGATTGGTCCCTCTTGATAGTATGTCCAAAGTATAGGAGAGAAAGAATTGACATTCTTGTTCTAAGGAATATACTGACTTATTCCAAGAGAGTTCTCTTCATTCTGCAGGTGATGGTGGTCGTGGCTGAGAGCCAATGAGTCAGTTCTGACTCATAACAACCCTGTATAGGGTTTCCTGGACTATAAATCTTTATGGGAGCATAAGGTCTTATCGTTGTCCTATGCAGTGACTAACCTTGTGGCTAGCAGCCCAGATCATAATCCACTTTAATACCAAGTTTCCTTATTCTTCAGGTAGTCCATTGCATATTCATTATTCTTCACCAACACTATCATTCAAATGCATAATTCTTCGGCTATCTTCCTGATTCTTATTATATTTACAGAACTCAAATTAAGAGTTGGGAGAGGAAATCTCCAAATTTATATTAATATTAAAATTCATGTGCAGCAGATATAGTAATATGCATCCAAATATTAAAAATCAATCATGAATATTAAAAGTGTCCAACAAAGTTACACACAAAAAGTATAGCAAGCATGGAATGAGGAAATATGAAATGTTATCTAACCTTATTAATGTCAATTAAAAATATAAAAAGATTAATTTTCTTTTGTCACATTGCCACATACCAAAAAAAGTTTGCTAATATTTTCTATAATATTCTATATTACTGTTGTTATTGTTAGGTGCCATCGAGTCTGTACTGACTCATAGCGACCTTATGCACAACAGAAAGAAACACTGCCCAATCCTGGGCCAACCTCACTACTATTGCCACGCTTGAGTCCATCCATGCTGCCACTTGGCCAATCCATCTTGTTGGGGGTCTTACTATTTTTCTCTGACCCTCCACCTTACCAAAATTGATATACTTTTCCAGAGACTGGTCCCTCCTGAAAAAATGTCCAAATTATGAGAGTTGAAGTTTGACCATTTTGGCCTCCAAGGAGCACTTGGGTTGCATTTCTTCCATAATGGATCTATTGGTTCTTTTGGCAGCCCATGGCACTTCCAATATTCTCCCCCAACACCATAACTCAAAAGCATCAATTATTCTATGATCTTCCTTATTCACTGTCCAGCTTTCGCATCCATATGAGGTTATTGAAAATATCGTGGCTTGGGTCAGGCGCACCTTAGCCCTGAAGCTGACATCTTTGCTCTTCAACACTTTAAAAAGGTCTTGTACAGCAGATTTACCTAAAGAAATACGTCACTTGATTTCTTGACTGCTGCTTCCATGAGTGTTCATAATTGATCCAAGAAGAATGAAGTCCTTGACAACTCCAATCTTTTCTCCATTGATAAGAATGTTGTTTATTGGTCCAGCAGTGAAGATTTTTGTTTTCTTTACATTGAGATCTAATCCATACTGAAGGCTGTGCTCTTTGATCTTCATAAGTAAATGTTTTAAGTCCTCTTCAATTTCAGCAAGCAAGGTTGTATCATCTGCATATCGCAGGTTGTTAATGAGTCTTCCTCCAATCCTGATGCCACGTTTTTCTTCAGAGAACCCAACTTCTCGGATTATTTGCTTAGCATATAGGTTGAATAAGTATGGTGAAAGAATACAACCTTGTCGCACACTTTTCTTAATTGTAAAACTTTCAGTGTTCCCATGTTCTGTTCGAACAACTGCCTCTTAGTACAGATACAGATTCCTCACGAGCATAATTGTTTCTGAATACTCATACTTCACAACGTTGTCCGTAGCTTGTCATGTTCCACACAATCAAAAGTCTTTGCATAGTCAATAAAGCACAGGTTAACATCTTTCTGATATTCTCTGCTTTCAGCCAAGATCCATTGGACTTCAGCAATGATATCCTTTGTTTCTTGGCCTCTTCTGAATCCGACTTGAACTTTTGGAATTTCTCTGTAAATGTATGATTGTAGCCATTTCTGTATCACCTTTAGCAAAAATTTACTCACATGGGATATTAAAGAGATTGTCTGAAGTTTTCCGCAATTGGTTGGGTCACCTCTCTTTGAAATGGGCACAAATATAAATCTCTTCCAATCACTTGGCCAGATAGTTGTCTTTCATATTGAGTGAGTGCCTCCTGTGCCACCTCACTTTCTTGAAATATTTCAATTTTTATTTCATCAATTCCTGGTGCCTTGTTCTTTGCCAATTCCTTCAACGCACCTTGGACTTCCTCCTTCAGTATCATTGGCTCTTAATCATATGCTACCTCTTGAATCGGTTGAACATGAACCATTTCCTTTTGGTACAGTGACTCTGTATTCCTTCCATCTTCTCTTGATGCTTTCTGCATCATTCAATAATTTGCCCAGAGAATACGTCAATAATGGAAGTCAAGGTTTGGATTTTTTCTTCAGTTGCCCCGCTTGAGAAATTCTGAGCGTGTTAGTCCTTTATGGTTTTTCTGACTCCAAATCTTTGCACATTTTGTTGTAATATTTGGCTTTATCTTCTAGAGCTGATCTTTGATATTTTCTGTTCAGCTGTTGGACCTCTTCATTTCTTCCATTTGCGTTAGCATCTCTACGCTGGAGAGCTAGTTTCAGTGTTACTTCTGATGTCCATTTTGACCTTTTCCTTCTTTCTTGTCTTCTTAATGACTTTTTGTTGTCTTCATGTACAATATTCTTGATGTTATCCCACAACTCTTCTGGTCTTTGGTTTTTAGTGTTTAATGTATCAAATCTGTTCTTCAAATGATCTCTAAATTCAGGTGGGATATATTCAAGTTTGTATTTTGGCTCTCGTGGACTTGTTTTCATTTTCTTCAGCTTCCATTTGAATTTGCATACCAGCAATTGATGGTCTCTTCCACAGTCTTCCTGGTCTTGTTTTCACTGATGATATGGAGCTTTTCCATCGATTCTTTCTGCAGATGTAGTCAATTTGATTTCTATGTATTCCATCTGGTGAGGTCCATGTGTATAGTCGTCTCTTAAGTTGTCTAAAAAAGGTAATTGAAATGAACAAATCATTGAATTCTATCATGTGATCTCCAGGGTCATTTCTATCACCAAGGCCATAGTTTCCAACTACTGATCCTCCCTCTTTACTCCCATCCTTTGCATTCCAATCACCAGTAATGATCAATACATCTTGATTGCATGTTTGAGCAATTACAGATTGAAGAAGTTCGCAGAATTTTTCTATTCTATCCTCACTGGCTTTAGTTGTTGGTGCATAAATTTGAATAACAATGGTATTATCTCGGCTTCCCTGTAGGCGCATGGATGCTATCCTATCACAGATAGCATTGTACCTCATGACTGACTGGATATGTTCTTTTTACAACAAATGCAACACCATTCCTCTTCAATTTGTCATTTCTGGCAGAGTAAACCATGTGGTTGACGTATTCAAAATGGCCAATACAAGTCCATTTCAGCTCACTAATGCCTAAGATATTGATATTTATGTGTTCCATTTCATTTTTTACAACTGCCAATTTTCCCAATTTCATACTTCGTACATTCCATGGGTTCTGATTTTTAATGGATGTTTACAGCTGTTTCTCTTCATAAACAAATGAAGGTTCCGCTGGCTTTTCTCACACGGGCTTTACTCCATTTGCGTCTTCACTGTCAATTCTACTTTGAGGAGGCAGGTCTTCCCCAGTTACATTTTGAGTGCCTTCCAACCTGAGGGGCTCATTTTCTGGCACTATATCTGACAGTGTTCTTTTGCTATTCATAAGGTTGTCAGTGAGTAAATATTCTGAAGAAGTTCATCACTCCTTCTTCCTAGTCTGTCTTCATCTGGAAGCTCATCTGAACACTGTCCACCTTGGATGACCATGCTGTTATTCAAAATACCAGTGGCATAGCTTTCAGAATCACAGTAACTCACACGTCACTAATAGTATAACAAAGTGATAGATGAGTGGTGGTCTATAATATTAGAAAAATGGTAATATTTTCTGAGACACACTGTTACTTTTAAAAAGTATTAGTAATATGCATAATAAGCTAAATTTGGGCTTAAATAAATAAAATGTATATTTCTAGGTATTTTTCAGGTATAAGACAGCTAAGGAAAAGATATAAACAAACTAATAAGAATTTTTGTACTTGTCAACGAAACTAGGGAAATGGGTATCAAGAATGACCTCTAGTTTTCTCTTGTGAAACTTTTGAATACCTCCTACTATATGAATGTACAATATATTTAAAGAAAGTGAAAGAAGAGAAGGAAAAGTATAAAGAATTGTGGAAAAGAATAGGAAAAGAAAGAGGAGCAGGAAGAGAAGATGAAATAGGTTATTGGCCATCAAAAATATTTTGTTGGCAAATAATTATTGTTAACAATAATGAATAGTCACCTTTGAGACCATTCTTTTTGTATTAGGATGGCCTCTTTAATTGAGAAAATACTCCACTTTTTTCTTTTTTTTTTTTTGGTCATTGTGACCTAGCCAGTTAATTAACTTACTCCCTACATGTTTAATATTTCTAAGACAAAGGCTGCAATACTTTTCTTATATTACTCAGGTACATTGTCTTTGAGGACTATGTTAAGCCAATTGACCATGGTGTCCCCTGAGGTTATGGTCTTGAGTCTCCTGGCCCAGCAACTCATTGTCTTAATATGTGTAGTAATATTTACAAATATTCCTCATTTTACACCCAGGAGTCCTGGTATGGTGATGTGGGTTAATGTGCTGAACTGCAAAGTTGACTTAAACCACAAGGTTGGTGATTTAAGCTCACCAGCTGCTCCTCAGAAACCCTATACAGGGTTGTTTCCTTCAACATCGTCTGTTCTTTATCATATGATTATTATCTCTGACCCTCCACCTTACCCAGCATGACATCTTTCTCCAGCGACTGTTCCCTCCAGACAAAGTATGAGAGACGAAGCTTAGCCATCCTGGCCTCCAAGGAGCACTCTGGCTGCACTTCTTCCAAAACAGACCTATTGGTTCTTTTGGCAGTCCATGGCACTTTCAGTATTCTCCTCCAACACCACAACTCAAAGGCATCAATTCTTCTATGATCTTCCTTATTCACTGTCCAGCTTTCGCATCCATATGAGGTTATTGAAAATACCATGGCTTGGGTCAGGCGCACCTTAGTCCTCAAGCTGACATCTCTGCTCTTCAATACTTTAAAAAGTTCCTGTGCAGCAGATTTGCCCAATGTAATATGTCATCTGATCTCTTGACTGCTGCTTCCACGAGTGTTGATAGTTGATCCAAGAAGAATGAAGTCCTTGACAACTTCATATGATACCTTCTGAAAATGAACCAACTCGATGGCACATAAAAACAACATACTCCATGGCATTCATTGATAAGTTAATACTCATGTACAAATATTTTCTGTCAAACTTATACATTTGTGGATGTACTTCCATTGCCCCTACCATATCCATTCAGTCTGTGTATCTGTCCATATATCTACCCAATGAGCATTGTTGTTCCAGGGTAGTGTATATAACAGTATTTACCAGTATCACCTTTCATCCTTGCATACCTCCCTGTGTCTTCACCTCTCTTCATCATTCTTTACCAACTTTCCTCTTCTTGTACGTTACCCTCCCTGAGTTAACTCATGTTTACCCTTAGTTAATGAATTACTCTTCCTTACCTCTCACCCTTGGTAATCATCAAATTATCTTTATTTTAGCATGAAAACCTAAAACACTTGAGTTTCTACAATAATTGTTTCATAATATATTTGTCCATTTGCAATTGACTAATTTTGCTCAGCATAATGTTCTCCAGCTTTATCCATGCTATAAGGTATTTCAGATTCAACATTATTGATCAAAATTGTGCAGTGTTCCGTTGTGTGTATGTACCAAAGTTTGTTTATGTATTCTTCCATTTATGAACATTTGATTGTGTCCATTTTTTTTTGCTCTTGTTAATATTACTGTGATGTACATGGGTGTGCATATATCTACTCGTGTCATCATTCTTATTTCTTGGGACATATGCCAAATAGAGAGATTTTGGGGTCAGAAGGTATTTCAATTTCAACTTTTTGAGGAAGTACCAAACCACAGTGGTTGCACCATTTTACAGACCCACTAGTAATGTAGGAGTATCTCAGTCTCTCCATACCATCACAAGAATGTGTTATTTTCTGTTTTGTTTTTAACTTTGTTATTAGTGCTGAAGTGAGATTATATCTCATTTCTGTTTTGACTTCCATCTAATGGCTAAATATACCAAACATTTCTTCATGTGTGTATTGTTCATTTTAATATATTTTTTGTTGACGTGTCTGTTCATGTAATCTGCCCATTTTTTAATTTACTTTTTTGTCTTTTTCTCAAAGAGATGTCATTTTCTATAAAATTTACAGACTGCTGTTGTTGTTGTTGTTGTTAGGTGCCATTGAGTTGGTGCTGATTCATAGTGATCTTATGCACAGCAGAATGAAACACTGCCTGATCTTGGGCCAACCTCACTACTGTTGCCACACCTGAGTCCATTGATGCTGTCACTTGACCAATCCATCTCATTGGGGATCTTCCTCTTTTTCTCTGACCCTCCACCTAACTAAATATGGTGTCCTTCTTCAGCAACTAGTACCTCCTGACAATATGTCCAAAGTATGGGAGACGAAGCTTGACATCTTGGGCTCCAAGGAGCACTCTGGTGTCAAATATGCCATTTAAAACAATTTTCCCAGTCTGTGGGTTCTCTTTTTACTCTTTTGGTGAAGTCATTTAAGGCACATAAGTGTCTAATTTTTAGAAGGTCCCAATAATCTATTTTGTCTTCCATTGTTTGTGTGTTTGCAGTTATGCTTGATAGTGCATTTGTATAATGTATCATGTACCCTAAGTTTATCCCTATGTTTTCATTGATGACCTTTATAGTTCTAAGACTTGCACTTAGGTCTTCATTTCCAAATTGAGTTATTTTTGTATATATTATGAGATATAAGTCTGGTTTCACTTTTCAGCAAATGGATTTCCAGTTTTGCAAGCACCATTTGTTGAAGAGACTATCTCTTCCACAATTTAATTGTTTTGACCCTCTTTCAAAGATCAACTGACTGTATTTGGATAGACTTGCTTCTGGGTTCTCAATTCTACTCCATTGATCTATGTATCTATCATTGTATGAGTACCAGGCTATTTTGACCTCTGTGCTGTATAACAGTTTTTGAGAACAGGAAGTAATAGGCATCTAACTTTGCTCTTCTTAAGTAATGCTTTGATTATCTGAGATTTCTTTCTTTTCCATATAAAGGTAGTGATCAGTTTTTCCATCACTTAAGAATGATGTTAGAATCTGCATTGGAATTGCATTGTATCTATAGATTGCTTTGGGTGGTTTGACATTTTCACAATGTTAAGTCTTCCTATATATGAACATAGTATATTGTTCAATTTTGTAAGTCTGTTTTGGTTTCTTGTAGTAGTGTTTTATTATTTTCTTTGTATAAGTCTTTTGTTTCTGGTTAGATTTATACATAAGTATAAATTATCTTTTGGGTGACTGTTGTAAATGTTATTATATTGCTGATTATCTTTTTAGAGTTGTCTTTATTAGTGTAAAGGAATCCAACTGATTTTTATAGGTTGAACTTGTACCCTTGCTCTTTGTTGAATCTTTCAATTAATTCAAATAATTTTATTGCTTACTGGTTGGGATTTTCTATGTACAAGATCACATTCAGTTAGAGATAGTTTTACTTCTTCTTTACCGATTTGGAATATTTTCCTTTTTCTTTCTTGCCTTATAGCTGTGGCTAAGATTTCCAACACAACACTGAAGAGGAGTGGTGATAAAGGGCATGCTTATCTGGTTCCTGTTTGCAAATGAATTATTTCAGTTTCTTTCCATTGAGAATTGGTTGTTTAAGTTGTATATATGCCCCTAATTGAGCTGAAGAATTTTCCTTCTATTCCTATTTTGTTGAGTGTTTTTATCAGGAATGGATGTCAAATTTTGTCAAATGCCTTTTTTGCATCAGTAGACATGATCATGTGGTTCTTTTGCTTTGTTTAGTTTATGTGGTAAATTATGTTGATTATTTTTCTTAATATTTGCATACCAGCTATGAATCCCACTTGCTGGCTGGCTGGCTGTGTGCCGTGGAGTCAGTTCTGACTCATAGTGATCCTGTACAGGGTTTCTGAGGCTGTAAATCTTTACGGGAGCAGAACACCTCATCTTTCTTCTGTGGAACAGCTGGTTGTTTCAAACTGCTGACCTTGAGGTTCGCAGCCCGATTCGTAACCACTATGCTACCAGAGCTCCTTTATGAATCCCACTTAGTCATGATTTATTTTTTCTTTCTTTCTTTCTTTCTTTCTTTCTTTCTTTCTTTCTTTCTTTCTTTCTTTCTTTCTTTCTTTCTACTTACTTGTGTATGTATTTTCTCTTCCTGACTCTTGCAACAGAAGACAGAAAATGTACCATACAGACCAGTTACAATCATGCCCACTATACCATCACTCACTAGGCAAGAGCCAATACAAGCTGCAACACAGCTGATTGTCAATGACAACAGAATCAGCTAAACCTATCCTAAACTGAGCTGCATGAATTGTATACACTTTTATCCCTAATAATATCTACCAGGAAGAGTTCCTGGTGGGTTTGAACTACTAACTTTTTAATTAGTAGCCCAACAGTTAACTCTTTGAGCCACCAGGTTCTCTGTACTGGAGAGTCCAATATACCCACTGCCTTCAAGTAAGTTCTGATACATAGCAACTCTATAGAACAAAGTATGACTGATTTTTAGAATCTTAAAGGCTATAATGTTACAGATGTGGACTGACTTTTTCTTCTTCTATGGAACAGTATTTGAAGCCAGAAGTCTGAATCAAGTAATGGACAGTGTTGGTTACGTGTTGGTGGCTTTCAGGTAAATCTGTTCCATGCCCTTTCCTATATATTTAATATCTGCTTTTGGGTGATATCTCTATCTTGAAATAGCATTTTAGAATTTCTAATTGCTGTTATGGTTTTTATGTTCTTTCAGCTTAGTTCTGACTCACAGAGATCCTGTATGGGTTTTCTAAGGAGTAGCTGGTAGATTTGAAGCACTGACTTTGTCCAATGCTTACCTACAGTGCCATATCAGAACCCTTGTGTTTCTAATAGAGACCACTTTTACTTGGAAAGTTAGGGAAGATGAGATTTGTAAACTCATGAGAGATCCAAATCTCTAATCAGCCCTTAAAATAGTGACTAGAAATAAGTTAACAATAAAAGGACCTATCTTCTTGTTTTTGTTGAGAAAAAAAAAAATTATTCAGAAAAAAAGAAAGAAAAACAACTCTTCTATGTTTTAGTCCATGCTGCACATTTGGTGTTTATTTTGGAATCATCCACATTAACAAGGAGCACATTGGTTCCACATCTTTACAAACTTTTGCTCAGCCACAAAAATTTGTTTGCCTTGAAGAGGTCGTAAGAAATCTGTCAAAAAATACTTTTGATGGCCTGATTATGTCTCCTTCCCATTTATTTTCCAAAGTGTTTCATTGCTACTTGGCTGAAGGTTGAACCTAAGTAGATCCTATCCCCCCACCACAACCCCACCCAGATCCCCTGCATCATTTTCTAATAGAAACTATATATTTAGGTCTAGTGTTACTAACCGCAGATGGATCAGATAAGACTATTTACAAGTAATGTTATTACCCACAGAAATTTAAACAGCCTCAAGAAAGTCACATTCCTTGCTTAATTACATCAAATTATGTTTTTTATACTGTAGGTCAAGTCATGTCAGCAACAGAAATAGGCCGTACTTACATGTGATTAGATTATTTTATTTCAGACCAAGAAAAGTATATTTAAAAAAAAATTTTGTTGTCAGCTAAAATTGCTTTTATGTAATTTGGGAACAAACAGCAACAGGAATCACTGATGAAGAAATGAAACAGAAATAGAAAAATCCACACTCATGGACCAGAATATACATAATATACTTTGGAGGCAATAGAAAATACTTATCTGCATCCAAGTAAAGCACACATCTGTAATCATTTGATAGGTTTTAGGAATGAAGGACCCAGAGTCCAATTGCTGGGACTTCTTTCTCCTGGGGAAAAGCTGAGCTGGGGGACTGGTACTGGATTGAGAAGGGGCTTAAAGAAAACTGTAGGATAATAAAGAAAACAGAGAAAAGGGTAAAAAACAAAAGCATACATCTGTGAAACATAGGCCTAGAGTATACATTTCTCTTTTCTCTTTCTACTTTCTGGATGTTTCAAGGGAATAAATTAGTAAGATGCAGCTACAGTTTCCAGACTTCTAGAGTGATATAATTTTGCCATGTGGTTTATCTCACTCCTCAGAAAAAGAATAAGAAAGACTCAAATCTTCTTAGCTCATAACTATGGGGAAGACAGGAGTAGAAAAGAAATAGGATTTGCTTTTTCCTCATCTGGAAATATTTCAGACAAGGTAGAATATGGACCTCATCACTGTACCCCTTCTCTTGAGGACTATTAGAGACAGGCAACCAAAATTCCATACAGATGCCCTAGGTGAAGTCCCTTAATATAATAAAAGCATAGATTCCTTGAGACTGGAAGGAAGGCCGGTCTCACCCAGGATATATCTGTGCTTCTGGACAACAGAAAAAGGATTTATTGGCATCTCTGGGCTAAAGGTTACATGGGCCACTTAAAGTGAGTCTAAAGCAGTTAAACACTCAGCTGCTAACTGAAAGCTTGTCAGTTCAAACCCAACAAATAGTTTTGTGGACAAAGATCTGCAAAGATGACAACCTAGGAAATGGAGCAGTTCTACTTTGTCATATGTGACTGCTATGAATCAGAATCAACTTGATGACACAAAACAATAGGAATACTTGTTTTAATCCATTCACAAGACATGCACAAATGAAAACATACATTATCATGGTTCTTTTACATTAGAAAATGCACTGTATCTTGAAACATTCTGGTACTACTTAATATTTTTAAAAATCTTGAAAATTCAAACAGGAAAAGTAGGCATATATCCTTTTAGGATTATTAATGAAAAGAAAAAATAAAGAAAAAGTTATTGTATACGAGGAACTTATTTTTATCCTAACAAGATAAGGAATACCTGATTTGATGAAAAATAAATAGAGGCAGAATGGATCACGCTTTAATGATTTTTAATGGCAATGGACAATATTCATATGTGATGATGAATCTCTGTCTCACATGAGAAAGCTCTAGAGAAGTGGGAAAATGACTTAGCAGAGGTTGCATTGACAGCATCCGTAGAAACTCATGTCTAGATGGTGTTACTGCTGCTTGACTGTAGTACAAAATGAGAATCACATCCATCACTAATCACGGGTCTAATTGCCATATGCATTAGAGACTTGATCTTAAGTCACTGAAATAAACCCTAACTTGAAACCTATAGGTTTTACTTGGTTACCACTTTCGTGCTCCATGGTTCAAAGGAAAATACATGAAGCAGGAGTTTCCTGACTAGTTGTGAGATACAATACAACGGAACAATTATACAACATATAGTGTGCTGAAATTTGCACATAATTCATGTAACAATTTTTAAAGGAATACATTTTTTTTCTTTCAATAATTCTGAGTTACTAGAATTACAATGGATTATTTGTCTGGGAGAGGGTACCTAGGCTAGTACGATGGATAGAGTTTCAGCAAGCAGGAACAAACACATGCACCAGTCTAAGAAATTCAAAATGACTGTCTTTCAACTTCTAATGTCATATTTTATGTATGAGAAAGTTTTATGCATAGCTAATCCAGAGAAATACAGATACCACAGCTTTTAAAATTGGCTTCCATGCAAAGTAATAAAGGCCCTACCTTTTGTTATTTGTTCCTGTGGATTAAAAAAAAAAAAAATGAGATTTTCTAAGATGCAAGTGTTAGGAGGCACATTTTTTGTTATTTGTCATCAAGTCAGTTCCTACTCAGGGCAACCCTATGTACAACAGAATGAAACATCGCCCTGTCCTGTGCTATCTCCACAATTGCTGCTGCACTTAAGCCCATTGTTGCTGGCACTGTTCAATTCCATCTCATTAAGGGTCTCCCTCTTTTTTTCTGACACTGCATTGTACCAAGCATGATGCTCTTCTCCAGGGACTGGTCCCTACTGATAATATGTCCAAAGTATGAGAAATTAAGTCTGGCCATCCTGGCTTCAAAGGAGCATTCTGGTTGTATTTGTTCCAATACAGATTTGTTTGCTCTTCTGGCAGTCCATTGTTGTTGTTGTTAAGTGCAGTCAAATTAGTTCCAACCCATACCGACCCTTTATAGGGTTTCCAAGAAGTGACTGATGAGCTTGAATCACCAACCTTGCTATTCAAATTGATTTTGAAGTCCAGTACATTAACCCACAGTGCCACATCAGGACTTTAATATTCTTCACTAACACAAGAACTCAAATACAATAATTCTTCTAAGGTCCACCTTATTCACTGTCTGACTTCCACATGCATATGAGGCTATTACAAACATCATGGTTTGGGTCAGGTACACATTGGTCCCCAAACTGGTATCTTTGCTCTCAGATACTTTAAAGAGTTTTTATGCAGCAGAATTGCCTAAGTCAATACATTGTTCGATTTTTTACTGCTGTTTACGTGAGTGTTGATGGAGGAGCCAAACAAAATGTAGTCTTTTACAACTTCAATCTTTTCTCCATTTATCATGATGGTATTTATTGCTCCAGTGGTGACATTTTTTTTTTTTTTTTATATTGAGGTGCAACACATATTTAAGGTTGTGGTCTTTGATCTTCATCAGTACTATTCTAAATCTTCTTCATTTCAGCAAGCAAAGTTATATCACCTGCATATAACAGGTTGTTAATGAGTCTTACTTCAAACCTGATGCCATGTTCTTCTTCAAATAAATGAGTTTCTCAGATTATTTGCTAAGCGTACAAATGGAATAAATATGGTGAAATAATACAACCATGACACACTGTCATTCAGTGTCCCCTTAATCTGCTTGAATGACTGCTTCTTGGTCTATGTACAGGTTACCAGTAGCATAATTAAGTGCTTGGGAATATTCATTCTCCAAAATGTTGTCCATAGCTTGTCATGGTCCACACAGTTAAAAGTCTTTGCATATTCAATAAAGCACAGGTAAACATCTTTCTGGTATTATCTATTTTCAGCCAAGATCCATCTGATGTCAGCAAGGGTATCCTTTGTTTTAAGTCCTCACCTGAATCTGGTGTGAACCTCTGGCGTTTCCCTGTCAATGTACTGTTACAGATGTTTTTGAATTATCTTAAGCATAATTTTACTTGCATGTGATATTGATGATATTGTCCAATGATTACTGCATTCTACTGGGTCAAATCTCTTTAGATTGGGCAAAAATATTATTTTTTCCCCAATCAGTTGGCTTGGCATAGATGATGAATAAATGCTTCCCATGCTGCATCAGTTTGTTGAAAATTTTCAATTTTTTTCCATTAGCTCTCAGACCCTCGTTCTTTTCAATGACTTCAGTGCAGCTTTGACTTCTTCCTTCAGTAACATTGTCTCTTGATAATGTGCTACTTCTTGAAATGTTTGCATATTGACCATTAGTTTTTGGTACAGTGACTGTGTATTCCTTCCTTTTTTTATAAATACTTTTTGCGTCATTCAACATTTTTTCCAAAGAATCCTTTAGTATTACAAGTTGAGGCTTGAATATTTTTGGCAGTTCTTTCAGCTTGAAGAATGCTGAAAGTTTTCTTTCTTTTTGGTTTTATGACCCCAGATCTTTGCACATTTTGTTATACTATTTGTCTTGGTCTTCTAAAGCTGCCTTTCAAAATTTTCTATTCAGCTCTTTTACCTCCTTATTTCTTCCAATTACTTTAGCATTTCTACTCTGGAGAGCAAGTTTCAGAGTCTCTTCTGCCATCCATTTTGGTATTTTCTTTCTTGCTTTTCTTCTTTATGCCCTTTTGCTTTCTTTCTGTATGATATCCTTGATGTCATCCCACAACTCTTCTATCTTTCATTCATTAGAGTCTAATGCATCCAATCTGTTCTTGAGATGATCTTTAAACTCAGGTGGGTTATGCTCAAGGTCATATTTTTGTTCTCATGGAATTGCTTTCATTTTCTTCAGATTCAGCCTAAACTTTCATATGAACAATTGATGGTCTGTTTTACAATCTACCTCTGGTCTGATTTTCGCTCATGATATGGAGCTTTCCATTGTCTCTTTCCAGAGATGCAGTCTACATGATTTCTCTGTATTCCAGCTGATGAAGTCTGTGTACAAATTGTATTTTATGTTGTTTAAAAGAGGTATTACAATGAAGAAGTCATTTGTCTTGCAAAATTCTGTCATGTGATCTCCAGCATCATTTCAATCACCAAGTCTGTATTTTCCAACTACTGATCCTTACTTTTTTTTCCAACCTTTGCACTCTAATTGCCAATAATTATCAATATAGACTGGAAAATTTGGTAGAATTATTTAACTTCATCATTAAACTGCCTTTAGTGGTTGGTGCATGAATTTGAATAACAGTGGTATTAATTGATCTTCTTTATATGCATAGTTATTATCTATCACAAACAGCATTATACTTCAAAGAAGGTCTTGATATGTTCTTTCTGATGATGAATGTCACTAGATTCCTTTTCAATTTTTCATTCCTAGCATACTAAACCATGTGATCGTCAGATTCAAAATGGTTAATTACAGTCTATTTCAGCTCACTAATACCTAGGATATTGATGTTCATTCATTCCATTTCATTTTCGGAAAATTTGAATTTTCCTAGATTCCTACTTTGCACATTCCATATTCCCATTACTAATTCTCTTCATTTTGAGGTGTGCCCCATTACAATTGAAGGTCCTGAAAGTTTTTCTACATTTGCATCATCATAATCAACTCTCCCCTGAGGAACATCTCTTCCCAGTAATATTTTGAATAACTTCCAATCTTAGGGATTCTTCTCCATGCACTATATCTATCAGTATGATGGTGCTATTTATGTGAGAGCTATTCATAAGGCTTTCATTGCTAAACCTTCGGAAGTAGTCTGCATCTCCTTCTTCCAAATCTGTCTTACTCTGGAAGTTCAGCTGAAACCTGTCCACAATGGGTAACCCTGTCAACATTCAAAATACAAGTGGCATAGCATTCAACATCACAACAACATGCAAGCCACCACGGTGTGACACGAGCTGTGCCATCTAGATAGTTTCAAAGATCTTATGAGACAAAGGGAAATCATGTCATCTAACAACAAGAGAAAGCAAAAAGTAGTATGCACTGATTAATATCAGACGATGTGATGGATTGACACAGTGACTGCAACAATGGACTCAAACATAACAATTAGAAGGATGGTGCAGGACTAGGCAGTGTTTTGTTCCTTGCATGGGGTTGCTAATAATTGGAAATGGTATCTAACAACATTAGACAAATATTATGTATTTCTATTCCTACTTTAAGAACTTTTGTGAAAACACAATTATAGAACATATGCAAAGTCATTTGTATGCTTAAAATATAAAACACTAATTAATAATAATTAGCATAAAATATTTGGCATGGATATTTTTAATGAATATTTTTCAAACAACAGGGAAATATAAAACATATAGCCATATGATAATGTTCCATCAATCTATATTGCATCAACTTAATCTGAAAATTTATGTGACTTCTATATTCATATAAGTAAAGACTAATACATTTTAGAATCTATTAAGAATATTATCTTTTCCTTGACATTTCACCATTAGAACATTAGTTTACAACTAGCTAAACAAAGAATTATCTGGGAAAACTTCCAAAATAGACTTCCAAATTTATTTGAGATGATTCAGAATATCTAGATTACAGATGTAGTTGGCAACCTTCCACCTTTTTTCCCCCTAAAACATGTCTTTTGATATCTTCTTGCCATCATCACATTATATTTCATCACTTCTAAAATCCTGTCATTATCTCGGATTCTACCATTTTTTATTTGCTTGAGATTTTTTTTACTTGTTTGTTTTTTAATTCAAATCACCTCCCCACCCCAACCCCCCGTTCAAGGTAGTATGCTTTTCTCATGGTCTGTCATTGTAGGATAAGCACTGCACTGCTAACTGCAAAATTGGATCAAACCCACCAGCTGCTACTCAAAAACTATACAGGGTCACAGTGAGTCAGAATAGACTTGTCAGCACTTAACATTAACAAGTCACTTTAAAAGACCTATATTCTATGCAAGGTCAATTGGCTATGAAATATATGAAAAAATTAAATAACACTATAGAAATTAGAGAAAAAGAGGTAAAAATATTCTTTGAAGATAATATTGCTATTTACTTTGAAATATCAAAAAAGTTAATGAAAAAGTTGTATCACATCAGCTAGAATATCTTTTATCTAATATGATTCTAGCTACCATGAATGGATTTTGTTGTTGTTGTTGTTAGGTTCCATAGAGTCAGTACTGACTCTGCATTGCAAAACGAAACACTACCTGATCCTGGGAAAACCTCACTACTGTTGCCATGTTTGAGTCCATCGATGCTGCCATTCAGCCAATCCATCTCATTGGGAGTCTTCCTCTTTTTCTATGATCCTCCACGTTACCAAACATGATATCCTTCTCCAAAAACTGGTCTCTCCTGGCAATATGTCCAAAGCATGAGATACGAAGTTTGGATATCTTAGCCTGTAAGGAGCACTCTGGATGCACTTCTTCCAAAACAAATCTATTGGTTCTTTGGGCAGCCCATGGCACTTTCAATATTCTCCTTTAACTCCATAACTCAAAATCATCAATTCTTCTATGGTGTTCCTTATTCACAGTCTAGCTTTCACATGCATATGAGGTTATTGAAAATACCATGGCTTGGGTCCATGCACCTTAGTCCTCAAGCTGATATCTTTGCCCTTCAACACTATAAAAAGGTCTTGTGCAGCAGATTTGCTTAATGCAATACGTCCTTTGATTTCTTGACTGCTGCTTCCATGAGTGTTGATAGTTTATCCAAGAAGAATGAAGTCCTTGGCAACTTCAATCTTTCTGCTATGGATAAGAATGTTACTTACTGGTCCAGTGGTAAGGATTTTTTTTTTCTTGATATTGAGATGTAATCCATAATGAAGGCTGTGCTCTTTGATCTTCATTAGTAAATACTTTATGTCCTCTTCACTTTCAGCAAGCAAGGTTGTATCATCTGCATATTGCAGATTATTAATGAGTCTTCCTCCAATCCTGACACCATGTTTTTCTTCATATAATCCAGCTTCTCAGAAGATTTGCTCAGCATACAGGTTGAATAAGCATGATGAAAGAATACAACCTTGTCACACAACTTTCTTAACTTTAAATCATTCAGTGTTCCCATGTTCTGTTCAAACAACTGCCTCTTGGTCCAGGTACAGATTCCTCATGAGCATAATGAAGTGTTCCAGAATACTCGTATTTCACAATGGTGTTCATAGCTTGTCATGGTCCGCACAATCAAAAGCTTTTGTGTAGTCAATAAAGCACAGGTAAACATCTTTCTGATATTCTCTGCTTTCAGCTAAGATCCATTGGACATAAACAATGATATCCCTCATTCTATGGCCTCTTCTGAATCCAGCTTGAACCTCTGGAATTTATCTGTTAATATATGATTATAGCCATTTCTGTATCATCTTTAGCAAAAATTTACACGCATGGGATATCAAAGAGATTGTCCAATGATTTCCGCATTCCTTTGGGTCACCTCTCTTTGGAATTGGTACAAATATGGATCTCTTCCAATCAGTGGGCCAGATAGTTGTCTTCCAAATGTCTAGGCAGAGACTGCACTTTCTTTTTTTAATTTTTTTAAGTGTTTTATTGTGAATTATATGATAGTTTACATGGGAGAACATTAGTTTTACATTCATTCTATCGTACATCGTATCATCGCCATAGTTACAATCCCCTCCATGCATCATCAACCAACCAAAGCCTGCCCCCTACACTATCCCATCCAACCCCCACCCAAATCCCTCCCAATCTTCAGCACACAGTCACTCTCCCTTTCTGGATCTAAAGTCCCCAGCTGCTCCATCTCTCCACATCATTGTCTTTGCCTCCATCTCAGGCATCACTGCTTCTCTGGGTATGTTCCCATTCTCGGCTCTTCTCCGTTGATGGTCCTAGGAACCTTCAGTCCTAGACTGAAAAGTTATTCCCTCCCCTCCTTGCTATAAAATGTCTACCTTGACACTTCCAACCCTCACAATCAGTCTTGATAACAATTATTCACTATTGTATCACAAGAGACACATCTGCATTTCTTTTCACCGGATCTGCCTAGGCAGATTGGATACTACTCACTGGAGATTCTGCCTTCCTCGAGGCCCCCTGGCTCTAGGTTCCCTCTTGAAAGCTTGTAAGCCAGTCACTTCTTGCCTTTGT
>NW_006408529.1:21780676-21796075 GCF_000296735.1 Chrysochloris asiatica | reverse complement strand
GGCTATTGTAAATGGTATTGCTTTCCTAATGTCCTTTTCAACGCTGTCATTTTTGGTATAGAGGAATCCAACTGATTTTTGTATTTTGATATTATACCCTGCTACTGAATTTTACTTCCTCTTTGCCAATTTGGATGCCTTTAATTTCCCTGTCTTGCCATATAGATCTTGCTAAGACTTCTAGCACAATATTGAAGAGGAGTGGTGACAAACGGCATCCTTGTCTGGTTCCTGTTCACAGAGGGAAGGCTTTCAGTTTCTCTCCATTGAGAGTAATGTAAGCTGTTGGTTTTGTGTATATGCTCTGAATTATGTTGAGGAATTTCCTTTAATTCCTATTTTGTTGAGTGTTTTTATCAGAAATGGATGTCGGGTTGTGTCAAATGCCTTTTCTGCATCAATCAATATGATCATGTGGTTCTTTTCTTTTTTCATATTTATATGGTGAATAACGTTGATCATTTTTCTAATGTTGAACCATCCTTGCATCCCTGGTATGAATCCCACTTGATCAAGATGTATTATGTTTTTGATGTGTTGCTGAATTCTGTTGGCTAGGATTTTGTTGAGAATTTTTGCATCTACTTTCATGAGGGATATTGGTCTATAATTTTCTTTCTTAGTTATGTCCTTCCCTGGTTTTGGTATGAGGGTTATGCTTGCTTCATAAAATGCATTAGAAAGATTTCCATCCTCCTCTATCTTCTGAAATACTTTGAGGAGAATTGGTGACAACTCTTCCCTGAATGTTTGGTAGAATTCACCAGTGAAGCTGTCTGGGCCTGGACTTTTTTTGGTTGGGAGTCTTTTGATGACCTGATTAATTTCTTCTTTTGTTATAGGTCTGTTCACCACCTCACTTTCTTGAAAGATTTCAATTTGTATTCCATCAGTTCCTGGTGCCTTGTTCTTTGCCAATTCCTTTGATGCACCTTGGACTTCCTCCTTTAGTATCATTGTCTCTTGAAATGGTTGAACATGAACCATTTCTTTTTGGTACAGTGACTCTGTGTATTCCTTCCATCTTCTCTTTATGCTTTCTGCATCATTCAATAATTTTCCCAGAGAATCTTACAAGGTTGAGTCTTGAATTTTTTCTTCAGTTCCTCCAGCTTGAGAAATGCTGAGCGTGTTCTTCCTTTTTGGTTTTCTGATTCCAGATCTTTGCCCATTTTGTTGTAATATTTGCCTTTATCTTCTCGAGCTGATTATTGAAATTTTGTGTGTTCAGTTCTTGGACCTCCTCAGTTCTTCCATTTGCTTTAGAATCTCTATGCTGGAAAGCAAGTTTCAGTGTCTTTTCTGACATCCATTTTGACCTTTTCCCTCTTTTTTATCTTCTCAATGCTTTTTTGCTTTCTTCATGTATGATGTTCCTAATGTCATCCCATACATAACTCTTCTGGTCTTCGGTCTTTAGTGTTTAATGTATCAAATCTCTTCTTCAGATGATCTCTGAATGCAGGTAGAATATATTCAAGATCATCTTTTGTCTCTCGTGGACTTGTTTTCATTTTCTTTAGCTTCAGTTTGAATTTGCATATGAGTAATTGATGCTCTGTTCTACTGTCTGCCCCGGCCTTGTTTTCATTGATGATACGGAGCTTTTCCATCATCTCTTTCTGCAGATGTAGTCAATTTGATTTCTGTGTATTCCATCTGGTGAGGCCCTTGTATATAGTCGTCTCTTATACTGTCTGAAGAAGGTATTTGAAAAGAACAAATCATTGGTTTTGTAGAATTCTATCATGCGTTCTTCAGCATCATTTCTATCACCAAGACCATATTTTCCAACCACTGATCCTTCCTCTTTGCTTCCAACCTTTGCATTCTAATCACCAGTAATGATCAATACATCTTGATTGCATGTTTGTTCAATTTCAGATTGAAGAAGTTGGTAGAATTCTTTTATTTCATCATCACTGGCTTTAGTGGTTGTTGCACAAATCTGTCCTGTAGGTGCTAGGATATTATCTTATCACAAACAGCTCTTTTTTGCAGTAAATGCAACACCATTCCTCTCCAATTAGTCATTCCAGGCATAGTAAGCCATGTGGTTTTCAGATTCAAAATGGCTAATACCAGTACATTTCAGCTCACAATGCCTAAGATATCGATGCTTATGCATTTCATTTAATTTTTCACAACTTCCAATTTTCCCAGATTCATACTTCGTACATTTCATGTTCTGATTTTCAATGGCTGTTTACAGCTGTTTCTCTTCATTTTGAGTTGTGCCCCATGAGCAAATGAAAATCCCATGGGCTTTTCTCCCACAAGCTTTACTCCATTTGCGTTATCATGGTCAACTTTACTTTGAGGAGGCAGCTCTTCCTCAGTCCATTTTGAGTCCCTTCCAATCTGGGGGGCTCATTTTCTGGCACTATATCTGACAGTGTTTCACTGCTACTCATAAGTTTTCAGTGATTAAATATTTGGAAGTAGTTTGCCATTCTTTCTTCCTAGTCTCTTTGTCTGCAAGCTCATCTGAAACCTGTCCACCATGTGTGACCCAGTTGGTATTTAAATACCGGTGACATAGCTTTCAGAATCACAGCAACTCACAAGCCACCAGAATATGACAAACTGACAGATGAGTGGTGGCTATTTGGTTTTAAGTGCAAACTGTCACTTTAAATTTGGAGGAGATCTGTGCTCATGTGTAGCAGAACCCTGCAGGGGTGGGGGTGGGTGTCCATTGGCTCAGGCATTGCTTCCAGTCACCAGAATGGAGGTGCGCAGATAGCATTATTTTATTTATATGACATAGATAAGTTTTAAAATAAGGAAGAAATTAATTAAAAATCAATCTTCTGTATGTCAGACACTATACTAAACACTTGACACTTTCAGAAATCAAATGTCAGGAAGATTAAGCCATTTGCCAAAGGTCATAAAGGTAGTGAGTAGCATTGTCATACTTTGATCCCCTTTCTTACTCACTACAAAGTCACATTAGAAGCAATTAATTACAGAATCCAGCCCTTTTGAAAAGTAAATTGTATATTTATTAAATGTTTTTCTTATTAGGTTTAAAAAAATATATGTGTGTGCTGTTTAAATTCAATGTAACCAGTATTGTAAGGTCTAGAAAAAAATAATAAAATATTTTATGAGACAGTTTAGATTATTGTAATGCAGCTGAAATTCCATTTCTATCTAAAATTATTTGTGGGTTTTAATAATGTAGCAATATGTTCTCTCTGACCTTATTACAAGTTTGACTTTCAATATGTTTCACTTTGCATTCAGGAAACAAAAATAATGATACCTGGACATGGGAAATAACATTTCTTAACCCGCATTTCCTTGGCATCAATATTAATACTTTTTCTTCCTTTTAATACAGTGCATTCCAAAGATATCTATTCATTCTTACAGTTACATTTAACAATGCTTGTTGCATCAGTTATCTCTAGTTGTATAACACAGCACAACAAACCAACAATTTCTTATTTCTGCTGATTGACCTGACATTTCCTTAACTGACCTTGTCTGGGATCGCTCCTATAAACTGCAGTCAGCTGGCAGCAGAACTGAAGTTGAAGTTGACTATCTACTCATACTTTTCTGAGCCTCAATTGGAAAGTTGGGAGAGCAGGGGCAGCTTGGGCTCTCGCTCCAGGGATCTTTCCTCCTAAGAGTCTTCACAAATATCTGAAGCACTCCAGAAAAATGAGACACAAAGCTATAAGGCATGAGGCTGAGGCTTGGAAAGTATGCTAGGCTGAAGATCAAAGTAAATTATAAGATTAGTCCAAATTGAAAAATGGGGTGGTATTTTTGAGCTCTTGATAGTAGAATTTGAAAAGCAGTTGTAGTCAATTTTAATGACTCACACTTGAAATAATCAGATAACCCCTCACCCCCACCCTCCCTACCCCCCACACTTAACAACAACAACCAAGAACTTGTGGCTTGGTCTCCATGATAATGGAAGAGGCAGTTTGGTATAGAAGCACTGAATTTGAAAGACAAACACATGGATGACAGCATTAACTTCATTGTCCCACGTTTTTGTGAAAGTGGTAATCTTATCTCATAAAGAGTTTGATGACTAAATATTATTATGTCCACAAAATAATTTTGTAGAGTGGTAAGTACTAAATTAATATGAATCACTAGTATAAGCAACACGGTATGAAAATTTTATTTCCCTTGATGCACTTGTCTGTCTGAAGTATTCCTATGATCCATAGGGGTGAAGAGTGAGGTTTTAAGTGTATGCTCATATTAAGGGAATTAATTTCTATATTACATGTATCATTATTAAGGAAATAATTAATTTTACTCTTTACAGAAAAAAAGAGGAAATGTGTGTGGGAGAAGATAAAAGAGTGATAGAAAGGAGGAAGTCTGAAGTTGGACAAATAAATCATGCGATCACCAAATAATACTTTTAGTAAAATACATTCATTTTACTGAATGATTGTTAAAAGTGATTTTTTTTCTTTTTAATCAGTAAAGCACCTGATTTCCTCAGTAGATTTGAATAAGCTATAATAAAAGTAGCACCTGTAGTCATGGGGGTTAGAAACAAAACTGACTATAAGAACATAAAATGCACAATAATTCATACAACTCGTGTTGAGGGTTTAGATTTGCAAAGACTGTGGAATTAGATGTTTCAAGCTAAATTTACCTTTTCTTCAATGGGCAGTGATTTAACAGCTGATGGCTGGATTACACCTATACTAAACTGAAAAAGATTAGCTTGATTGCTTTGTGATCAAATTTCAAACAATTGATTCAGTTAAACAAGAGCCAACAATTTCAATTTAATTTTTAAGTTAAATTTATGATTACTCTTTATTAGAAAACAAATGGCATAAGCTTTCTGGAGCATAGAACATCATCAACATTTTGCCCTTCTCAGTGATCCAGACTGAGAATAAAGGCTCAGCTTGGAAAATAGCCAACATAATTAACCTTCAGAAGGCTAGATACATACGTATAACATTTATGCTGCTGGAATTTGTGGTTGTCACTGTTAGTGAGACAGGTCTCACTCACCATCTGACATTGAGTTGTAGAGTAATGAGGTTTGCAAAGAAAGGCAAATACAAGTTTTATTGGTACAAAGAGAGTATCATTGCAACTAATGACTTCTGTCCTTTTAAATTATGGTTGGCAGGAGTTTGATACAGCGGGGCAATCACTTTCTTATAGCCCATCAACATCACCTCAACTGCCATAAACATCAGCATCAGTTTTTACCCTGCCCTTCCTTAACTGACACATCATTCTGGAGGTCTGCCCAAGTTTCTAGCTTCTGAATGAGTTTTAATATTGAAATATTACAGGGTTTGCAATGGGTCCAAGATATCTTTTTATTGTATTTGTTTTAGACAAAATGTATGGATTTTTCTCAAATGTTAAAGATGGATGTAAATCCTAGACTTGCTTAAAATAAATATTATAAATGAAATTTCTACTTCCTTGATATGGTTCCTGTCCTCATTCTCTGCTCTCCCATTCAAGGCATTCATATCTCATTCTGAACCTCAACTGTGACACTGAAATGTCACTTGACTTCCTTGATTCCCATTCTGTTACATCTTCCCTTTCTCCTATCCTTCGATTACTTAATGTCCCACAGTGATTAGTTGTTGTTTGTTTTTGCTGTTTATATTCTTCAGCGGGATTTTTCTTAGGTTAAACTCTTAAAATAATGTGTGCATAGCTAATGTTAACCTGATGTCAATTTTCAAAATAAACTGTCAACTTTTCTGTGGGCCTAACTGATATAGCATCCATCTTTAAGAGAAGCCTTTTGAGCATTTATTCAAAAGAACAAGAAAGTGGGGACTCTTCCTTTATCAGTGTAGAAAAAAAAAATGAAATCATTTTCACATTATTACTTCTATTATTAGAACTTCTCACCACCATCTGTCTGTCAGTCTATTTTAAACTGTGGTGAACTTCTGTGTTACTATAGCTTTAAGCTATTTCAAATATTGCTGCAATGCCACCAATATTTTAAATATCAGTAGGGTACTTCTGGTAGACTGGTTTCAGCAGATCTTCCAGATTAAGACAGTGTAGGAATAAAGGCCTGGTCATCTACTTTTGAAAATTAGACAATGAAAGCCTTTGGGTCACAATAGAATATTGTTCAAATATACATGTCATTAGGATTGACCAGTCACTAGAAAAGGAAATTATGTTTGGTTAAGTAGAGAACTAACAAAAATGAGGAAAACACTCGATGAGATGGATTGGCACATGGCTACAACAACAGAGACAAACATTCCAAGAAAAGATGAACCATTACAATGCTTCATCTGTTATATCTAAGTTTTCCATGTGTCAGAGCCAATTTAAGAGAACCAACAATAATAACAAGAGAAGATCGTTTAGTCTCCAACTATCCTCACTAGATTTTTGAAGAATCCCCAGTAATGTTTCACATATTTTGGGCAGAAACCCCCTTATGACTCTCACATGATCTGATTTCCCCTGGTTATGTTCATGCTTGTGACAATATTAAATGCCTGTTTCTGTAGGCTGTTGTTCTATTGAGAATACCACTGTTTATGAAAAAGGTTCTAGCTCATATCCTTGGGATATACCCCTTCCTAGATCTGCATCTTACTTCATCTTCATCATCTGTTCTGGTCCAGCTTCCTGAAAAGAGTCTCCATCTTTAAGCCTTTGGCTACCAATCTCTCATAAACAACTGGGCAAAAAGTATTAGCAACAGCAAAAATACACAAGAATTTGCATTTTTCTTTGACTGGCATTTTTTCTCTCTCTTCTTTCTTATTATATTTCAAAGGTCTTAAGCCAAAGTTTCATTCAGAAATCAAGCTTACAATACTTGAGTAAGTTTCCTTTGCACTAACAAACTCTGCTTGTTACTGGTAAGTGTTGTTGTTGTTAAGTGCCATTGAGTCAGTTCTGACTCATAACGAATATGTATAGGGTTTCTAAAGAGTGGCTGGTGAGTTTCAACTGTCAACCTTAAAGTTCAAACTTACCTTCAGGTTCATTGCTTATCCTAGAGCGTCTCACCAGAAGGAAGCAAGTTACTTAGAAATGTATACTGAGTTATGAGACAATGGTCAAATGCATTCCTTAAGCACAGGTCGCTTCATGCTTTTGAGTTTTCCACATAATTTTAAAAGGCAAACTCTAGGCTACAGTTTATTGGTGAGTTCTGGGAATTTTACCATTGTGAAAATGGAAATTGCATATAAAATATGGAATCATTTTTTCTCTTCAGACCCAAGAACATACTGAGCAACCCTAACGTATTCCACCAGTTCCTTGAAGATCACTATATTTTAACTATAGAGTTAAAATAACTAACATCCCCATCCCTCAATTGCTTTCCTGAAAACGTGATGGAACATGAATGCAGTTATTTGTTTGTGGGAGCTGGCACTACTAACGGATCTCTTTTCCAAAGATCTACAATTCCCACAGTGTTGGTTCTTATAAAGAATTCAATTCCCTGTGTTCCTGCTTTAAGAAAAATTTATTATTCTCTTTCACTAAAATACAGTCATCTGTAGAGTTTGAGCTTTTGTGCATTTTACAGAAAGGTATTTAATTGCATATTAACAATGAAAGCATTACCAAAGAAGTACTTTTTTTTTCCATATTCTTTCTCTTTGGCCTTCATATAATGATATCAAGAATTTACAAATTATTATTGTTTTTGTTAATGCAGTAGGCCCTGATTCATAAAAATCCTGTATAGAGTTTCGAAGGAGTGGCTGGTGGGCATGAACCATTGATATTAGGTTATCCTACAGTGCCACACCAGGATATATGAATACATAAACTAATATGTTCAACTAAAAGGCTCTAATTTTCTTAAACTTCTTGTTAATCCTTTTTTTAATGCTGTCTATATGCATTGTTGTTGTTAAGTTCCATCGAGTCGGTTCCTACTCATATTGACCCTGCAGAGGGTTTCTGAGGAGCAACTGGTATGCTTGAACCACAGATCATGTGGTTCAAACCAACTTTGCAGTTCAGCACATTAACCCATAGCACCACATCAGGACTCCGACAGCATGAAATTGTATAGAATGTTTCAGTTAGCAGATGAAGAGTTAAGAATCTAATAGTCTGTGAGACATTTAACTATCAGATACTATAACATTCAACAGAATTAAATAGAACTAAGTGCTTTCTTTAAATTAAAAAAAAAAGCACAAAGAAGGACAAGATAAAAGACAGAAGGTAAAGTCTATGTCTCATCAACAAAAAGTAGAGCAGTTAATACATTTCTAACACTTAACATGTTTCTTTTTACTTTGCAGTATGTCTTTTTCTTCTCTTGGCCCACATTTAATGATAAAATCAATCTTTAAAAAAGTTTATGTATACCCAATGGGAATTGTGTAATAATTGATGAAAAAAGTTAATTTTAGTTTTTACAAATCGAATAGCAGCATTTTTATGTAAATGACCCCAAGTATTAGTCATGTTTATTTCTTCGATGAATATAGGGATAAAATCATTTTGTCATTTTTTTCTTTAGTTCTCTTGACAAGTGAGCTTCAGTTGTGATTTTCTCTACTAACAAATCACGTTATTGTTGTTCTAAGTACTGTGGAGTTGGTTCTGACTCATAGCCACAACTAAATGCTTTCAAATACATTTTGTCTGTTGAATTGTATTTTAAGAATATGGAATTCACCAGAGCATCAAATATTATCTCTTAGCTGAGACAAGGGTCAAACTGCTGTAATAACTTTCTGGTATTTTTAAACCAACAATTTGAAAACACATAACAAATAATATGAAGAGGAAAGGTCTTGCCATCTAATAACTACACACACACATACAAATACTTGTGTACACAGCCACTCACATTCAGACCCAACAATACAAACTGACTAAACGTCAAGTATTTATCTTGAGCCCTGGTGGAATCTTGTGTTACATATAGTGCTGCTACCTGCAATGTCAGCATTTCAAATTCACCAGCTAATCAACAAGAAAAAGATGACACTTTCTTCTCTCATAAAGGTTTGCAGTCTCGGAAACCTTATGTAGGGTCATTATGAGTAGGATGTCAGTAGGAACCTACTCAACAGCACATTATGTCAGTAGGAACCTACTCAACAGCACATATCAACAACACAGTAGTATTTTAAATGCTGAAATTGGAAACACATTACTTACAACCATTATATGAATGCTAAATAAAGTGCTACAATTTGATGAGAAGTAGGATATTTGTATGATCTTAAAGTATCATTTATTAGTTTTCAAGGAAAATTTAGTAATTATAAAGAGTAGAAAATGAACAACATCTTGACAGAATGATCAAAATTGTTATCACCATTATGGGCAGGTGGGTATCATGTGCCTTCAGATGTGTTGTGGTCATGAGGAATTCATAATCTAAATCCCATTATAAGAAAAAGCAAAAACAGGCAATCCAAAAGGAATATTACATTTTAAAAATCAATTTCATGAACTACAAAGAATTCTGTGGAAATGTTCTATATTAAAGAGATGAAAATTCAATGTAGCACCTGATTTTAGTCTATATTCTGTGTGCAAGGGGAAAATGCTCTAAAGAACTTTCATGTCAAGTGACAACATTGGAATGGAATATAGGTAATTGATTAAATAAAATATTCCATCGATTCTAAATTCCCTGAAGGAGATAATTGTAGTGTGGTTCTGTAACAAACATGCTAATATATATGTGTGCGTGTATGTATATACAAATTTTTATTTTTTTAAAAGGAGTGAAAATGTTAAAATAGATTAATGTGGGCAACAGATATACATGTTCCCTTATATTCATAACTTTTTTACAAGTTTGAAATCATTTTTAAATCAAAATAAGCATAAAACCCCAGCATTTAACATTTTTTACAAAATACCATATTTTGGGAAATATGTATGAAAATCTGAGGCTTGGTGTGGCACTGTGTGTTAATGCACTATATTGCAAAGTCAGTATAAACAGCAAGGTTGCCAGTTCAAGCTTACCAGTCTCTCCTCAGAAACCCTATAAGGATCACTACGGGCCGGGACCAATTGGATGGCACTTAACAACAATAACATATATATATATAGTATATATATAACTACGTGTGTGTGCCTACTCCTGAAAATACTCTGTAATGCTAATTGTTTACGCATCTGTGATAGGATCATTCTAACAGTGGTGTCACTTAAATCCATTGTTGTCTAATGCATTGCACCTCCTAGAGACATTTATAGGACAGGGTAGAACTGTCTCATAGTCTTTCCACAGCTGTGAATTTACAGAAATATGGCCACATCTTTTTCTTTCAAAGTAGGTGGTTGGTTTGAACCACCAACTTTCAGTTAGCAACCAAGTACATTAGTACACTGGCCCACCCTTCTCAAACACCAGGACAAGTTGAAGATTTAATAGCTTGAGCTAAAGCTAAATTAGGCAACATTAATAACCAGTACCCAATGGAAGGATGTAGTGGATAAGAAAAAGTAATCCTGGATGCCATGTGATAACTGACAAGAGAGCTGACCAGCGTTGCTTATGAGTACATGTGAAACACCCACTCAAGACTCCCAAAAATATGATCAAAGGAGGTTGTCGTGAAAACAACTCCTTGAATACCCAAAAGGCTGATGACCTCTTCAGAAACATAACACACAAAGCTGTATTTGAAATCAATATTCACATTTTTTTAATGAAAATATGTAAGTTGTCACCACAAGTATAAATTGTCACCCTAACCAAACATATCTATTTAAGATGAATACACACTTTAAAATATTTACTTTTATAAATACAAAGACTTCAAGTGAAACAAAAGAATCATTGTACCATATAACAGAGAATGTCAGACTCCTGCTTTGAGTAATCACATATTCTGTTGAGATCATACTGTTTTAGGGAACATATAAAAATATTCATCTATCATTCATATTCCTCTCCTCTCATTTCATGACATCTACTTTGAACTGTTTTGTCTGAAAGTGATCACACCCAATACTCATGAGAAGAATAAAGAAAATTTGTTAGATTTTTATCACCAACCTGTGACAGAACTTTTAGAATATGTTTCCTTAGACAAACACTGCTTGGAGAAGGGTGAAAGAAGGAAGACTTGACAAAGAAATGGTACCAGAGTTTTGTTGTTGTTAGGTGACATCAAGTATGTTCTGAGTCATAGTGACCCTCTGTACAGCAGAATGAAACATTGCCTGGTCTTGTGCCATCCTCACAGTTATTATTACATTGTAGCCCAAGGTCTCCACAGTCAAAAGCTTTTGCATAGTCAATAAAGCACAAGTAAACATCTTTCTGATCCTCTCTACTTTCAGCTAAGACCCATCTGGAATCAGCAATGATATCCCTAGTTCCACATCCTGTTATGAATAGGCTTGAATTTTTGGCTATTCTCTGTTAATGTATTGTTGCAACAATTTTTAAATTACCTCCAGATAAATTTTACAGGGTTGGTAGATTTAAATTTTCTTAGAGAAGAAGACATTATCAGAGATGAATAAAGAACTTAGAAGAAAACACGAAGGAGAGAACAGATCATAGGGAAAATAACTTATCATGACCTTGTTTTCCTTGTATTTCAATTCATAAGCTATCTAGAGTGTCTATAATTTTATTTTAATTTTTGGCATTAAAATGCTTCTCAGTAAGATAGAATGTAATATTTAATATCTTGTTAAGTAATGAATTATTGAGGCAAAAACTTGGCTACCTTCTACTCTCTATACTCTGTAATAGAGTCAGTGGATTCATAAAAGAGCAAAGGGTTTTTAATCTACTTTTCTACAGGGATGAAATAAGCATATGCATATGATTTTGAAATGAAACATCTATGTTTTGTGAATGAAAGTTATAAAAGTAATTACTCAAAACACATTTACTCATTTATGATGTTTCTTCTTTGAAATTAAGGGTTAAAGGTATTTACCATGAAAAGCAAAAAAACTTTGGAAATTATTTTATATGACACTAATCTGGTAGTAAACTAGTTTACCATGAAGGTAGTCTTATAAAATAGTATTTTTTTTATTAGATAGAAAATTTTAACAAAACAGTGAATTTAAAATGTCCTTAAGTGTTGTTCAAACAAGGAAGATAGAGTCACCTAATAGTTATCTAAAATGTTCCCCTAGCAATCATTTGCTACATTTAAGCCAAAGTAAGATATTGAGTATAGTCCACCTAAATTTAAAGACTATCACAAGAATAGATGTGATTCAGTGAACACTAATTAAGGAAGACCAGACAGGTTGTGGAATGGCATCAAGCATATCATAAATGAAGAAAGCAAAAAGTCATTAAAAACACAGGGAAGAAAGAAAAGACCCAAGAGAGTGTCATAAGAGACAATGAAACTTGCTCAACAACAGAATACTTACGTGAAAGGAGGAATTGATGAAGTACAAAAGATGAACAGAAAATTTCAAAAGGCAGATAGAAAGATAAACCTAAGTATTACAATGAAATGTGTGAAAACAGGGTTAGAAAGCCAAAAATAATTAACACATTAGGCAGTTTTCATGCTGAAAGAACTGAAGAAAAAATTCAAGCATCCAGTTGGAATATTGAAGAGTTCTTATTGTAGGATAAGCACTGAACTTCTAACCACAAAGTTGGCTATTTAAACCCACCAGCTGCTTCTCTGAAAACCCTCTACAGGGTCGCTATAATTCAGAACTGATAGCATTTCACAACAACAGCTACAATGCCTAGGATTTCATGTTTGACAACTTCCACATTTCCTGGATACATTCTTTGTAAATTCCATGTTCTGATTATTCATTTATAGTTAAAAATGTTTCTCTTAATTTTTGTTGTACCCTATGAGCAAAATGAAGATCAAACATTTTGTTCCAGTCACATCATTACGATCAATTATACTTTGAGGAATCTGCACATCCCCAGCCCTTTGTTTAGTGTTTTCAAATCTGGGGTGCCATTCTTCTGGCACTATATCTTACAATATTCCATTGCTACTAAAATATTTTCATCTTTCCCTCTACTATTCCATATTCTGTTGGAAGTCTCAGGCAGAGCTATAAACAAAAAAGAGAATTTAAAGGAATCCAAATGGACAAAGAAGAAGCAAAACTCTATTTGCAGAGGATATGATCTTATATATAGAAAATCTCAGAGACTGAGCAGAAAAATTTTGGGACTCACTGGAAGATTTAAGGAGCTCTGGTAGCGTAGAGGTTACGAATCGGGCTGTGAACGGCAAGATCAGCAGTTCGAAACTACCAGCTGTTCCGCGGGAGAAAGATGAGGCTTTCTGCTCCCTAAAGATTTACAGCCTCGGAAACCCTGTACAGGGTTGCTATGAGTCGGAACCGACTCCACAGCACATAACAACAACAACATTGGAAGATTTAGCCAAGTAGCAGGGAACAAGATCAACATACAAATATCAGTTGGATTCCGCTATACCAATAAAGATAGCTCTGAAAAGGAAATTATACCATTTATAATAGCCACCCATAAGATGAAATATTTAGAACCAAATATAACCAGAGAAACAAAAGACCTTTACAAAGAAAACTACAAAACACTACTACTAAAAACAAAAAGAAATTTGCAAAAATGGAAGACTATATTATGCTCATGGATAGGAAGACTTAACATTGTGGAAAATGTCATTACTAACCAAAGCAATATACAGATATAATGCAATCTCAATCCAGATTCCAGCAACATTCTTTAAAGAGAAGGGGAAAAAAAATGATCATGAACTTTATATGGAAGGAAAAGAGGCCTCAGACAAGAATAGCACTGCTTAAAAAGAAAAATGAAATTGGGTGCTTTTCACTGCTAGATTTCAAAATTTACTACATAGCAACAGAGGTCAAAACATGTTGGTATTTGCACAATGAAAGATACATTCATCAATGGAACACAACTGAGAACCCAGAAGTAAATCTATCCACATACAGTCAATTTATCTTTGACAAAGAGCCAAAACATATTTAATGGGGAAGAGATAGTCTCTTTAACAAATTATACTGGCAAAATTGGAAATTGATTTTCAAAAGAATGAAACAAGACTCATAACTCTCACCATATACAAAAACTAACTCAATGTGAATTAAAGAACTGAATGTAAATCCCAGAACTCTAAAGATCACCAATGAAAAAATAGAGACAAACATTTTTAATAAGCATTCTAATACCAGCATACATAGACTATCAAACATTGAAAAATAAATACAAAAACAATAGAAGACAAAATATATGACTGGGACATACTAAAAATAGAAACTTATGTGCTTCAAAAGATTTCACCTCAAGTAACGGGAAAGGAAAACCACAGATTGGGAAAAAAAATCTGCAATGACGTATCAGGCAAGGGAATAATCTCTAAAATGTATAGGAAACTACAACACCTCTACAAGAAAAAGATAAATAACTCAAATAAAAACTGGGCACAAGACATGAACAGACACTTCACCAAGAAGGACATTCAGGCAACCAACAGACATATAAATAATTGTTCACTATCATTAGTCATTAAAGAGAGAAAAATCAAAACAGCAATGAGACAACATCTCTCACCTGCATTAACAATAAAGTTAAAAAAAAACAGAGGACAGAAAATGTTGGTGAAGGTGTGGAGAGACTGGGACCCTCCTACATTGCTGGTGAGACTGTAAAATGGTTCAACCACTCTGAAGAGTGGTGTGGTACTTCCTCAGAAAGTTTGAAATAGAAATACCTTATGATCCAGCAGTTCTTCTATTTGATATATATCCACAAGAAATATGGGCGAGAACGCAAGTAGATATATGCACACCAATGTTCATTGAAGCACTATTCACAATAGCAAAAAAGATGGAGACAAGGTAAGTGCCCATCAGTGAAAGCATGAGTAAACAAACTTTGGTGCATATGTACCTTTGAATACTATGCTACCCTGAAAAATAACGATGAAGCTGCAAAACACCTCATAACATGGATGAACCTTGAAGACATTATGCTGAGTGAATACTAAAGGACAAATATTGACTAAGACTATTATTTTAAAAGCATAAGAAAATATTTCTGATCTAAAAGAAAATTATTTGATGGCTCCCAGGGGTGGAAGGGAAAGGTCAGTGATTCACTAGTTAGGGGGTAGACACATGAATGCTCAAGTAACGGGGATAGCAATACACAAGAAGAGGGAAAGTGCAGATGAATAAGGAAGATAGGGGTAGACTTAGGGAGATATGCATGGGCTAAATGGGATCGTGGCAGTGATGTATACACAGCCTTTGAACAACAGGGCTCTGTGATACAGGGAACCAGATTTAGTCGGAATAGGTAAAGGTGGGAAATTAATGCTAAAGTGCTTGACTTCCCTGTGGATATTGGTTTTCCCTGCCTTCTATTGTAAAATAGACATTGAAAGTGTGATAGAAAGGAATATTCAGGATTATGATTACAGAAACTTT
>NW_006408529.1:21761561-21780346 GCF_000296735.1 Chrysochloris asiatica | reverse complement strand
GTGACTACTCTGATCTGCTTGTGAGTGGAATTGGGGAAAATGCAGTGATGAAGACATAGATTGAGTTTGGTCATGTTCCATCAATTCCCATGGACCTTGAGATGACAGACAGAATAGAAAAGACTGGCTGGTCTGAAGTTTAGAGAGCCATGTGAACTCCTGAATCCATGGGCAGTGACCTAGCATTTGGAGGCGAGAGCTAAGAGTAAAGCTGCCAGCTGCTTTGAAGTGGGGTGAGTCAGGCAAGAACTCACAAACTTGCAGATAGTACCCATTTGACATAACTTGGATGGCTAGCTGACCAAAACTCTACCTGATGAAGATAAAGAATTTTGGTACAGGGAGCAAGTGTAAATTGCTACAATTTGATGAAATGGACTTTTACTTATAGATGTAGTTGCTCAAAATTCCAACCAAAAATGGACTCTTCATATCAAGGATCAAACTTGCCTCCTCAGTATACTGGTTTGATAGGAATGGTAAACTTAGACATTGACTATCAAAAATGGAAGATGATAAAGGCTTACAAACTTCCATGAGTGTGCTTAGTTTCCGAATGAAGGTAGAATTCCCACTGAATAATTTTCCTCTTTTCCAGGTGGGCAAAAGAGATGGGGGAGGATGTGGATAGGATTTTGCAATCCAACTGCATATAATTATATTCAGGACTAATTGTGATTAGATGTGGGGAAAGTTGTTAATCTTCCATTTCAGGAACAGAAGACCCTAGGACCAGCAAGACAGAAGAGCATGACTGGAGCATGGGATACTAACTAGAAAAGTGGAGGTAGCAAAGAGAGTGGCAGAGGTGATGACAGAGAGAGAGACAGAGTAGCTGAGGACTCTAGGCCTCTGGACTGAGAAAGACTGTGTGCCTGCAGGCAGGAGGATGTCTTGCAAAGTGTGCCCTTTGGACATTTAAGTGAATATATACTTTCTGTTTTGTATGTGTACCTCAACAAAAAGGAGAGAACAGCAGTAAATACTGTTGACTGATGGTAGATGGAGGGAATTGTAATCATTGCAATAAAACAAAATATGATTTATTGAATGTAAAGTTGATAATCTATCTTATGCCTTTCACTCTATTCACAATAAAAATATTAAAAACATAAATGCCTTCATCTTCCAACATTATATTTGACAGTGTTCCACTGCTATTCATAAGATTTTCAGTAGGTAAACTTTCAAAAGTAGTTTACCTTTTCTTCTTTCACGGACATTGGTAATTAAAACACCTTCCAGCATCACCGCAACACGCAAGCCACCACAGTCATACAATTGCTTTGGAATGCCTATTCTTCACAATATTATCCATAGTTTTGTCATGATCTACACAGTCAAAAGCTTTTGCAAACTCAATCAAACACAAATAAATATCTTTCTGACATTCTCTGCTTTAAACCAAATCTGATATTAACCATGATATCCCTGATTCCACATCCTCTTTTGAATCACTTGAATTTCTGGCAGTTCCCTGGCAATGTACTGTTGCAAACACTTTTTAATTATCTTCAGAAAAAGTTTGCTTATGTGTGATATTAATGATATTGCTTGATGATTTCCAAATTTTGTAGGGTTGTCTCTCACCCTAGTTAAGTTGACTAGAAATCTGAATTCTGAGCACTGGTTCTGGAGAAGGATCCTTGACTCCTTTTGGTATCTGTAGGCTTTGAATTTCTTGTAGACCTCCATGTACCTTGTCATCAATTTCCTCCTGGATTTAGGAGCTCTGTAGTGCAGAGACATGAGGTCCAAATAACACATTCCACTCAGAGGTAGGTTGTAGGCCTCTCTTTCTCTGTTCACTTCTCTTTTCTATTTTCTGTAAGATAAAAGATGTTGCAAGACACACAGTTAGAAAATACCCTTAAGATGTATAGATTGTGGTGGAATTAAAAGTATTGTAGCCCACCCTCAATCCTCATACTGGTTTTTCATATCATGGGGGATCATCACATAACTGCCACACCACTGAAAATCATGTCTCAGTTAAATTGACACCTAGTTGAGTGGCATACAATTAAATCTATAGCATATGCTGCATAATATTGCTACTAAAAAACACTGTGTGTTATGGATTTCAAAAAGTTGACCTACTAACATGATCGTCAGTGGAAAAACAATATTTTAAAACATTTAATCATATTTTTAAATATGATTGTTTTTGGCATATCATTTTAAAAAGCATAAGAAAAAGACTTAAAATTCACCTTCAGTGATCATATTGTGATTTGATTCACTTTTAAATTAATCCTACCCAAACTTCCTATCAGAAATATGAATTTTATTTTTAATTTCATATGAATATAATGTATTTTACTTGGTTAAATTTCTTATATTTCAATAAAATTCATCCAAACTAGAATCTGGCAGCTACAAGTAGGCTGTTTTGTTGTTTTGTTTTCATTCCTAAAGATATTCTTAACATTCTTTGTGATTTGTTGTCGTCAAGTGTCATTGAGTCAGTTCTGACATAAAGTGACCCTGGTTGGTTTGAACCACTGACCTTGTGGTTATCAGTCTAATGTTTATCCTATAGAGCCACACTGGGTCTCCAGTACTGATGATATTGTTAGTCAAAACATAGATTATAATGTGTCAGTCAGTAAACTAAAGCAAAGTGTACAGTATATCTGACTTTATTTTCTTCTGACAAACAACTAATGGTCATTTTTTCATAAAGAGGACACTAAAAAGCTCATATAGCATTATGTCTTATATTCAATTTATCCAATGTTTTAGGCTCTGTAATAGGCAGAAATTCTACCAGTGGTCTGGGAAAGTATACAGAACAAGAAAAATGCTCAGTATATTCAAGCAAGAGAGTTTGAACCATTGTGCAGAGAATGTCATACTAGGAACAATCATAAACCTGCAGAAGCCTGAGATCATGTAGCCATTTAGAGGATGCAAATCCTCCATTTCACCAACATATGTTCACTTGTAGATGGATGGCAAAAGCTGTCATCAGTATCTGCTATTATAGGGACACACTATCTAATAATTCACTGATTGAATCATGAAACAATACAGCCCATAAAGAAAGTGTGTTGTTTTGGAGGTGATCATAGTAGGAATTCAATGTAGCCACAACTAAAGCCTGAATTTAGATGATGCTGACAGCTGTGTGGTGAATCTTTTGCAGTTGTCACATTAGTCACTTTGAGCAGTCCCATCATGTCATTTATGAGTCACACTTAACATCAAACAGAACACAGTCACCACCAAAGTAATTCTAGAAACCTACTTATTCCCTAGCCCTGGGATTAGGCTTCAGTAAAATTAATTCTGTTCAGCTTTGTGTACCCTCTGAAAGAAGAAGTCACATCATGGCTCACTGGTGAATGATTTGAAACAGAAGAGAATCCTCAGTAGAGCTTCTCAAAGCAAGTGAAATATATGAACAACAAAGAAAAGAAGAAAAGGCTCATTAGAGCATGTCCTCAGCAGTGTGCAGTGAAGGCCTTGACTTCTGAGAAGCTGAATGCCAGACAGGTTACCCTGAAGGGTAAAAATTGGAGGCAAAAAAACTCATAGGAATTGCAGCCTATTTACTCTAGTTATGGACTGATAATGGTTAGCAAGCATCTTTCCTCCATTTTACCTAATGTAATTTAAACAATATCATCAAGCATTCTCCTTTAACCTTCCTCCCTTCTGTCTTTCAATAGAGTAATTTAAACTCATTTCATTTCAGCATTTTTCACAAATTTGCTCTTTGCCTGACAATGTGCAAGAGAGCATGAGGATGCAAAAGAAGACTGGCATACCTCCACCTTAGGGAATCCAGCAATTTTGAAAGCACATGATCCATGAAATATTTGAAGAACGATAAAAGACAGGATATAATCAAGTGTCAAAGAATGTATTAGAGAGAAATAAGTGCCGTGGCAGGTGAGAAAAGGTGAAAAATCAGTGCACCAGCTACAAAAGAGGAAATGGAACAAGAAATGCACCTTGAAGTAACAATAGGGTTTGGATAAAGGGAAATATCCATTATCTGTGTGGAATAGCACACATACATATTTAGAGAATGGAGTCCTGGTGTGGTGCTGTAGGTGAATGTTCCAGACTGCAAAACCGTTTGAACTGCAAGGTCGGCAGTTCAAACTCACCATCTGATCCTCGGAAACCCTATACAGCGTCACTGGGTCAGAACTGACTTGACAGAACTTCACAACAACATCAACAACATATTTAGAGAGAAGATATGGACACTGGGATGCCCTGGATATTCCTATGGGACAGAAAGCAGATGGTATGCCCAAAATCTGGTTCCTGTGAATGATAGTTGTTATTTTTAGACTTAATGTGTATTGATCTGGCCATGGAGAAGGCTGCTGATCACAAATCTTAGATGGAACACATATACCATTCATTAAATTATGAGACAAAAAGATGCTTTAAATGTAAGATAGAATTTAAAATTTTAATATGGTCTCTTTGTACAATAATCTATGAGAGCTGATGGGGTTAATCTTTCCTCACAGTTTTAGGGACTGAGATTGTTGAAGAGGAATCTAATGTTCTCTTAATCCCAAATAAAGTTTTATTGTTTTAACATTAAAAATACAAATACATTAATGATTGTGGAGAATTGAGTCCAATCATTGGAATGAAATAAATGCAGTTTACTGAAAAAAAAAATATATATATATATCAACTGTAAATATAAATTAATTCAACAAGTATATGAAAGAAAACATGGAAAGGAAATGGGAGTGACCAGAGAACACTGCCAGCAACTCCTCAACAAGCCCAAGAGTGAGATGATACCAAGGAGCTGCAGAAATGGAAGGAAAAGGAGTTTAATATGGGATCACTCTCAGTGCTCACGCAGGCAGTCAAAAATAACACCCAAGTGCTCAACAACTGTCACCACAACAAGAAACTGCTGAATCCCTTCAACAGACATTGCAACATGGTGCTGGAGAATATGAAAGAGATGTGAGCTGAGGTCCCCATATGTGGCAAGGACAAGAAGAAGGCAAAGCCCATTCACAAGGGCCCCTACATCTCCAAGATGTTCCTGTGTAGGGATTGTCATTATGGTCCTGCAGAAACCACTCATGGATGGCAGGTAGAAGCCCAGAGCTGTGTCCCACCTCCTGGTGAAGACATGGACTGTATTGGGAATAACACTAAGTAATAATACTAAACAGCAAAAGAAATAAAATATACATGACATATTTTCCTGCCTCAATTACAAGTTAAGTGTGCACGTTTATGTCCCAAAACTGAAAAAGGTGAGAAGTATTGTTGTAAATATTGCTCATAACTATCTCCTGTTGCCATAGAGTTGATTCCAACTCATGGCATTTCCACGTGTGTCAGAGAAGAATTAGCCTCCATAGATTTATCAGTGGTTGATTTTTCAGAAGCAAATCACTAGATCTTTCTCGAAAGGTACTTAGAGGTGAACAGGAATCTCCATCATTTCAATTATAAACAGAATGGGTTAACAATAGGCATTGGCTCAGAACAAAGCATTGCTGTCATTAGATGCCCTTGAGTCATTACAGACTCAATGACCTCATGCACATAAGAATGAAACACTGCCCAATCTTATTCCAACCTCACAATTTTGCTACTCTTGAGCCCATTGCTACTGCCACTGTGCAAACACATGTCACTGAGGATCTTCCTCTTTTTCGCTGACTATTCACTTTAACAAGCATGATGTCCTTCTACAGGGACTGGTCCCTCCTGATAGCATGTTTGAAGTATGAATGATGAGATCTGGCCATCCTGGCTTCTAAGGAGCATTTTTTGTGTACTTCTTTCAACACAGACTTATTTGTTGTTTTGACAGACGATGGTACTTTTAATATTCTCTTCCAACACCATAATTCAAATGCATCAATTTTCTGCAGTGCTTCCTTGTTCATTGTCAACTTTCACTTGAATATAAGGTTAATGAAAATATCAGGGCTTGGGTGCACCTTAGTCCACAAACTGATATCTTTGCTCTTGAGCACTTTAAAGAGGTCTTGTGAAACAGATTTGCCTCATGCAATATGTCATTTGATTTCTTGACTGCTGCTTTCATGCGTGATGGATGGCTGACTGAACAAAATGAAGTCTTTGACAATTTCAATCTGTTCTCCATTTATCTTGATAATAATTTATTGGTCAAGTAGTGAAACTTCTTTCTTTGCTACTAGGTGCAGTCCTTACCAAAAGTTGTGATCTTTAATCTTCATCGCTAACAATTTGAAGTCCTCTTTCAACAAGCAAGGTTGTATTATTTGCATATCATTGGTTGCTAATGAGTCTTCTTCCAATTCCTGATGTCATGTTCTTCTTCATATAATTCAGTTTCTTGAATTATATTCTCGGCCTACAGATTGAATAAGTGTGGTGAAAGAATGCAATCCTGGCACACAACTTTCCTAATTCTGAACCATTCAGAGTTCCTTTGATCTGTTTGAACAACTGCCTTTTGTTCAATGTACAGGTTGGTCAGGAGCAAAATTATGTTGTCTGTAGCTTATCATGATTCACATAATCTAAAGCCTTTGAATAGTCAATAAAGTACAGGTAAACATCTTTCTTTTATTCTCTGCTTTCAGCCAAGACACCTCTAATGGCTTTGTTCCACATCCTCCTCTGAATCTGAACCAAACTTTTGGTAGTTCCTGGTCAATGTACTGCTGCAGTTGTTTTTGAAATATCTTTAGCAAAATTTTGTCTGCATGCAATATTAATAGTATTGTCCCATTATTTTAGCATTTTGTTGTGTCACCTTTCTTTGGAATTGGCACAAATATATATCTCATCCAATCAGTTGGCCAGGTACTATCTGCCAAATTTCTTGTCAGAGATGAATGAGTGTCTTGAATTCTGCAGGTTGGTTGAAATTTTTCAATTTTCATCCCATCAATTCCCAGAGCCCTGGTCTTTGACAATGCCTTTAGTGTATCTTGGACTTCTTTCTTCAGTATTATTGACTCTTCATCATATACTACCTCTTGAAATGGTTGAATTTCTACCATTTCTTTTTGGAACAATGACAGTGTATATGCCTTCCATTTTCTTTTGTGCTTTCTACATCATTCAATATTTTCCCCATAGAATCCTACAATACTGCAAGCTGATGTTTAAACTTTTTCCTAAGTTCCCTCAGTTTGAGAAATGTTGAATGTGTTTTTCTCTTTTGTCTTTCTGACTTCAGATTTTTGCACAATTCATTATATTTGACTTTGTATTCTTGAGGTGCTCCTTGAAATTTTTTTCCGCTCTTTTACCTCCTCATTTCTTCCATTTGCGTTCACATCTCTATGCTGGGAAGCAAGTTTAAGAGTCTCTTCTGATATCCATTTTGGTCTTTTTATTCTTTCTTGTCTTTTTTTAATCTTTTGTTCTCTTCCTATATTATGTTACTGATGTCATCCCACAATTCTTCTGGTCTTAGGTTATTAGTGTCTAATCCATTAAATTTGCCCTTGATATGATCTATAAATTCAGGTGGAATATGTTATAGTTCATATTTTGACTCTTGTAGACTTGTTTTCATTTTCTTCATCTTCAGCCTGAACTTACATAATAGCAATTGATGGTCTGTTCCACAGTCTGCTGCCGGACTTGTTTGGCTAATGATATGGAACCTTTCTACCATCTCTTTCTACAAATGTAACCAATTTGATTTCTGTGTATTCCATCTGATGAGATTATGTGTATAATCTCCTCTTATGTTGGCTAAAAGAGGTATTTGCATGAAGAAGTCATTGGTCTTGCAAAATTTTATCATGCAATATCCAGCATCATTTTTTTTATCACCAATGCCATATTTTCCAACTACTGAGCCTTCTTATTTGTTTCCAACCTTTGCATTCTAATCACCAATAATGATAAATGCATATAGATTGCATATTTGATCAATTTAAGACTGAAAAAGTTGGTAGAATTCTTTAATTTCATCATCACTGGCTTTAGTAGTTGGTGCATAAATCTGAATAATAGTGGTATTAAATTGTCTTCCTTGTAGGTTCACGGATATTACCCTATCACAGACTTGTGTTTGAAGATAAATCTTGAGATGTTCTTTTTGATGATGAATGTGGCACCTTTCCTCTTCAATTTGTCATTCCCTAAATAGAAAATCCTGTGATTGCCAGATTCAAAATGGCAAATATCTGTCCATTTCCACTCATCAATGCTTAGAATATTGATGTTTTTGCATTCCATTTCATTTTTGACAACTTCTAATTTTTCTAAATTCATACTTTGTATATTCCTTGTTCGAATTATTAACGGATGTTTGCAAAGGTTTCTTCTAATTTTGAGTTGTGCCCTATTAGAAAATGAAGGTCCCAATAACTTTACTCCACTTGTTTCATCACGGTTAACTCTAACGTGAGGAGACATCTTTTTCCCCGTCATATTTTGAGTGCCTTCCAACCTGAGGGGCTTGTTTCTTGGGCACTATATCTGATAGTAATTTTGTGCTCTTCATCATATTTCAATATTCTAGTGCTATCTGACAGTGTTCCACTGCTATTCATAAGATTTCCAGTAACTAAATATTCAGATGTAGTTCATCTTTCCTTCTCTCTAATCCATCTTAGTCAGGAAACCTATCTAAAGCCTGTCTATCATGAGTGACCTTGCTGGTATTTAATATACCTGCGGCATAGCATCCAGAATCACAGCAACACAGAAACAGCTATAGTACAACAAACTGACAGACGAATGGTGGGAACAGAGCTTTATGATAGGTGAATAGAAATCAAAACTTTCTGACTGGTTCTTGTTCACAAATGAAACCTTGCAATCACTGACTCCATAAAGAAAACACATTCTTGAGCTTTTTATATTAATTTGTTATGAGACACATACAATAGTGATATAAGAAAACGATATTTTCCTACCATGAATAAACTATAGCTTCAGTGATTTTGATCTTTTTTTTTTTTTTTTTTTCCTCTTGTCTGGTTTCTAGATTAAGGTATGTTGCTGTTGTTGTTTTTAGGTGCTGTCTAGTCTGTATGGATTCTTAGCACCCTTATGCATAATAAAATGAAACATTGCCAGTTTCTGCACTAACCTCACTATTATTGTTACCAGTGATCCCATTGCTGGTGCCACTATGCTAATCCATGCTCATTTTCACTGACCCTCCACTTTACCAAGCATGGCTACTGATCCCTCCTGATAATATGTCTAAAGTATGAATTTCAAAGTTTGGACATCCTGGCTTCTAAGGAGCAGAGTAGGGTATAGAGAGCAAGAATGAATATTGTTCCAAACGCTACAATAATAATAGTAACAACAATGATAAACAGAAAGTTAACACCTTTCATTGCAATAATCACAAAGCTGAGTTTGAAGTGCAACCAATTATCCCCCAAACAAAAAGAGACAGGAACTTCAAGGAGATATGAGATGTAAGCCATGCCTTTCTAAGGCAAGATACAGTCAGATACCAGTAACTGAGAGAGTGTGGGAGCAACAAATATAGAGGAAATTTTCATCTCCTTACAAATCTTAACTCTGTGAATGCCACACATGGCTCAGAAGGAATAATGGGATAATTTTGAGAAAGTTCCCACTAAGGAAAGAAAACAGCCACTACAGGAGACCATGAAACTTCACCTTTATTCTTCTTCTCAATATATCCTATAGAACAAAAGCCTTAAACTGTGGAAGGTAAGGCAGGAGCCAAAGCAAAACTCAGACTCCCAGTGGAGGTAGGAGCAGTGCTTTGAGAAATCTACACTCCAGAGAACCAGAAATATGATGCTAACCTAAGACTGAAAACCACAACAAAGATTACATTCAACACTCACTCACTGTCAGGTTGGTAAGTGTCTAACAACACGTAATCTGTAAACAAGAGACAAATTCTTTCTGGAGCACAATATACAGGAAAAAATGAACTTCCTATGGTTGGGGGAGAGAGTGAAAAAAGCTTTGTAATAAATCAATCTTCACCTAAAACACAATATATCTAAAGGAAGTTTAAACATGTGATGCAGTGAGGGCACCAAAAAACAACAAACCTAGACCCATTCCAACTTACAATGAAATTAACTCAAGCCCCTACACCAAAGGAAACTGTCCATATCCAAGCATAAAAACATTCATCTAAAACTGTACTACACAAGATGACTCACTTCAAACAAACAGCAGCAACAACAAACAATATTCAGAAGCATACCAAAGTGAAGACACACTCTCAACAACCAGAGTAAGATGTGATTAAATGTTACAACTATCTAAGCTGGAATTTAAACTAATTATGATAGTTTAAAGACTCTAATGGAAAAGCAGACAATATGCTGGACAAGATGGCAACTGTTAAGAATCAAGTGGAAATATAATTTACTTGTTGACAACAAAGGTTTCAACTGCCCAGGTCCACTTATATGGATTTTTATTCAAGTGCTGTGTGACATTTATCATCTCTGCAAGAGTTATCCGTTTCTCCATTAATTTGCTTTTCACGGTAAAATGTGGTCTCTAGCAGTTCTTGTATATTTTTGCATCACATCCAGTGCTATGCCTTAAATGTTGTTTTTTGAGCTTTTATTGTGAATTAAGTGAAGGTTTATAGGACAGATCATCAGTTTTACAATCAAACAATAATGCACTTCATTTCATCTCAATTGTAATCCCCTCAATGTAATATTATTTATATCACTCTTTCTCTGTGTTTCTTTTTTCCATTCCTGCCTCTTTTTCAACCCTTCTGAATTTTAACATTGGGTAATTGATGCCCTTTTGCTCTTGAATGGTTGACCATTCTGTGGTGTGCATACCTCTCTAAGGCTGTTGTGTTTCTTATATGCCTGAATATTGAGCCACACGGGTGAGCTCAGTTCTAGACCTGAAGGGCAACCAAGGGTCATAACCTTGGGGTTCTACCAGTCTCTATCTGACAGGTATGTTTAATCTAGTTTATTATTTTGAGTTTTGTTCCACATGTTATCCCATTCGATCCATGACCTTTTAATGTAATCCCTTTCACTGCAGTTGGTAGTGGTAACTAGTTCTTCTGGTCTCAGGGCTATGGAGTCTAATATTCATGTCGACCATTCATTAGTATATTGGGCTAATCATTTCCAAACATCTTCAGTGTTCATCTCTCTTCTTTCCTCTGGGTAGGGAGAGACCAATAGTTTTATCATATATTGCACCTTATGAGCTTTTAAGATTCCATTCACTACTCACCAAGCTAGGATATAGAACATATCTTTGTGAACTATATTATGTTAATTGATCATGGTGTTCCATAAGCCTACGATCCTGAGCTCTCAAGCCCAGCAACTCAGTCCTTCAAGCTGTTTAGTAATGTCTAAGAAGTTTTCATTATCTTGTCCCTTTAATGATATGAAGTGAATTGTTAATTATAGAGTCAGAGGTTAGAGGCCACCAAACTGATTTGAGGGAGAAAGCTGATGCTTTCTGCTTTCATAAAAATATACAATCTCAGAAACCCTATGCAGGGTCACTTAGAGTCAGAAACAACTCCATCACACTTACCAACAACAACATGCTCCACCAAACTCTTGGATATGTTTGCAATAAAGATAAAAATATCATCAGTCAAAACTTTATACATTTGTGAATCTACTTCCACTCTCTCTTTCATGCCATTCAGGCTGTATTTCTATCTATGTATCTATCAATATATCACTGTTATTACAGGATTATGTATATAACTGTATTTACCTCTGTTCTCTTTACTCTTAAAATTTTTTTTTTTAATTTTTAATTTTGTATTGTGAATTGTATCATAATTTACATGAGACAACATTAGTTTTACACCCATCCTATCATATATTGTTACATTGCCATGGTCACATCCCCTCCATATATCACCAACCAACCAAAGGGTATACAACGCAAGCCTGCCTCTAGTCATTAGTAAACATCCCCTCTCCCTCTCTGGGTCTAGAGTCACCAGCCACTACATCTCTCAACGCCCTCGTCTCTGCCTCCACCTTTGGCCTCACTGTTTCTCTGGGTAGGGTCCCACACTCCACTCTTCTCCCTTGATGGTCCCAGAGACTTCTGCTTCTGGACTGCAAAGTTTACCACTCCCCTCCTTTTGCTACAAAACATCTACCTTTACATTTCCAACCCTCACAGTCATTCCTGATAGCAATTATTCACTATTGTACCACATGAGTGCTACCCACATCTCCCTTCATCAGTCCCGCCAAGACAGGTTGAATACTACTTAGTGGAGATTCTACCTTCCTCAGTGCCCTCTGGATTTAGGTTCCCTCTTGAAAGCTTGTAAGCCAGTCACTTCTTGCCTTTGTAGCGACCCCATTTTGGGTAGCCAATGTCCAAGTTGCCCATCCCTGTCTACTCTGTGTATGGAGGGGTTGGGAATGATCCTCTCTGAAAGGATGTGTTCCATCTTTTGAGCTACAGCATCCATAGGTGTAGGTCAAGTTCATTGAATTGTATCAGATTACTTTTTTCCTCTTCTTTCTTCTTCTAGTTGAGCTCTGATCATCCAGCCATTGAAGCCAGTTCAAGTGGGTATTATCTGCAAGTGTAAGTGTTCTTATGCATATGCCATCTCTTCTTACCAGCTGGATGCTTCATTCTCCACTCTAGTCCTCTGTGGCTATGTCACTGACTTTGGGCCCAGGGGTCCCCAGGTCTTGCCATACTGCTGGCCAACCAGGTCTCCATCGGGTTCAGAGGGGTCTATTAAATGTGACAGGAGTTAACTTGCAGCTTCATTGCTGTTTTTCCCTCACTTCCTCATATCAGTGACCAACATGGTCACAGTCAGAGCACATGTCTGCTCATTTATTCCCATTGAGTCTTAGTCTTGGAAGGGGGTTTGCTCTGAGGGGACCCAACCACTTGCCTTGATATCTCCCTGGTGTTCTCTTTAACTCTTGCACTACTCCCAGTGTTTTCCCCTGCTTTCATAATTTTTCTGACAATCTCATTCATATTCCTTCACCCAAGTTAACATGTGCTTACTCTTTAGTCACTGAGTTATTACCCCTTCTGTTCTACCCCTGGTAACCATCAAATAAATTTTTTTTTCAATGTGAAATCTTTTCCTGAATTTTCACAATAGCAGTTGTATAGACTACTACGCATTAGACTTTTTGTGAACTGCTGGTGTGGCACTGTCGGACAAGCACTACACTGAGAACCACAAGATCGGCAGTTCAAACCCACCAGCTGCTCCTCGGAAACTGCACAGGATCACTATGAGTTGAAATCAATGCAACAGCACCTATCTATCTATCTAACTATCTATCTATCTATCTACCTACCTATCTATCTATCTAATTTCACTCAAGATAATGTACCCTAGGTTATGCTTTTTTTCTTTCTTAAAGTTTTTGTTGTGAATTATGTGACAGTTTACATGGGAGAATATTAGCTTTATATTCATCCTCTCTTATTTTGTTTCATTTCAATGATTACAATCCCCTGCATGAGTCATCAAACAACCAAAGGGTACACCCTGAAAGCCTGTCCCCCACCGACCATTAGCACATAGCCCCTCTCCCTCCCTGAGTCTAGAGTCCCCAGATGCTCCATTTCTCCACATCATCATCTCTGCCTCCATCTCTGGCATCACTGCTTCTCTGAATAGAGTCCCACACTTCTCTTTTCTCCTATGATGGTTCCAGGGACCTCCGCTCCTGGACTGCAAAATCAACTACTCCCCTCCTTTTGTTACCTTTACCTTTCCAACACTTACAGTCAGTCCTGATAGCAATAATTCTCTATTGAATCACAAGAGTCTTATCCTCATCTCCTTTTATCAGCCCCGTCCCGACAGGTTGGAGATTCTACATTTCCACACACCCTCTGGAACTAGATTCCCTATTAAAAGCTTGTAAGCCAGTCACTTCTTACCTTTTCAACTCCCTCCCCCCATTTTGGGTAGCCAATGTCTAAGATGTCCATTATGATTTGTTTTTAAGTTTCATTGTTATTCTTCAAAGTTGTGCAGTATTCCATTGAGGGTATGTAGCAAAGTTTGTTTACCCATTCTTTTTGATGGTAAACATTCAGGATCATGTTTTTTTCTATTGAGAATAGTGCTGCTATGACCAAGTATGTGCATAGATCTATACATGTCACGGTTCTTATTTCTCTAAGATATTTATCAACAGAGGGATTGCTGGGTCATATGGTATTTCTATTTTCTTTTTGATGAAGTGCCATACCATTTTCCATACTGGTTATACCATTTTACAATCCAACCAGCAGTGTATGAGTGTCTTTGTTTTTCCTCACCCTGGCCAGCATTTTGTTATTTATTATTTTTTTGTTTACTTGGATTTTTTTTTGTGTGTGTGTGTGTGTGTGTGTGTGTTTTGTTTTGTTTTTAATTTTTTTAACTTTACTATATATAATAATGGGGTGAGATGATATTTTGTTGTTTTTATTTTCATCTCTTTACTGACTAAAGATTATGAGAATTTCTCCATACATTTGTTGGCTGTCTGAATGTCTTCTTTGGTGAAGGGTCTGTACATGTCTTAGGTCCATTTTTAATTGGATTATCTGCCTTTTTCTTGTTGAAGTGTTGAAGTTTCTATAAATTTTAGAGATTAGTACTTTGATATGTCAGTGTCAAATTTTTTTCTTGACAGCGTCATGAGACCCATATGAAATACCACTAGTAATTCTTCCAAGAAGCAGAGAAAAGTAATGATATTACAAGAAAAGATGAGTTGCTTGATATAAACTGTAGAGTAAGGTCTGCAGTTGCTGTTTCCCACCATTTCAAAATAAATTAATCTAGCATAAAGACTATCAAAAATAAAAGATAATTGAAGAAGCTGTCTATCAAAAATAAAAGATAATTGAAGAAGCTGTGACTGCAGCTAGTCTAGCAGGCATTAAAACTGCATTTTTTATTAAATATATTTTTCTTTCACTGAAAATGTAACTTTTATGTGGATGTAGTGGAGTCCTGGTGTGGTGGAGTGGGTTAATGTGCCAGACGGCAAAGCTGTTTGAACTGCAAGGTCAGCAGTTCAAGCTCACCAGCTACTCCTTGAAAACCCTATACAGGGTTGCTATGGGTTGGAATCGACTCGACAACACTTGACAAAGTATATAACACACTGTTGTTGTTAAGTACCATAGAGTCAGTTCTGACTCATAGTGATCTGTTTTTGAGGAGCAGCTCATGAGCTGAGCCACTGACCTTTCAGTCCAAACAGAGGTTGCAATCTAGTACATTACCCACAGCATCACACCAGAACCCCATAGATCACATATAGCACTCAAAATACATTTTAATCAACTGTTTATATTGTTGGTAAGGCTTCCAGTCAAGTCTATCAGTAGTTAAGTTTTGGGGAAGTCAAAACGGGCATTTAGGTTTTTGACTGCATGGAGTCAGCGCTTCTAGCCCCCAATTTGTATAAGGGTCAGCTGTATTAGAAATGAAACATACAATTACAGAGATAAAGAATGTTTCTATCTCATGAGAAAATCTAGTCAATTGGCATAATGAAGTTCTTAAAGTTTACATTCTACCTCCCAGTATGATGAATACTATCTGGCATCTGAAAAGCTTACAAGCAGTCATCTAGGATAAAAATATGAGTAACAAAAGAGAAAGTAGGAAACCCAAGAATCAGAGAAGTAATTCAGTTACATGAATAACTGTCTCCATGAACCACTGTCTCCTCCACATTGAGACCAGAAAAACCAGATGGTGCCCTGCTACAAAAAATGAAAAACACAATAACCAAGAATTCTGATTAGGAATGCAACAATGGAGCTGTACAAAAAGAGTGAAAAATGTGGAACAGAACTCCAAATTCTTAAATAATGAAAATTTTCGGGCATGATTAAAACTTGAATTCGAATAAGACTATGATCTTGAATTACTCTTTAAACTTTGAATTAAAAGTAGTACCTGAAATCAGCTTTAAGCTAAGTAACCATTTAGTTTAAAGAGTAAGGAATGTCACACTTTAGTATTGTGTTCTCTCTTTGTTATTTAAAATCATCTATATAAGATCAAGTGGTCATCAGATACTTAGACGCATAGATTACAATGCTAAGGAGCAGGGAGGTTAATTTACTGGGTGAGAAACAGCTAGAACAACAATATTGAGAAAGCTGGCACAATGTTAAGAATCTAACCAATGTCATAGATCATGATGTCTAGAAACTGTGTAAGGGTAGTGATTGTTGTACATAATTTTCACCAAAACTTAATTTTTTTAAAAGAATGCCTTTATAACATAGTCCATAAAGACAGTCTTCTACATCCTACTTCTGTGAGTTGTTGTTGTTGTTGTTGATAACTGCCATCTAGTCAGTTCCAACTCATAGTGACCCAATGTAGGGTTTATGAGGAGCAGCTGGTGAGCTTGAACTGCTGACCTTGCTGTTCAAACCGATTTTGCAGTCCAGCGCGTTAACCTCCAGCACCACTCTTAAAATCTCATGAGTGGCCAACTATTGGTCTCTGCCTGTGTTAAGGAAAGAAAGGTGATGAAAAATGAAGACAATTGCAATCAACTAGTCCAGTGAACTAAAGGAACACAGGAATGTCAGTCTCCATGACCCTGAGACCAAAAAAATTAGATGGTGCTGTGTTAGCACTACCAAGAGTTCTGAAAGGCATCACATTAGAAAGTCCTGGATAGAGTGAGACAAAATGTCAAATGAAACTCAAAATTATATTTTTAAAAAGGCCATGTTTACTTATCAGAAACACATTGGAGGAACTTAAGACTAGAATTAAACTCGGTCACCATTCAGGTCTAGAATTAAACTCAACCACATAAGTCAGTTTTCTGGTACATGGCCACATGAAGGAAGGGTGTACAACAGCACTAGTAATGTCTGCTCACCATAGAATGATATACCAAATAAGATCAAATGGATATGTTTACCTAAGGAAAATGTTTAGAAGGGTTAGAATAAGGGTGGAATAGAAATAAGAATCACTGGGAGAAAGTGGGAACTGATGTTATATGGAGGAGATTGTAATCATTGAAATGACACAGCTTTATGATTTGTTGAATGTAGAACTGATGATTTGTTCTGCAAACCTTCACTAAATTCACTATACAAAGTTAAAAAAAGAAAAAAAAAAAAGAATGCCTTCAAAGGGAGGATAAAGTCTACACAGCTCAAAAAAAATCTATGAATTTACAGACAAGTCTACAAAAATTACCCAAACTGAAACACAGAAATAAGAGTTAAAAACAAACAAACAATCAAACAAACAAACAAAAGAACAAGAAAACAAAAATATATAGGTATACAAGAGCAGTGGGATATTATTAAACAGTCTAACATAATGGAAAGCTCTGTAGGAAAAAAAAAGAGCCTGGAAGGGGAAATATTTAAAGATCTAAAAACTTATTATTATATTTTTTGGCTTGATGACCTAGTCCTTCTAAAGCCTAAACCACCTTACACTTCTCTCCAAGTAATCTATTTACTAAATGTTCTCATCTCTGCATAGTCTGCTGACAAGTGATAAATAATATACACACAAAACAGCAGTTCTTATTTTGATGTTAGCTATTTATCTCTCTTTCTGAAGTCATTTTTATAGTATTGCACCAAAAACTATGATTTTTAAGGATTATTCATGAAAACCTAATTCTGGGAAATAATCGATGAGAAAAGGGTATCAAGAGCAAGTAAATTTTAAAAACTCTGATTATAATCTCCAATTTAGATTTAGTACAAATCAGGTTATGAAATAGTCTAAAAAATACTACAATAAATAATCCACTCAATGTTATTCAATCTAATATAATAATCTCTTGCATTGGTTTAAAGAAGTAGAAGAAGAAATAAATTACTGAGCCTTTATGATTTTTTTTTAAAACTGATGACAATTTGCTGTTACTGTTATTGTGTGCCAGCTCATTGGTTCTGACTAATAGTTAGCCTGTCACTATGATAGACATATTAAACATTATTGAACTGAAATTGACAGGTATTGGCCACTTTGAATCTGACAATCATATGGTCTATTATGTCAGTGGCAAAAAATCAGTTTGACTGCTGTAGTTTCCATCATGGAGAATATTTCAAGATCTATTTTGAGGGACAATAACCTCTGTGATAGGATAATTTCCATAGGCCTACAAGGGAGATCAGTTAATACCATCAGTTTTCCGAGACTGACTGGTAGGTTTCGACAGCTGACCTTGTGGTTAGCAGTCTAGTGCTTATACTATAGTGCCACACCATAGCTTTATCTAATTTGTTTTAAATACTTTTAATCATATATATATATATATATATATATATATATATATATATATATATATATGCATATATGCTTTACATTTTCTCTTATTTGAACAATTGACAAATATTACTTGTACATACAGATATTTGCTGTATTGGTGTGGCTCTGTTGGATAATGCACTGGACAGATAGGTCGATTTGAAACACAAGGCCCAGAATTCAAATTCACCAGAAGTTCCTCAAAAACCCTATAAAAGCTAGCTATGAGTCAGAACATACTCAACAGAACTTAATAACACTAACAACAATTTAAATATTTAATATTTTATTGCCAGGGTTTTAGAATCATATTTTCCAAGTGAATAACTTTATGAATTTAAAATAGTATTGGAAACTTTGAAAAATTGACACTAAGAACTTAGTACTTAGCCTTAAATAGTCTCCTTTTCACTTTCTCAAGAATGACTGGATACAGATAGAAAAATACTGTAAAATCTAGAGGTCTGAAGGGAAAGGTTAATGACTTTGGTAATGACAAATGAGGGAAGAAGGTTAATAGTTATCATTTCAAATGGACTGCTTCTGAATTGGATATTTAAAAAAAAAA
>NW_006408529.1:21744942-21760551 GCF_000296735.1 Chrysochloris asiatica | reverse complement strand
AATCCATATCGAAGGCTGTGCTCTTTGATCTTCATAAGTAAATGTTTCAAGATCTATTTTGAGGGACAATAACCTCTGTGATAGGATAATATGCACAGTCCTACAAGGAAGATCAGTTAATACCATCATTATTCAAATTAATGCATCAACAACTAAAGCCAGTGATAATGAAATTGAAAAATTCTACCAACTTCTTGAGTCTGGAATTGATCAAATGTACAATAATGATGTATTGATAATTATTGATGATAAAAATGTGAAAGTTTGATACAAAAATGAAGGATCAGTAGTTGGAAAACATGGCTTTTGTGATAGAAATGATACTGGAGATAGCGAGTTAAAATATTTTAAGACCAATGACTTATTCAGTGCAAACACCTATTTAAAATAACATTAAAGGAAATTGTACACATAAGCCTCACCCAATGGAATAAATGAGTGTCAAATTGACTACATATATGGGAAGAAACAGTGGAACAGTTGAACAGTATCAGCCAAAACAAAGGCAGGGAAATAGTTGAACAGACTATCAGTTGCTCATAAGCAAGTTCAGGCTAAAGCTGAAAAAAGGAAAATAAGTACATGAGAACCAAAATATGATCTTGAATTCATCTCACCTGAATTTAGAGACTATCTCAAGAATAGATTTGATGCATTAGACTCTAATGACCAAAGACCAGGAGAGCTGTGGGGCGACATCAAGAATATCAGACAGGAAGAAATCAAATTGTCATTTGAAGAAAAAAAAAAAATAGGAAAAACTAAAATGGATGTCTGAAGACTCTCTGAAACATGCTGTCAAGTGCAGAGACTCTAAAGCAAATGGAAGAAATAATGAAGCCAAGGAACTGGACATAAAATTTCAAAGGGTATCTTGAGAAGACCAAAGACAAAGTCAAGTATTATAATGAAATGTGCAATGAACTGGAGTTATAATATCAAAAGGAAATAACATGCTCAAGATTTCTTAGGCAAAAGGAATTGAGGGGAAAAAAAATCAAGCCTCAACAAGCAACATTAAGGAATCCATGAGTAAAATATTGAATAATGCAGAAAGTATAAAAAGACAACAGAGGGAATACACGTAGTTAGTCTACCAAAAAGAAATGGTCTAGGTTCAAACATTTCAAGAGGTAACATATGATCAAGAACAGATGGTACTGAATGAAGAAGTACAAATAGCACTGAACACATTGATGAAGAACAAAACTCTAGGAATTAGCTGAATGCAAATTTTAATTTTTCTAAAAACTGACACAACAATGGAGACACTTATTTATCTATGCCAGGAAATTTGGAAGACAGATTTCCAAATAACAGATTGAAAGAAATCCCTATTTGTGCTGTCCAAAGAGAGGTGACCCAACTGAATGCACAAATCATCAAATAATATCAATATCACATGCATGTAAATTTTTGCTGAAGATAATTGAAAAATGACTTCAACAGTATATTGATAGGGAATTTTACATTGCAAATACATTTTTCAACAACATAAAAGATTATTATGTACATGGGCTTCATCAGATGGAGTACAGGGGAATCATATTGACTACACCTGTGGGAAGAATTGGTGGAGATGTTTAATACCATCAGCAAAATATGGCAAGGGTCCAACTGTGGAACAGAGCATTGTTCACATGCAAGTTCAGGCTGAAGCTAAAGAAACTTAAAACAGGCCCATGAAAGCCAAAATATAACCTTGAATATGTTGTTGCTGTTGTTATTGTTAAGTTCAGTTGAGTTGGTTCTGACTCATAACAACCCTGTATAGGGATTCTGAGAAGCAGCTAGCGAATTTGAACTGCCCACATTTTGGTTCAAATTGACCTTGTGGTCCAGTGCATTATCCACACCAGGACTCTAACCTTGACCTCAACTGAATTTAGGGTCCATCTAAAGAACAGATTTGATGCATTAAGCCCTGATGACTGAAGACCGGCAGACCTGTGAGATGATATCAAGAACATCATAGAGAAAGAAAGCAAAAAGACAGGAAGGAAAGAAAAGATCAAAATGGATGTCAGAAAAAACTCTGACACTTGCTCTCCAACATAGAGATACTAAAGTGAATTTAAGAAATGAGATTAAAGAAATGAATGGAAAATTTCATAGGGCAATTTGAGAAGACAAAGGAAAATATTATAAAGAAAAATGCAAAGACCTAAAGATAAAAAAAACAAAAATAAGCTCGGCATTTCGCATGAAAAAGGGACTGAAGAAGAATTCAAGCCTTGATTAACAATATTAATGGATTTCATGGGCAAAAATTGAATCATGCAGAAAGCATCGTGAGAAGATGGAAAGTATAGAAAGTCTTTTGTACCAAAAGAAATGGTCAGTGCTCACCTATTTCAAGATGTAGCATACAATTAAAAATCAATTCCTTGGAGGAATAATTCCAAGCAGTATTGAAGGTATTGGCTAAGATCAACCCTCCAGAAAATGTCAGAATGCAAATTGAAATCTTTTAACAAAATAAAGCTCACTCATCTATGCCACAGAATTTGGAGGATAGAAATCTGGCCAACTGAATGGAAGTGGTCCATATTTATACCCATTCCAAAGAGTGGTGATTCAATGGAATGAAGAAATCATCAAGAAATAGCATTAATATCTAATGCAAATGAAATTTGAAGATAATCTTTAAATGACTGCAATATTATATCAACAGGAACACCCAGAAACTGAAGCTGAATTCAGAAGAGGACATGAATAAAGGGATATCATTGCTGACATATAACTCTTGACTGAAAGTACAGAATATCAGAAAAATTGTTTACCTGTGCTTTATTGACTATGTAAAGACTTTCAGTTATGTGGATCATGACACATTTTGGATAACACTGCAAAAAAAAGTTTTTTCAGAACACTTGATTGTGATCATCAGGAACCTGTACATAGAATAAGAGATAGTCATTCAAACAGAAACAAAGGGGATACTGAATAGTTTAAAATCTGAGAAGGTGTGTGTACTAGATCTATATGTTTTCAACCTGAATGCTGAGCACATAATTCTAGAAGCTGGATTGTCTGACGAGTATGGCATCAGAATTGAAAGAAGACTCATTAACAGCCTGTGATATACAGATGATACAACTTTGCTTGTTGAAAATGAAGAGGATTTAAAATAATTACTGATGAACATCAAAGACCACAGCCTTCATTATGAATTTCAGCATGATGTAAATGAAACCCCTCATCACTGGACCAATAAATAGCATCATGACAAATGTAGAAAAATTTGAGTTTCTCAGATACTTCATTTGCTTAGATCCACTATCCATACTCATGGAAACAGCAGTCAAGAAATCAAACAAACATTGCATTTGGCAAACCTGCTGCATAAGACCTCTTTAAAGTGTTCAAGAGCAAAGATATCAGTTTGATAATATAGGTATGTCTGACCTCAGCCATTGTATTTTCAATTGCTTCATATGCATACAAAAGTTATACAATTAATAAGGAACACCATAAAAATAATAGGTGTGTTTGAGTTATGACTATTGCAGAATAATATTGAAATTTCCATGGACTGTCAGAAGAACAAACCAAACTGTGTTAGAAGATGTATAGCTAGATTCCCATTAGAAGCAAGGGTGTCCAGATTTTGTCTCTCATCTTCAGACACATTATTTGGAGGGACCTGTCTTTGAAGATGGACATTATTCTTGGTAAAATGGAGGGTCAGAAAAGAGGAACCCCCTGGCCCCATCAAGATGGATTGGCACATTGTCAGCAGCAATGGGTAGAACGGTAACAACAATTGCGAAGATGAGGAAGGATCTGTAGTGTTTCATACTGTTGTGCATAGAGTTGCTATGAGTTGGAGCTGACTCAATGTCACTTAATAACAACAACATATATTTATGCTGTTGTGAAGCAAATAAAAAATGCTTATCAATTAAGTTGGGTCTAATGTTTATAAATATTTTGAAGTTGGCTCTTCACAAATTGAAAAATTGAGTGTTTAGAAGGATGGACAGCATAATGTGACTGCAAAATGTTTGTTATAAAAGTAACATCATTGCACATCTCAGGTATGTGACCCTTGGATAAGATACTTTTCTCAGTCCTAGTTTCCTAACTTTACAAAAAATGAGATACATAATCCTTGATGCATCATTTTTATGATGTGTGCTATGTAGATCATCATTGACACTTGTTAATTACAGCTTATTTAGCTTGAATGACTTCACCCTAATCAGATGGTAAATATTAGATTATTTAATATGAAAGCTTTCATGGCTCATTGTTGCTACCTGCTGACCAGGACCTGGTACCTAATAAATTCCTAGTAAGTCTTTCCTGTGGTTTTATATTCAATTGTTAAGGATTTCATTTTACTTGGATCCACGTTCAATGTCCATGAAAACAACAGTCAAGGAATAAAAACTGCATTAGGCAAATTTGCTACAAAGGAGCTCTTCAAAGTGTTAAATGCCAAAGATATCACTTAGATAAATAAGATGTACCTTACCCAAGCTGTGGTCTTTTTAATCACTTCTTATGCAGCATAAAGCTATAAAATGAATAAGAAAGACTGAAAAAGAATTTATGCATTTAGATTATAGTGTTAGTGAAGAATATTGACTATATATATCATGGAATGCCAGAGGAATGAACAAATCTGTTTTTGGAAGAAATACAGCCAGAATGCTCTCAGAAGCAAGAAAGGAGAGACTTTGTCTCATGTACTTTGGACATGTTGTCAGGACAGACCAGTACCTGGAGAAATGCTTGGTAAAGGGCACACACACAATGCGTGGTAAAGGGCAGGGGCATTAGAAAGAGGAAAACTCTCAACAAAATGGATTGGCACATTGGCTATATGAATGGACTCAAACATAGCACCAATTATGAGGAAGGAACAAGACTGGACAATATCTCACTCTGTCACATATAGGTGGTTACGGGTTGGAGTTGAATGAATGACATCAAACAAAAACTTTAACCATGTTTTAAAATTATAGTTATATGTTTCTATACATATCAATACCTATATTGGCAAATTTATCTATATTTTTCTACATAAAGAAGACCATACTCTGTTCTTTACATTGTCATTTATCATGAGCCATTTTAGCAATTCAATAGCAAAATGAATTTCTAGTTATAAAAGTAATATGCTAACAGAATGAGTATCACATAAAAGTTAAACAGGAAAATCTAAAGAAATTTGTTTTTAAGGTAACTAAAATATGCAGTGATTCTATGAAGGTTGTCAAATCTTGCCATTGAATGTTAACTGACATTAATGAAATACAAATGCTTAGTAATAATTGTTTACAACCCAAACTTTGAATCCACCAAAACGTTATTCTTATCATTATTTTTATTAGTTACTTCAGCCCAATATTTTTATTAAAATATGTGCTGTTCTTTTATCTAAATTATATATTGTACCTTTGAATTCACAATGACATATAGTTACATTTTTCAGGAAACAAGAAAAGACAACTAAATCCAAAGGAACAAGACACAGCTTTTAATTAGGCCTCTTAAACACCAGGATATGTGCTCTGGTCTCTATTGTCCAAAAGTCATTCATTTTTCTCTCATTGATTTATAATCAATTATTTCCCTTTTTCTTTCTATTGGATTTACCATAGAGTATTATTCAAAGCCACCAATCACCTGTCAGTTTGTCCTACTGTGGTGGCTTGTGAGTTGCTGTGATTCTGAAAGCTATGCCACTGGTATTTTAAATACCAGCAGGGTCACCCATGATGGACAGGTTTCAGATGAGCTTCCAGACAAAGACAGACTAGGAAGAAAGAGTGACAAACTACTTCCAAATATTTAGTCACTGAAAAGCTTATGAATAGCAGAGAAACACTGTCAGATATAGTGCTGGAAAATGAGCCCCTCAGGTTGGAAGGCACTCAAAATGCAACGGGGAAAGAACTGCCTCCTCAAAGTAGAGTTGACTGTGATAACACAAATGGAGTAAAGCCTGTGGGAGAAAAGCCTGCGGGACCTTCATTTGCTGATGGGGCACAAATCAAAATGAGGAGAAACTGCCGTAAACATCCATTGAAAATCAGAAGATGGAATGTACGAAATATGAATCTGGGAAAATTGGGAGTTATCAAAAATGAAATGGAAAGCATAAACATCAATATCTTAGGCATTAGTGAGCTGAAATAGACTGGCATTGGTTATTTTGAATCTGACAACCACACGGTTTACTATGCCGGGAATGACAAATTGAAGAGGAATGGCGTTGCATTCATTGTCAAAAAGAACATATCCAGATCAGTCATGAGGTACAACACTGTCTGTGATAGGATAATATCCATGTGCATACAGGGAAGCCCAGTTAATACCACTATTATTCAAATTTATGCACCAACCACTAAAGCCAGTTAGGATGAAATAGAAGAATTCTACCAACTTCTTCTAATCTGAAATTGAGCAAACATGCAATCAAGATGTATTGATCATTACTGGTGATTGGAATGCAAACGTTGGAAGCAAACAGGAAGGATCAGTGGTTGGAAAATATGACCTTGGTGATAGAAATGATGTTGGAGAACACATGATAGAATTCTGAAAAACCAATGATTTCTTCATTTCAAATACCTTCTTTAGATAGCATAAGAGACGAATATACACATGGACCTCACCAGATGAAATACATAGAAATCAAATTGACTACATCTGTGCAAAGAGATGATGGAAAAGCTCCATATCATCAGTAAAAACAAGGCCAGGGGCAGACTGTAGAACAGACCATCAATTACTCCTAGGCAAATTCAAACTGAAGCTGAACAAAATGAAAACAAGTGCAAGAGAGCCAAAATATGACCTTGAATATATCCTATCTGAATTTAGAGATCATCTGAAGAACAGATTTGATACATTAAACACTAAAAACCAAAAACCAGAAGAGTTGTGGGATGACATAAAGAGCATTATACATGAAAAAAGCAGAGTTATTGAGAAGACAAGAAAAAAGGAAAAGGTCAAAATGAATGTCAGAAGAGACACTGAAACTTGCTCTCCAGCGTAGAGATGCTAAAGCAAATGGAAGAAATAAGTAGGTACAAGAGCTTAACAGAAATTTCAAAGATCAGCTCAAGAAAATAAAGCCAAATATTACAAAAAATGTTCAAAGATCTGGAATCAGAAAACCAAAAAGGAAGAGCATTTCTCAAGCTGGGGTAACTGAAGAAAAAATTCAAACCTCAACTTTTGTTATTGAAAGCTGGAATAGGGAAGACCATAGAGGAATTGATGCTTTTGAGCTACGGTGTTGGAGGAGAATATTGAAAATGCCATGGGCTGCCAACAGAACCAATAGTTCCATTTTGGAAGAAGTGCAGCCAGAGTGCTCCTTGGAGGCCAAGATGGCCAAATTTCGTCTCTCATACTTTGGACATATTGTCAGGAGGGACCAGTCACTGGAGAAGGATGTCATGTTTGGTAAGGTGGAGGGTCACAGAAAAAGAGGAAGACCACCCCAACGTGATAGATTGGCCAAGTGGCAGCATCGATGGACTCAAGCATGGCAACAGTAGTGAGGTTGGCCCAGGATCGGGCAGTGTTTCGTTCTGCTTTGCATAAGGTCGCTATGGGTCGATACCAACTTGATGGCACCTAACAACAACAACAAAGTTGAGTTCTGATTATCAAGCCATCTAGGCTAGGTCAAATGAGTACTATCTGCAAGTTTGAGTGTTCTTATGCATCTCCCCTCACTGCATATCAGCTGAATGCTTCATTTTCAGCTCTAGTCTTCTGTAGCTATGTCCTTGTCCATGGGCTCAGGTGTCCTCAGGTCTCACCATACTTTGGACCAACCAGCCCTTCTTCTTCTCTCTCTCATATACAGGTCAATGGGTGTCTATGGAAAGTGGTTGAATTCAGCCCACTTCATTTATGCCATTCTCCTTCTTCCATTCACCAGTAGACCAATGTGGTTGCCAGCAAGCTTACAAGCCTGCTCATGTTTCCCTTTGAGTTCAGTCTTGGGGTGGGGGTTGTCCTTGATTGCTTGCCTTGATGACTTCCCGGTGAACAACTTGCTTATTCTTGTAGTAGTCAATCATACTGCCATTTTGTTTTGGGTTTTTCCTGATGATCTTTCTTTGATGATGTATCTTTTGTTGCTCTAGTTGGTCCAGACTAGTCTTCTTGTCCTTTCTAGTGGGAATGTGCCATCTCAGAAGGTTCTGGATGGGGCTCAGGATTCCACCTAATGTCCTATACACTGCAAAGGCTCCACAAGAGGCCTATTTTACTGGGCAAGTTGTAGAACCCCGTTTAGGTATTACAATCAGTTATATGCTGAAGACTGACTTACAAACTTTCTATCAATGCATGTTGATTGCATGTTTGATCTATTTCAGACTGAAAAAGTTGGTAGAAATCTCAATTTCTTCATTATTGATCTTGGTGATTGGTGTAAATTTGAAATATAGTTATATTAACTGATCTTCCTCGTAGGTATATATTGTCCTATTGCAGAAAACATTTATATCAAGATAGATCCTGACATGTTCTTTTAGATGATGAATGACACCATTCCTTTTCGATTTTTTGTTCTTTATATAAGAAATCATATGATTGTCTGAGTCAATATGGTCAATACCTATCCATTTCAGCTCACTAATGTCTAGGATAACTATATTTATGCATTTCATTGCATTTTTTATTACCTCCAATTTTCCTAGATTCATACTTTGTATTTTAAAGTTTCCAGTTATTAATGGATGTTTGTAGCTATACAGTCTCATGTTGAGTCATATACCATAAGCTAATGACGGTTCTGAAAGCTTTATTCCTTCTCAGTGCTTAAAGTTGTCCTATCTTTGGGGAGACAGCTCTTCTTTAGCATTGTTATGAGTGACTTCCAAGCTGAGAAATGTCATCTTCCATCACTACATTCAACAATGTTTCACTGCTATTCATTATATTTTCTGGGGTTACTCCTTCAAAATCATAAAAGAAGATTGAAGGAATATACAGAGCCACTCTACCAAAAAGAAATGGTAGATATGCAAACATTCCAGGAGGTAGCATAGGATCAAGAGCCAATGATCCTGAAGGAAGAAGTCCAAGGTGCAGTGAAGTCATTGGCAAAGAATGAGATACAGGAAATAGATGGAATACAAATAAAAATCTTTCAACAAAGTGATGCGGCACCACTCGAGGTACTCATTCATCTATGCCAAGAAATGTGAAGAACAACTGCCTGGCCAAATGACTGGAAGAGATCTATATTTGTACCTATTCCAAACAAAGGAAACCCAAAAGAATGCAGAATCATTGGACAATACCACTGGTATAACATACGAGTAAAGTTTTACTAAAGGTAATACAGAAATGACTGCAACCATACATTGACAGATCTTCCAGAAGTTCAAGCTGGCTTTAGAAGAGGACATGGAATGAGGGTTATCACTGTTGGCATCAGATGGATCTTGAGGGAAAACAGAGAATCCCAGAAAGATGTTTACCTGTGCTTTTTTGACTACGCAAAGGCTTTTGATTGCATGGATCATGACAAGCTATAGACAACATTGCAAGTATGAGTATTCCTGAACACTTAATTGTGCTTATGCGGAACCTGCACATAGACCAAAAGGCCTGTGTTGGAACAGAAGAAGGGAACACCAATTGGTTTAAAATTAGGAAAGATATGTGTCAGGGTTGTAGTCTTTAATCAAAGCTATTCAGTCTGAATGCTGAGCAAATAATCCAAGAATCTGGATTATATGAAGAAAAAGTTGGCATCACTATTGGAGGAAGACTCATTAACAATTTGTGATATGCAGCTTATACAACCTTGCTTGCTGAAAGTGAAGACGACTTAAAATACTTGCTGATGATAATCAATGACCACAGCTTTCACTATGAATTTCAGCATAACATAAAGAAAACAAAAATCCTCACCACTGGACCAATAAATAACATCATGATAAACAGAAAAAAGATTGAAGTTGTCAAGGAATTCATTTTGCTCTGATAACCAAGGAACATGAAAGCAGTAAAGAAATCAAAGGACATATTGCATTAGGTAAACCTGCTACACAAGACTTCTTTAAAGTATTGAAGAGCAAAGATGTCAGTTGGAAGACTAAGGTGTGCCAGACCCAAGCCATAGTATTTTCAATAATCTCATAAGCATGTGAAAGTTGGACAGTGAATATGGAAGACCTCAGAAATATTGATGAATTTTAATTATCGTTTTGGAAGAGAATATCGAAAAGTACTATGAACTTCCAGAAGAACAAACAGATCTGTGTTGGAAGCCAGGGTGCTTCTTGGAAGCCATATGGCCCAACTTCTGTCATACTTCAGGCATGATATCACTAGAGAAGGATAGCATGTTTAGTAAAACGGAGGGTCAGAAAAAAGGAGAAAGACCCCCAATGAGATGGATTGGCCCAGTGGTGGCAGCAGTGGGCTCAGGCATAGCAACGCTTGTGAGGTTGGCCCAGGAATAAGCACTGTTTTATTCTGTTGTGTATAGGGTAGCTATGAATCACAGCCAACTTGATGACACCTAACAGCAATAACAACTCCTTCAGAAGTGGACCACTTATTTCATCTTCCAAGCAACTACTCCTTGGAAACTCTATACAGGGTCAGCATGAGGTTGAACTGACCTCAGGGTACTTAATAATAACAATATTTAAAACATAAAATTAATATGTAGTTCATTAGTTCATCATCTGTTTGTCTTTTAATTGAGCCATGTTGCTTAAGCTTTCAGACAATATAATAAGTTGACTGAAAACATTTAAAATAATTGCTATCCACTCATTTCATAGGAATTTTTTGAAGAGTGATTATGATTACTGATTTTCTAAAATTTGTTATATTAATAGATTGCTTCTTTAAATTGTTCTTATGAGTGGCAAGCAAATATTTAGAATTCTTTGTTAAGTTCATTTTTTTGATAGTCTGGTTCTGTAAAGCACGTAGACTTGGTTGACTGGATTTTCCTTGTTCTAAAAAGACTGCTAGGCTACAAGAGCTTCTGTGACTCAGGTCTCATGGCACTTGCCAAGTTAAATGACTCTAAATATAAAACACAGTTAATGTTAACATTCTAAGTAGGCAAGCTGAACAAATCTGGGTTCAGACGTCCCCTTAATTACTCTTCATTTTATATTTGTTGCTGTGTTCAACTGAAAATACCATAAGCACTGGCAGCACAAGCAAAATAAAACCCCCTTCTCTTGACTTAATCTTTCTTAAACTATTTTAACAACCTAGTGTCACAGTTACGATTTTTTAGACAATCTTTGTGGATGTATGAAGTACATCTTCTAGGCTGGGATCAACAGCTTTGCACCTGCATTTAACTTTTTAAAGCTTTATAGTTACTTTCCATCTGTAATGAATGGAAGGAGCTGTCTTTTTAGAAAGCAACAGCATAAAAATATTGGCAATCTAAGCTCACTATGTAATTTGAATTTCAAAGTGCAAAATAACTTTTTATAAGAATTTTTATTTTCCATAAAAACTTTTTTTAACTTGTGCATTGTCTTTTTTATTATTATTTCTTTTTTTATGTATGTAACAATGTAGTTTTTTTTTTTTTTTCTGAGTACAATAAAATCTTCTCCTTAGAAATTGGAATGAATTAGAAGCCCCTTGGGTTTTAGCATTTACCTAGGAGAGACTTCACTCTGACAACATGGCAGAAAATAACAGGAGTGTTGAGCAAAACTGTCATAAATATCTTGCTATAACTCTTGTACACCAACTCACTTTTGGTTTCTTTTATTCAATGTTAAAATTTTCTGACTCTCAGTAAACATATTATTCACAATAAGCATAAATAAATAAAGCAGAACTACAAAATAAGGCAAAAGAGTCCAGGGATACATTAATCATGAGGGGACAGCAAGGTACTGCAGAAAATGCTTGAGGATCTTGGTTCTCTCAAGCATCTGTTGTGAGACTTCAGGCAAGTCACTTGTTTGTTTTCATAGTCTCATCTGCCAGCACGCGAATAAAAATGCAGAAATCAGAGTGTTGCTCTGGTTGTTTGTCTTGGCATTCTTTTAATGAACAAATTTTCACAACATCCACGTAAGGTGTATGATCTTATTATCCCCATTTTACAGATATGATAACTGAGGCACAAGATATTAAGAAACAAGTCCATTATTACCCAACAAATAAAAAACCAAGTAACATTCAAAATCAAGCAGTTTAACTATTGAATCTTGGTCCTAACTACTGTCAATATTGCTTCTTAAAAATGTACTATATAGAAGTCAGTGTAAAATACTTTTTCTTTTTATCCTTTCACAATGGAACACTTATGTTTTTTTCCATCATCAATCATCTATCCAGGCAACATTGAAAATTAATAGAAGATTCCTGTGGTTACCACTGTAGCATGGTTGTGGTAGTAGTACTGATGTGCTATGGAGTAGCTTCTTACACATGACAATAGTGAATAGGGTTTCTGAGGTTGTAAATCTTTACAAGAGCCAATAGCCTAATCCTTCTTCTATGGTGCTACTGGTAGATTTGAACTGTTGACCTTGCAGTTAGATGCCCAGCTCATAATCCACTGCATCAACTGGACTCCTTCACTATAGTGTATTCAGTTCAATTCTTATTCATTTAATTTTCTAAATTATTTTCAAAATGTCTCAGGGTAGAACATCACAGAAGAAAGAAATGTCATCAATTTCCATTAAACTGTTGAATGAGAGCACTTTCAGGAAAAGTTGCAAAGACACAGATAGAGGGAAATGATAAACCCAAAGAAAATAATCACTAATGTGATTTCACTAATGTGATTCCAATGGCACCTGTTATTGTTGTTTTGTTGTTAAGTGCTTTCGAGTCAGGTCTGACCCATAGCAACCCTGTATAGGGTTTCCAAGGAGCAGCTGGTGAGCTTGAACCACCAACCTTATGGTTCAAACCAACTTTGCAGTCCAGTGCATTAACTCACAGCACCACACCAGGACTCGGAACAGGACCTGTAGAAGAAGAAACTATCTATCTATCTATCTATCTATCTATCTATCTATCTATCTATAATATTCAATATTTTTATTTTTATATATACACATTCAAATCTTAGGGAGGAAATTGGAAGTTTCTAAGCACCCTTGAACCTAAAGCATTTAAAGAGATTATCCCATGTACACTGAGATATTTGGTACACATTATCTCCCACTTTATTGAAAATGTCATTTCTAATGTGATTCCATTCTCAGCTCTCTCTAGATCTTGTGTCAGTGTCATGGAGGCTGAGGTTCACATGATCTGTTAGTACTTTGCATTGATTGTTTTAGTCTGATAAGGTTCCCAAAATTCTTCAATTTCATCATCAGTGGCTTTAGTGATTGGTTCATAAATTTGAGCAATAGTGGTATTAACTTGTCTTCTTTGTTAAGTTTGTGGATATTGCCCTGTCATAGATAGCATTATACTTCAAGATATAACTTGAGATATTCTTTTTGATAAATATGACACCATTCTTTTTCAATTTTTCACATAGCAAATCATGTGATTGTCAGATACAAAATGTCCAATACTACTCTATTTCAACTTCCAATTTTCCTAGATACATACTTTGTGCATTTCATGTTCCAATTATTAATGGATGATTGCAGCTGTTTCTTCTCATTTTGAATTTTGCCCCGTCAGCAAGTGGTTCTGAAAGCTTTACTTCATTCATGTCATCTTCGTCAACTCTACTTTGAGGAGGGTGTTCTTCCCTGGTTGTATTTTGAGTGCTATCCAACCAGAGGAGTTCATCTTCGAACAATATCTGACAATATTCTGTTTCAATATTCCAGATTCTGGTGCTATTTGATAGCTTATCACTGCTAATCATAAGGTTTTCAGTGACTAAACATTTGAAAGTAGTCCACCTATCCTTCTTCCAAATCTTAGTGTTTCTGGAAGCTCATGTGAAACCTGTCCAACGTAAGTGATCCTGTCAGCATTCAAATTACCGGTGGTATAACTTCCAATGGTGGGTCTACCAGCTAGTAGATTATCATTACTGATATTATAAAATTGTGCAAATAATAATAATCACCTCTTTTTCTGTACCTTGGTTATTTTTACTGACCTATTATATATTGCTTTCCCCTTCATCCAAGTTAATATATGTTTACCTTCTAGTTTGTTTATCCTCCCTTTACTTCCTGTCCTTGGTAATCATCAAAGAATGTTTCTTTTTGTATGAAAATGTTTTCTTAGCTTTTTACTATTGTATTCTCATATAATATTTGCCTTTAATTGATTGACTTATTTTACTCAGTACAGTGTACTCCAATGTACTTCATGTTATGAGGTGCTTTTCAGATTCATTGCTATTCTTTAACATTTAATTGTATTGTATTGTGCATACATACCATAGTTTGTTTATCCATTCATTCCTTTAAGCTGATTTTATCTTTTTGCTATTATAAATAGTGCTATGATGAATCTATCAATGCTTAAATCTGCTTGCATCACAGGTCTTGTTTCTCTAGGATATATACCTAGTTGTGGGAATCATAGATCAAATGGTGTTTCTATTTCCAACTTTTTAAGGAAATGTCATACTGTTTTCCACAGTAGTTACAGCATTTCACAGTCCCATCAGCAGTGTTTAAAGGTTCCAGTCTCTCCACACCCATTATTTTTTATTTTGTGTCTTTTTGAATTTTGCTATTAGTGCTGAGTGAAATGATAGCTTCTTTTGGCTCTGATTTGTATCAATTTAATGACTAATGACCACCACTCATCTGTCAGTTTGTTGAACTGGGGTAGCTTGTGTGTTGCTGTGATGCTGCAAGCTATGCCACCGGTATTTAAAATATCATTAGGGCAACCCATGGTTGACAGGTGTCAGTAGAACTTCCAGACTGAGGCAAAACAGGAAGAAGACTATGTGGACCACTTTTGGTAGGTAAGCCACTGAAAATTTTATCAAGAAAATATCAAGAAAAGTTGGAAAGAATACACATTTTCTGTATCAAAAATGACCGTTCAGCCATTTCAAGAGGTAGCATATGATCAAGAGCTGATGGTATTGAGGGAAGAAGCTCAAACTGTAATGAAGGTATTTAGAGAGAAACAAGGTCTCAAGAATTGATGGGATATCAATTGAGATGTTTCAACAAACAGATGTAATTTTTAAAGTATCCACAGGCCTATACCGTGATATTTGAAAGATAGCTACCTGGCCAGCTGACAAGGAGGGACCCATATCTCTCCCTATTCCAAAGAAAGGTGAGCCAATAGGATACAGAAATTCTCAAATAAAATTCTTGATATCACATAAGTAAAATTTTGTAGAAAATACTTCAAAAATAATTGGAACAATACATTGATAGTGAGCTACTAGAAATTCAAGTTGGATTCAGAAAAGGATGTGGAAAAAGGAACAGTATTGGTGATATTTCTTGGTATTTAAAATACCAGCATGGCAAACCATGGTGGAGAGATTTCAGTAGAACTTCCAGACTAAGGCAGAGTTGGAAGAAGGATAGGTGGATCACTTCTGGTTGGTTAGCCACTGAAAACCTTATGAACATCAGCAGAACATTGTCTATTATAATGACAGAAGATGAACTACTCAGATTGACTGGGGAAGATATGCCACATCAAAATAGAGATGACTTTAATAGA
>NW_006408529.1:21743007-21744718 GCF_000296735.1 Chrysochloris asiatica | reverse complement strand
ACCACCTTGAATCAGACAATCATGGTTTACTGTGCCAAGAATGGCAAATTGAAGAGCAATGGTGTCACATTCACAGTCAAAAAAAAGCATTTCAAGATCTATCATTAAGAACAATGCTGTCTGTGATAGGATAATATGCATACATCTGTGTTGCTAAGTGCCATAGAGTCGGTTCTGGCCCATAGCAACCCTGTGTAGGGTTTCCGAGGTCCAGCTGGTGACCTTGAACTGCTGATCTTGCAGCTCAAGCTGACTTTGCAGTCTAGCACATTAACCAACAGTGCCACACCACACCAGGACTCCATTCACCTATTAGAAAGACCAATTAATGACAGTTGTAATTCAAATGTATTTGCCAATCACAAAAGACAGTGATGATAAAATTGAAGAATCATACCAACTTCTTCTGTCTGAAACTGATGTAACATGCACTGATCAATACTGCTGATTGAATGTGAAAGTTGGAAACATAGAAGAAGGATCAGAAGCTAGAAAATATGGCCTTAGTGATAGAAACAATGCAGGACATTCCATAATGGAATATTGCTAGACAAATAACTTCTTCATTTCAAATAAAGTTTTCAATTACATAAACTGCGACTACGTGGGTAGACCTCAGCAGATGGTATACACAGGAATCAAATTGACTGTATCTATGGAAAAAGATGATGGAGAAGTTAAGTATCATCAGGCAAAGAGTAGAATGTAGAACAGATTGTTAATTGTTCATACACAGGTTCAGGCTGAAGCTGACACAAATTAAAACAAGTCCACAAGAGCCAAAATACTATCATGAGTATTTTTGCTTTAAGTGCCATTGATTCACTTCTGAATCATAACAATGCTGCATAGGGTTTCTGAGGAGCAGTTGGCAGGTTTGAACTGACAAATTTATGGTTAGCAGGCCAGTGCTTATCCTACAGAGCTACACCAGGACTCCAACTTGAGTATATACCACCTGAATTTAGAGAGCATATTAATATCAGATTTGATGCAATCAACAATAATCACCAAAGACAAGAGAAGTTGTGGGGGTAACATCCAGATCATCAACCATAAAGAAAGCAAAAGATCATTAAAAGATGAGGAAGGCAATAGAGAAGAAGAGGGAGGATGGCAAAAGCATAGTGAAGAAAGGTGAAGACACAGGGAGATATGCAATGGGTAAAGGGGATAGAGGTAAATAGTGATATATACACAACTTTGGATCAATACTGTTCTGCGAGTAGATACATGGGCAGATATACGGTCTAAATGGATTTGGGAGGAAGAGTGGAAGAACAGCCACAAATATATATGTATTTGATAAAGGATATTATTTACATCATTATTTACCTTTTCTGCAGACAGAATTATGAATGTGGTGGAACATACAGTAGACAAAATGATGAAAACTTCTTAGATATTGTCAAACATCTTAAGGAAATGGGTTCCTGGACCTGGGAATTCAGGACCATAGTCTCAGGGGACACCATGGTCAATTGACATAACATAGTCCACAAAAACAACTTTCTGCATCATACTTTGGTGAGTAGCATCTGGGATATTAAAAGCTCATGAGTTACCATTATAGATTTATCTATTGTCCTCTCCATGTATGAAAGAAAGAAGAGAGACGAGAACTGAAAACATTTGGAATCAATGAGTCCAATATACTAAAGAAACATGTAAAAATCAGTTCCACAACTCTGAGTCCAGAACTAGATGGTGC
>NW_006408529.1:21740081-21742007 GCF_000296735.1 Chrysochloris asiatica | reverse complement strand
GATATCAAAAGAGACTCTTAAATGTTCTTTTGAATGTAAAGTATCTAAAGCAAATGTAAAAATGAAGCCATAGAAGAAATGAACAGGAACTTTCAAAAAGTAGCTTAAGAAGACAAAATCAAGCATTATTATAAAGTGTGCAAATGTCTGAGAGTTAGAAAGTCAAAAGGGAAGAACATGCTCAGCATTTCTTAAGCTGAAAGAACTGAAAAAAAAAAATACAAGCTTCAGTCTGAAATACTGAAAGATCTATGGGGAAAAAATTTTGAATAATGTAGGAAGTATAAAATTTAAAAAAAAAATGGAAGGGATACACATAGTCATTGTTTCAAAAACAATTGGTTATTGTTCAACCATTTCAAGAGGTAACACATGATTAGGAACTGATGGTATTGAAAGAAGAAGTTCAAGCTTCACTGAAAGAATTTACAAAACATAAGACTGCAGAAATTGATGTGATACAAACTGAAATGTTTCAACAAACTTATGCAGCTAACGAGGGGCTCATTCATCTATGCCAATAAATTTGAAGGACAGGTACTTACATTGTCAAGAGTTTGGAATAGTTCCATATTTGTACTATTCCACAGAATGGTGACCCAATAGAATGTGGAAATCCTTGAATAATATCATTAGTATCAGGTGTAAGTAAACTTTTGTTGACAATAATTCAAAAACTGTTGCATATGTACATCAATAGGGAGTTGCCAGAATTCAAACTTTATTCAGAAGAAATCATGGAATGAGAAAATCATTGCTGATATCATATGGATCTTGGCTGAAAGCAGAGAATACCAGAAAAATGCTTTAGTGTGCTTTATTGACTATAGAAAGACATTGGATTGTATGGATCATAACAAACTATAGACAGTATTGTGAAGAACAGGAATCTTGTGTGTACTGTGATATTGGAAGTTATGCTACCAGTATTTTTAAATACCCACAGGGTCACCCATAGTGAAGAGATATCAATGGAGTTGCCAGACTAAGATAGACTAGGAAGAAGGAGAAATGGAGCAATTATGAATGATTGTTGCTGTTGTTGTTTGGTGCCATCGAATCGATGCCTACTCAAAGAGACCCTATGCACAATAGAATGAAACACTGCTCAATTCTGGGCCAATCTCACAATCATTGCTGCATCAAAGCCCATTGATACAGCCACTGTGCCAATTCATCTGGTTGAGGGTCTTCCTCTTTTTCTCTGATCCTCCACGTTATCAAACATGATAGTCTTCTCCAGGGACTGGAGCTCTGACAATAAGTCTGAAATATGAAAGACAAAGTCTAGCCATCCTGGTTTCCAAGGAACACTCTGGCTGTACGTCTTCCAATGCAGATCTATTTGCTCTTTTGGCACTCCGTGGTACTTTCAATATTCTCCTCTAACACCATAACTCAAATGCATCAATAGTTCTACAGTCTTCCTTATTCACTTTTTAACTTTTGTGTGTATATGAGATTATTTAAAATGCCATGGCTTGGGTCAGGCATACTTTAGTCCTCAAACTGACATCCTTGCTCTTCAGCACTTTAAAGAGATCTTGTTCAGCAGATTTGCCCAATACAATACATCCTTTGATTTCTTGACTGCTGCTTCCATGAATGTTGATTGATCCAAGCAAAATACAGTCATTGACAACTCCGACATTTTCTCCATTTATATAGATGTTATTTGTTTGTACAGTGGTGAAAATTTTTGTTTTCTTTTACATTGAGGTTCAACCTATACCAAAGGCTGTGGTGTTTGATCTTCAGAAATAAGTATTTTAAGTCCTCTTCACATTCAACAAGCAAAGTTGTATCATCTGTATATTGCAGTTTGTTATTGAGTCTTCCTTCAATCCTGATGCCACGTTTTTCTTCATATAATCCAATTTTTCGTATTGTTTGTTCAGCATACCGATTGAATAAGTATGGTGAAAG
>NW_006408529.1:21737485-21739096 GCF_000296735.1 Chrysochloris asiatica | reverse complement strand
TTCTGATATTCTCTACTTTCAGCCAAGATCCATCGAACATCAGCAATAATATCCCTTGTTCCACATCCTCTTCTGAATACGGCTTGAACCTCTGGAAGTTCTCTGTCAATATATGCTTGCAGCCATTTCTGAATTACCTTTAGTAAAACTTATTCTCATGGATATCAAAGATACTGTCTGATGATTTTGCATTTTGTTGGGTCACCTCTCTTTGGAATGGGCACAAATGTGAATCTTTTCCAATCAGTTGGCTAAATGTTGTCTGCCAAATTTCTTGGCAGAGATGAGTGAGTACCTCATTTTCTTGAAATGAGTGTGCCACCTCATTTTCTTGAAAGATTTCAATTTTTATTGCATCAATTCCTGGTCCCTTGTTCTTTGCCAATTCCTTCAATGCACCTTTGACTTCCTCCTTCAGTATCATTGACTCTTGATCATGGGTAAGCAGAGTCAATCATAAAGTTGCTGCTCCATTCAGAACACTGTTGGCAAAAATTCAATCCTGGAGTTATAATATTGAAGGATTCCATGGGCAAAATTAGGATCTCTAGTAATATAGTTGTTCCGGGTCAGACTGCTAACCACAAGGTCAACAGTTCAAAACTACCAGCCATTCTACAGAAGAAAGATCAGTTTTTCTGCTCCTGTAAGGGTTTCTATGAGAAGGACCTGACTCCATGTCATACCACCATCGTGGGCAAAATAGCGAATGATGCAGAAAGCATGGATAGAAAACACAGTGACCATACCAAAAAGAATTGGTAGATATTCAATCAATTCAGGAGGTAATATATTAATTATCAAGAGTCAGTGGTCTTGAAAAAGAAGTCGGTACCTCAATAAAGGCATTGGCAAAATATAAGGCAACAAGAATTAATGGGCAACCAATTGATATGTTTCACTACATGCATGAAATGCTGGAAACATTCACTTGTCTATACCAAGTTTTGAAAGACTGGCTATTTGACTAGAAGAGATCCATGTTTGTATCAATTCCAAAGAAAGGCAATATGGATATTTTTTAAAATTATTAAAATCACACACAAGCAAAATTTGGCTGAAGGTACTTCAAAAACAGTACAGTGGCAGAGAACTGCCAGATATTCAATCCAGGTTCAGAAGAAGACATTCATTAAGCGATATCATAGTTAATAGATCTTGGCTGAAAGCAAAGAATGTCATAGTGTTGTTACCTGGTGCTTTACTGGCTACAAAAAGGCATTCAAGTGTGTTGCTCATAACAAACTATGAATAGCAGATTGAAAAAGTGATAATTTCAAGACAATTCATTGTGTGTACATAGATAAAGAAATGGTGCTTGAAGAAAACAAGGGGAGTCAATAAAGGTGTGTGTCAGAGTTGTATCCTTTCACCATTTTATTCATTGAATATTCTGAGCAAATAAATTGAAAAGCTGGATTATTTGAAGAAGAATATGGCATCAGGACTGGAGGACAACTCATTAACCAGTTTTGGAATATAGATTACACATTCTTACTGAACATAATGAAAACTCAATGTACTATGAAGATCAAACAGTATGCATTACACATTTGTTCTTGTTGTTAAGTGCTGTCGAGTCAGTTCCGACCCATAGTGACCCTGTATAGG
>NW_006408529.1:21732547-21735845 GCF_000296735.1 Chrysochloris asiatica | reverse complement strand
AAAGTAGAATTCACCATGATTTTGCCACTGGACTAAAGCTTTCAAGACCTTCATTTGCTGGTGAAGCAAAACTCAAAATGAGAAGAGACAACTGTATGTATCCATTAATAAGAAGAACATGGAATGTGCAAAGTAAGAACTAGTAGTATCAGAAGATGTCCAAAATGAAATGGAATGCATAAAGATTGATATTCTAGACATTAGTTCGTTGAAATGGACTGGTACTGGCCATTTTGAATGTGAAAATCATATATTTTATTATGCTAGAATGACACATTAGAGAGGAGTGTCATCACGTTCATCATCAAAAAGAACATTTCAAGATCTATCTTGATGTGCAATGATGTCTGTGATAAGATATTATCCATATGCCTATTAGAAAGATCAGCTAATACCATTATTATTCTAATTGATGCACTAGCCACTAAAGTCAATGATGATGAAATTGAAGAATTCTACCAACTTATTCAGTCTAAATTTGGCCAAACATGTAATCAAGATGTACTGATAATTATTGATGATTGGAGTGCAAAGGTTGAAAACAAAGAGGAAGGGTCAATATTTGGAAAATAAGGTCTTGGTGATAAAAATGATGCTGGGTGTCACACTATAGAATTTTGAAAAACAATTGACTTCTTCACTACAAATGCCTTTTTAGACAACATAAATAACATTTATACATATGGATCTCACCAGATAGAATACATAGAAATCTGTGGGAAAAGATGATGGAAACTCCATATCATTGGTCAGAACAAGGCCAGGTACAGACTGTGGACCAGACCATCAATTGCTTACATGCAAGTTCAAATTGAAGCTCAAGAAAATTAAAACAAATCCATGAGAGACAGTATATGACTTGGAACATATTGTTATTGTTAAGGTCTACCGAGTCGGTTCTGACTCATAGTGATCAAGTTAGGGTTTCTTAGGAGCGGCTGGTGAGCTTAAACCAAAACTGATGGTTCAAACCAATCTTGCAGTCCAGTACAGTAACCCATTGCACCACACATATCCCACCTGAATTTAGAGTCAATGTTAAGAGCAAATTTCATGCATTGAATATGAGTGACTGAAGATCAAAAGGGCTGTGGAATGAAATCAAGACCATCATGCAGGAAGAAATTAAAGGGTCATTAAAAAAGAAAAGAGAAAAATGGATTTCAGAAGACACTCAAACTTGCTATCCAGAGAAGAGTTGTTAATGCGAATGGAAGAAATGAGGAAGACAAAGAGCTGAACAAAAAATTTCAAAGGATAGCTTGAGAAGACAAAACCAAATATATAATGAAATGTGCAAAGACCTGGAGTTAGAAAACCAAAAATGAAAAATATGTTCAGCATTTCTCAGTTTGAAAGAACTCAAGAAAAATTTCAAGCCTCAGTTTGCAAGATTACAAGATTATATGGGGAAATTTTTAAATTATGCAAAAAGCCTCAAAAGGAGATAAAAGGTATACACAGAGTGACTGTACCAAAAAGAAGTGGTCGATGTATATTGGCTGAAAGCAGAATAAACCAGGAAGATGTTTACTTGTGCTGTATTGATTATGGAAAGGCCTTTAACCATTTCAAGAGGCAGCATATGATCAAAAGTCAATGGTGCTGAAGGAAAAAGCTAAGATGCACTGAAGGCGTTGGCAAAAAGCAAGGTTCCAGGAATTGGTGTAACACAAATCAAAATCATTCAGCAAATTGATGCATCACTGGAGGTGCTCACTCATTTATGCAAAGAAATTTGGATGAGATGTATATTTGTGCCCAATTTCAAAGAGAAGTGAACCAAAAGAATGTGGAAATCATTGAACAATATCATTAATATCACATGCAATGAAATTTTTTTCTGAAAAAATTTCAAAGAAGCCTGCAACAGAACATTGACAGGGAACTGCCAGAGGTTCAAGCTGGATATGTAAAAAGATGTGGAACTAGAAATATCATTGCTAACATCAGATGGATCTTGGCTGAAAGAAGATAATACCAGAAAGAGTTTATTTGTGCTTTATTGATTGCACAAAGGCTTTCAACTGTGTGGATCATAATCATGTTATGGATTACATTGGGAAGAGTGGTTATTCCAGAACACTTAATTGTGTCCATGAGGAGTCTATACATAGAGCAAGAGGCAGTAATTTGAACAAAATAAGCAGATATTGAATGGTTAACATTAGGAAAGTTGTATGCCATGGTTGTATCTTTTCATCATATTTATTCAAGCTGTACGCATAGCAAATAATCTGAGAAGATGAATTATATGAAGGAGAACATGGCATCAGGATTGGCATCAAAAAGACTCATTAACAAGCTTCGATATGCAAATGATATAACTTTGTTTACTGAAAGCAAAGAGGAGTTAAAATACTTACTGATGCAGATCAAAGACCATGTCCTTCAGCATAGATATCACTTCATCATAAAGAAAACCAAAATCCTCACAACTGTACCAATAAATAATATCATTATGAATGGAGAAAAGATTGATATTGTCAAACACTTTGTTTTGCTTTTATCCATAATCAACATTCGTGGAAGCAACAGTTAGAAAGTGAAACAACATGGTGCACTAGGCAAATCTGCTACACAATATCTTTGAAGTGTTCAAGAACACAGATATCAGATTGAGGACTAAGGTTTGCCTGACCAAGTCCTGGTATTTTCAATAACCTCATATGCTTGTGGAAGTTGGAAAATGTATAGAGAAGACTGTAGAAGAATTGATGCATTGGAATTATGGTGTTGAAGGAAGAATATTAAAAATCACCATGTATTTCCAGAAGAATAAACAATTCTGTATTCAAAGAAGTACTGTGTTGAAAGAATCAGCATTGGAAAGAAGAGCCAAAATGTTTCTTAGAATCCAGAATGGCAAGACTTAATTTCTCTTACTTAGAACGTGATATCAGGCGGGATCAGTTCCTGGAGAAGGAATTTTTGTTGATAAAGTGGAGGATCAACGAAAATGACAGTAATAGGCTCAAGCGGACCCACAATTGTGAGAATGGCACAGGTTCTGGAAGTGTTTAATTCTGTTCATAGAGTCACTATGAGCCAGAGACTATTCAAAGGCAAAATATGAACTCTCAGAATGAACAAATATGCCTTGGAAGAAGCATGGCCAGAATGATCCTTAGGAGCAAAGATGAAGAACTTTAATGCTGTGTGATTTGGACATGTTATGGAGAAGGATACTATGTTCAGTAAAATAGAGGGTCAGCAAAGAAATGAAGACTTTCAGCAAAGTGGAAACTGCTGAGCAACAATTGTGAGAAACAGCACAGGCAGGCAGTGTTTCCTTCTG
>NW_006408529.1:21727591-21732447 GCF_000296735.1 Chrysochloris asiatica | reverse complement strand
AAAATATACAGTAGCATAGGTTGCCAATGATAAATGTATTGCAATAGTCACAAAGATAACATTTGAACAGTGTGGATCTAATAACAAACTGCCCTTTACATATGACTCTTTAGTATGAGGCTGAATTTATCTTTTAAATAAGTTTATTTATAAAAATACACTCATTCTCACACATTGTCATCACTTTATCTAAAGAATGTTAGAAAACTCTCACTGATTTAAAACAGTTAAAGATAACAGAAGATAAATACATTGCATTCCAGCCAACACTCAATGTTTGCACAGAGATAGAAATAGTGATAAATGTTTTATCTGTTTACTAGAACCATACTTTTCATTTAAAGTACAGTTAGTGACATCCAGTTAGACAAAGTAACATATGAATATGTATTGTCACTTCTAAACTGGAATTTAAAATCTTTTTTATTGTTTTTTTTTTAAGTAAAAACCATTAAAATTGGCTTAGAGAAAATTACATATTTAATATATTCTATATTTTATGTATGTCACTTTAGTCATGGTATATACAAATTTGTGTGATATAGACATGTGATAACTTCATTAAATGCTACAAAAATGTGTATATGGTTTAACAATGTGCATGTATAGATCTGTCTGTATAGCGTTCAAACTTTTATTTAGACAGCAAATGCTTCAAAAAAAGTTCATTGAATTTTGGAATTTTACTAGTCCTGCCATGTAGTAGGATAATATAAAGTACCTTGGAGAGAAACTGCAAAAGAAAATATTACTCCTTTAAAATGTGAATACCAATATGGCCTATCAGATATAAGATTTTCATTTATTATGCGTTAGTCCTTTCCTCAATTGGGGATGGACTATGGAAATAGCAGAGGACAGTAAGAAGTAACCATCAATAGCAGGAGATGGCTAATTAATTATTTTCTAGGACACACTCTAAAAAGATCAATTCCACCAGCAAAGTGGGATCATTTCATTTATGTCAATCCTTTGTTGAGTACTCAAAATATAAAGAATATCAAGGATATAAACTGAATTTCTGCATGACTGCTTTCCGTTTGAACACTGTAGATTTAAAACTTTCTCTAAAGTATAGCTTTGACTTTTAAATCTTTTATAAAGACTGTGATTATTTTGTCTTGTCATTCCTGAAAATTATAATACTAAAAATTATTTACCAAATGCTTACAATTGTCAGAACTCATTTCCTGCACAATATATATAAAAAATTTCCACTTAATTTTCACAGTAAATCCACAACATAGATTCAAATTATTATCCTAAAATAGGCAAACCAAGATGCAGAGGTTATATCACTGACGAGATGTCTTTAAACTACCAATTCATAGCTGAAGTGTTCTACAGAGAATTGTCTGACTCTAATGCCCATGTTTTTGCAAATTCTTAGCAAAAACCTTTTTATTAAAATCCTGGGATACCTGCTGTGGCACTGTGGGATACAGCACTGTACTTCAAGGCTGGTTTGAATCACTAGGTTGGTGGTTCAAACTTATAGATTAGAACTTATACAGGGTCACTATGAGTTAGAACCAAATCAACAGCACTTTATTAACAACAACAATTATGTATCAACAATTTTCCCTGTAACTCAATATAGGAGAGTGTTTCTTAGGCTTATAGATAGTTTTGAAGGTTTTGCAGTTAACATTTGCTACAAATATGTTGTTGTCATTAGTGCTGTCCAGTAAGTGCCATTTCATGGTAATCCCATGTATAATGGAAAGAAATACTGCCTAGTCCTGTACTATAATGGAAAGAAATACTACCTAGTCCATGACAATATCTTTAAATAATTCTTAAATAAAATTGAGATGGAGAGAAATGTGATCCATAGACTTTCCCTGGTTTATTTTTAGAAGCAGATGGCCAGGCTTTTCCTACTGGTCCATATTAGTCTGGAAGCTTTACTGAAAGCTGTTCCACATCATAGCTGTTCAAAACATGCAAGCCTCCAGTGATAGATAGGGAGGGGTGAGGGTGGGGTGGTGACTGGGTAAGAGATGCACCGGCCAGTTCATCAAATTCAGGCATTCAAAATGGAAAACAAAGATTCTAGCTCAAAACCACCATCAATGCATATGATTGGAGAACGAGAGAGAGAGAGACTCAGTCCTGGTGTGGCTATGTGGGTTTACTGCGTTGGGCTGCAAAGTTGGTTGAATCACAAGTTTGGCAGTTCAAGCTCACCAGTAGCTCCTAGGAAACCCTACACAAGGCCCCTATGGTTAGGAACCAACTGGACCATACTTAATAGCATATATATAATAGTTTTTTTAAATATATTATTCAATAAGCTTCGTATCATTCAAATATATACTAGATATGCTATATGGGTAGTGCCTTGTGTTTCTAGAATAACTACTGGACTGTAAACAACAAGGTCAATGGTTAGACCATCAGCTGCTCCAAAGGAGAAAGGTGAGGCTTTTTGCTCCCGCAGAGTTGAGCTCTGGGAACTTTATACAAGCTCATTAAAATTAGAACCAACTCAATGGCACTTAACAAAAACAATCGTATATGTTATATAGCTTATATACCTAAGACTATATATAATAAACCAGAATACTGTTACCAGGGCTTCTTCTGTTATTAAACATAATATGCAAAATAATCTATACTAAGGAAAGTAAAAAATATTGCTACAAAATCACAGAAATATTTATTAAACAAAATATCAAACTGTAAAGATATTGTTTCTTGACATAACTTTCATTAAGAAACAAATTGATCACTTTTGATCAATTTCCATCTCTTTAACCCTTCAGCAAAGAATTCTCTGCTCTTCAATTTACAGGAGATGGAAATGGCTGTTTTAGCATGCCTTGAGAGACATATATAAAGCTCGTTTTAAATGTTCTTTGCATTCGGGAACAAAAAAGGAATTTTGAGGCACAAGATCAGAGCTATAGGGTTGATGAGGTAAGATTCCCGATGCTACCGTCCAAAAATTAGCAGTCACATTGTCATAATGGGAAAACAAAAAACCTTAGCACAACTTTTCTGGTCTTTTTCTCACCAAAGTAGTTTTCAGTTTTCTTAAGACTTTTTCATAACGTTATAGTAGTTGTTGTATGCTATGGAGTCGGTTCCAACTCATGTATAGGGTTTCCAAGGAACAGCTTGTGAGTTTGAACCACTGACCTGACAGTTCAAACCGAACTTGAAGTTAAATGCTTATCCTAAGGTGCGACAAGTCCCCACAATAGTCCTGTGTCCTTCAAGACAATCTATCAAAATCACCCCTTTGAAATGCCAAAAAATCAATAACTGTAATTTTCTGAGCTAACATCTCCACCTTGATTTTACTAACCCTTCAATTGCCTTTTGATTGGAAAAGACTGAGACAAAGTGTATTACTGAGAGAACTTGTCTGAAACCATTCGCTAATTTCAGAGATATTTTCAAAACACGTTTCGTTTGAATTAAACCTGTGCATATATGAAATGGAAGCCTAGTAGCTATTCTTTTTTATACCCTCGTGTGTGTGTGTGTGTGTGTGTGTGTGTGTGTACACACAATTCCAAATAGAATATTTCCTGCTGTCATAAAAAGATTAGGAAAGAGTCACTGGAACTGAGTGATTTAAATTCTAACCCTGTCACACCCTTCTCAGTTGTTACAATAATAATGTTGAATTCATTTTCCTTTGGACCATCATATTAGAATTGTATGTTATGCAAATATGAAGCATAGTCTTTTTAAAAAAGCATCATTTTCTTCTTCTTCTAATATAGCTTTTTAATTTGCCACTATTTTACTGGATTTAATTATTTTACATTTTATTGATTTATAATATACTTCTGAACACCAGATTGATGTTGGTTTCTTATCAATCTCAATGTCCAAACACAATTACACCTAATTAGGTTTATCACAAACTTACTAAAAATAAATCAGCTTGGTCTATTAAAATTCAGTCACAATTTGGACAGGAGACTAATTAATTCTTCATCATTCTAAATTTTATTCGTAACTTGAATCTTAAAACAAAGTGGACAGCAAAACTGATATTATTATAAAACTTAGAATTTTATAAGAAAATCAACTCTTCAAGTAACAACAACAATAAAATAAATGTCTTTTATTATTATGATAAAAAATAAAATTAAAAAACCTGTACAAGACTAAGAACGCCAATAAGAATACTCTTCTAAATTATGCAAATGCATTGTACAAGTATAAGAATAGGTATAAGACCCATTCCTGGAGATGAGGGAGGGGGAGAATTGAAATGTGTGTGTGTGTGTGTGTGTGTGTGTGTGTGATAAGAACAAGAATATCTTTTGCACAGTTTGCAAAGTGCAAAGTTGGTCTCTAGGGGGAAGGAGGATAAATTTGGGGGAGAAATTAGACCAAATGAAGAAAGTAATCGTGAAAGCAACATTTGCACATTTGATGTTCAATGGCTGAGATTTACAAAATCTCAAAGTTCTGTTTTAAATCATTTCCCAAACACTGTTATTTATATCAGATATAGCAAGTATCAAGCAAAGTAGGACTATCTTCATTATTTATGTCGTGTTGCTGTTTTAGAAACATCCTGAGTAAAGTGATAGATGGTAAGCTATGGAAACAGCCCTGATTTACTTGAATAATAATAATAATAATAACTTTTTATTTTGAATTGAGTTAAGCTTTATAGACAAGATCATCAGTTTTAAATTCAACAAATCATGCATTTTTTTACCTCTCCTGAATCTGGATTGAAATTCTGATAACATCCTAGATGTACTGTTATAATCATTTTAAAACTATCTTCAGCAAACTTTTTCTTGAATGTGATATTGATGCAATTGTTCAATGATTTTTGCATTCTGTTGAGTCACCTATCTTTGGCACAGGCACAAATATAG
>NW_006408529.1:21721905-21724471 GCF_000296735.1 Chrysochloris asiatica | reverse complement strand
AGAACATAGTGCATGAAAACAATGTTCTGCATCCTATTTTGGTAAGTAGTGTCTAGGATCTTGGAAACTTATGAGTAGCTGTCTAAGGTACAGTTATAGCCCACTCAATGTGCAGAAGAAAGAAAAGTGAAGAGAATTGAAGATGCTTGGAATTAATGGACTAAGGAAACATGTGAACATCAGTCTCCATGACTCTGAGACCAGAAAAATGAGTTGGTACTGGCTATCACTACCAAAGCCTCTCAAAGGGATTACATTATATGTTCCTAGATAGAGCAGAAAAAGTATGGAACAAAACTCAAAATTATTAGTAATAAAATAAAGACAGGGCTTACTGGTTAGAAAGAGACTGGAGGAACCTGAAATTATGGCTCTTGATCACCTTCCTGATTTGTAAAGTAGCCCACCTTCATTGCCAATATTCAGTAAAGCAGTCAATAGGTAAATAGGGCTATGCTCACCACGGAATGTTCAATCATTCAAAATTAAAAGATCAATATTTACGTAAGGACAAAATTGAGAAGGTTTGAGAAAGTGGGTGGAGTGGAAAGAGAAACCACAGGGAGGAAGCAGGACAACTGTTGTTGCTTGAAGGGGATTGCAATCATTGAGATGAAACAAAATGTAGGATTTGTTTAATGTAAAACAAATGCTTTTGTCTGTAAACCTTCACTAAATTCACTATAACAAGTTTTTTTTTTAAGTTTGATACAATAACTTTGTGTATTGCTTCCATCTTCTTTTGATATGCTCTACCTCATTCAATATTTTGTTCATATTATCCTTTATTGCTGCACTTTAATATTTCCATTTTTCTTCTGTTCATTCAGCTTGAGAAATGCCAAATATAATCTTTTTTTGTTTTCTAATAGCAGGACAGACCATATAAGCCTACACCTCAGAATCTTTTGAACCATGCCCTGTTTACTTTGAATTTTTTAAATTGTGACTCAGAAGGATACACAGCTATAGAAAGGAATCAGGGAACTAAGTGTGGAGTGTCACAAGGAAAAGTCCTATGAATTGTCACCATTCAGGTATGTACGGCTATAAATCAACCTCAGTCATATTGGATCTACTTCTCTGATTCTTTCTCCCAATTTGAATCAGAACCTTCCACTACTGGATTCCCTTGTTCCTTTAAGGAATAAACCTGGGGACAAGTGGAGGCTTTCTGTTCTCCCAGCAAATGTTCTGCGAGCTCAGGCTGGGAGTTAGAAACCGTTCTCTCAGAATCAGGCCAGAGGTCTAAACTTTCACGCACAAGTGTCCAAAGAGAAAATGTATAAAATGGTATCGTATCAGGTCCTTCATTAGTATATCTATCATGCATCTGCTCCCCAACTTTCACCCAAGTATCCATATTTATAGTCCCTTCCTCTGGGAACCAGGGACAGGTTTCCTGAACAAAATCTAAAAAATGAACAAGCTGAACACCTTTAATGGGAGTTACTCTGGCCCTCAATAGTGCTTTAAGCATATCTACAAACTGATGTGGTGCTTTGAGTTAATGTGCCAGACTGCAAAGGCGTTTGAACTGCAAGGTCTGCATTTCAAGCTCACCAGCTGCTCCTCAGAAACCCTATACAGGATCTCTATGGGTCAGAACCAACTCGATGTCACTTAACAACAACAACAACAAACAACTGGTGGTCCTTTGACCTTACATTCCCCATGTTTTACACCCAGTTGAAACTCCAATCCACTCCCTGCCTTATCTAATTGTGCGCCCCTGGAGCATCTCCTCGTCTTGGCTTAAGAGTTTCCCTGTACTCGGGCCCCATGTTGGGCACCATAAACTGTGTCTGACAAGTGACTATACTCTGTGACCTGCATGGAAAGATTAAACCCGAATAGGGGCGACGGGAGATTAGAAAAAGAAGAAAGACACAAAATGAGACTAGAATATTTGGGACCAGGTGGGCACAGCACTCTGACAGAGATACTGTGACACCGTCCTACATTCAGCTTGTTTATTATATACACAAATCAAAGGAGAGAGCTGGGGGCAGGGGAAATATTGCAAAAAACTTTTGTTGTATAGAAAAAAAGCAATAAGTGGGACTTTATCAGAAGAATGCAGTTGCTAGGGAAACAGAAATGGGGTAGCCAGATGTTTTTGCAGACTAAACTAAAGGCCATGGCTGCATACAAGGAAAGACTTTGCAAATTCTTTGTTCCCTGAGGCAGTCTTTATAAGTTCCTCAGGGTGCAGCCTGACCTGGGAGCAGCCTGATTTTCTTGACCACAGCTGTTTAGTTGCAATCCTTTTGTTAAACTGCCCCCAAGTCTGAGACCTTTGGTTCAGCTGCTCCCAACATTTTGCACATATAATTGTAATATTTTATTTTGTGTTCTCAATTCAGCCTTTTAAATGTTCTGTTCAGCATTTGCTTCATAATTTGTTCCATTCATTTTAGCTACTCCCCATGCAAGAGTAATTTGAGACCATCAAGGAAGAAGAGCAGAGTGCAGGACCCTATCCAGAATAAACAGTGACTCTGGAGATGGAGGGAGAGATGATGACATGGAGAGATGGAAATACTGGGGACTTTAGACCCAGAGA
>NW_006408529.1:21718353-21720855 GCF_000296735.1 Chrysochloris asiatica | reverse complement strand
TTTGTGTATGATATCCTTGATGTCATCTCATAACTCCTCTAGTCTTCATTATATTAAAATGCATTAAATCTATGCTTGATTTTTTTCTCTAAATTTAGTAATGGTATACTCATGTTTGCACTTTGCCTCTCATGGACTTGTTTTAATTTTCTTTAGCTTTAACTTGTACTTGTTTATAAACAATTGATGATTGATTCTGCAGTCAGCCCTGGCCTTGCATGATTAATGATACTGAGCTTTTCCATCATCTCTTTTCCCTGTTGTAGTCTATCTGATTTCTGTGTATGCCATCTGGTGAAGTCCATATGTATTGTGTATGTATGTTATTGAAAACAGATATTTTCATAAATTGATGCACTTAACAAAACTCTATCATGTTATCTCTGAATTAATTTCTTTGCGTTCAGATTTTTCATCTATCTCTTCTTACTCTTTGTTTCCAATTTTCACATTCCAACACTGTAATTGTTAATGAATTCTCATTGCATATTTTATAAATTTCACACTGCAGACATTGTGAAAAATCTTCAGTTAATTTATATTTGGTATTATAATTTCACATAATTTTTAATAGTAGTCATACTAGCTGGCTTTCCTTGTGGGGATATAAATATGAGCTTATCATGGCCAGGACTATAATTTAGGATAGATTTTGAAATGTTCTATTTGACTATGAATGTGATGCCATTATTCTTTAACTAACCATTCTTGCCATAGTAGAGTATATCCTTGTCCTATTCAAAATAGCCAATATTATTCTATTTGAGCTCACAATGTCTTTGTTGTACATCTTTAAGTGATTCACTTCATTTGACAGCCTCCAGTTTTCTTTGATTTATCTTTCATATATTCATGTTACAATTATAGTGTTTATTATAATTTTGGGCATTGCCACAATAGTAAATAAAGGGTCCCAAAGCTTTATTGCATCCACATCATTGAGGTTGACTCTACTTGAGGAGTCCTGATATGGTGCTGAATGATCACAGTGAACATCAAACAGTGAACATCAAAGTATGTGGCTTGGAAATCTTATATAGCGTTGCTGTGAGTTGGAACTGACTAGACAGAATTTAGGAATAACTACTTGAAGAGGTTGCCTTTTCCCAGTTCTATTTTGAGCTCCTATAAATGTAAAGTGGCAGCATCAATGGAATCAAGCGTGGCAACAATAGTGAGGTTGGCCCAGGATCAGGCAGTGTTTCATTCTGCTGTGCATAAGGTCGCTATGCCGGCTCGATGGCACCAAACAACAACAACATAAACGTAAAGGGCTCATAGCTTGGCACTTTGTAAGATAAGGTTTTATTGCTATGCATAAAGTTTTCACTAGCCATCTTATTCAGAAACAAATTGCCAGATCCTTTTTTTTTTACAGATTATCTTATTCTGTAAAGTCTCTGAAATCTGTCCACCGTGGGTGACCATGTTGGTATCTGAAAGAAAAGTGACAAAGTTTCCAGTATCACAGCAATATGCCAGTCACCATACTATGACAACTTGACAGACAAGTATTGGAAATGCGTAACAGTTCTAAAATGGCAGAAACAAGAGATTAGAACAATAGAAATGTTTCTAGACAAAGACCTTGAAATAGATGAAGTACATGACTTAATGAAGCTCAGCAGCTCTCAGGATGATGAAACAAATAAAATCACACATTGAAACATAATAGTAAAACTGACATAATTTAAAAATAAATAGAAAAATCCCTAGGGAAAATGACATCTCATCTTTAAAAGATGAACAATAACATTAACAGCTAACATTTCAAATCATCTAAGCTCAAAAGCAATGAAATTATATCTCTAATGAGTCCTGCTGTGGCACTGTGGGATAAGCACTGGACTTTTAGCCTCAAGGTAAGCAGTTCAAACCAACCAGTGGTTCCTAGGAAACCCGATATAAGGTTGCTATGCTTCAGAACCAATTCAACAGCATGTAACAAAAACAATATGCCAAAAAGAACCAATTGTCAACCTGGAATACTTTAAAGATAATTTAAGAATTTTAACCCTATAAAATATTGACCAAAAATAAAAGAAAGATGAATGCATTTTTTTTAAGAATTCAAAAGAAAATTATTATCAGATTTAAATTTCAGAGAGAGTATGGTGCTAGGTTGTTGTTGTGTGCTGATGAGTCAGCACTGACTCATAGTGAATTTAGGCACAGCAGACTGAAACACTGCCCGGTCTTGTGCCAACCTCACAATTATTGCTAGGCTTGAGCTCATTACTGCTGTCACTGTGCCAATTCATCTCGTTGGGCCTCCGTCTTTTTCACTGACCCTCCACTTGACAAAGCATGATGTCCTTCCCAAGGACTAGTACCTCCTAATATTTTGTCTGAAGTATGACAGACGAAGTCTAGCCATCCTGGTTTCTAAGGGGCATTGTGGTTGTACTTGTTCCAACATAGATTTGTTTGTTTTTTGGCGGTCTATGGTATTTTTACAGCTGTTTCTCTTCATTTTGATTTATGGCCCATCAGCAAATGAAA
>NW_006408529.1:21716005-21716688 GCF_000296735.1 Chrysochloris asiatica | reverse complement strand
TTCATTATAATATTTAACATTGTCTTCTAGAGTTGCCTTTTGAAATTTTCTTCTTAGCTCTTTTACCCCCTCATTTCTTCCCTTTGCTTTATTATGTCTATGTTGGAAAACAATTTTCAAAGTCTCTTATGACATCTATTTTGGTCTTTTCCTTCTTTCTTGTCTCCTTAATGACCTTTTGTCTGCTTCCTGTATAATGTTCTTGATGTCATCCTACATTTCTTCTGGTTTTCAGACATTAGTGTCTTGCAGGTGTATGGATATTATCTATCAATACCTTTTCCTTTAAGATAGATCTTGAAATATTCTTTTTGATGATGAATATAACACCATTCCTCTTCAATTAGTCATTCTCTGTATAGTAAACTGTTTGGTTGTCAGAATTGAAATGACCAATACCATTCAATTTCAATTCACTAATGCCTGGGTTATTAATGTTTACACATTCCATTGCATTTTTGAGAACTTCTAATTTTCCTAGGTTCATACTTCATACATTCCATGTTCTGATTTTTTAATGGATATTTACAGCTGTTTCTCTAATTTTGACTTGTGCCTCATCAACAAATAAAGGTTCCAAAAGCTTTGCTCAATTCACATCTTCACTGTCAACTTGACTTTAAGATGTTGCTCTCCCCCAGTCATATTTTGAGTGACTGCCAACCTGAGGAGCTCATCTTCTG
>NW_006408529.1:21710084-21712088 GCF_000296735.1 Chrysochloris asiatica | reverse complement strand
AATTATTTGAGGGTTACCAGGAGTAGGAGAGAGGGGATAGTAAGTCACAGGTTAGGGGAGAGACACATGATAACTTGCAAGACAGGGAAAGCAATAAATAGAAGGGGAATACAATGCACAAGAAGGCGGAGGGAGGGTAGAGGAACAGGGATGATAGGGAGAGACTTTGGGAGGTATACATGGGATACAGGTAGATTGTGATTTATAAACAGCCTTGGAATAATATGGCTCTATGATACAGGGATTGAGACATAGTCTGAATGGGTAAAGGAGGAGAAATAATGTTAAGGTGCTTGACTTTTGTGGATATTGGGTTCCCCTACTTATTAGTGCAATATAGACATTAAGTGGGATAGACAGGATAATTGGGGAAGCTGATTACAGAAAGCTTGTAAACCCGTCTTCACCCTATAATAGATTGGATTATCTAAAAGTGGATTAGAATGTAGTAAGGAAAGAGGCTACTTGTTAAGCCTTGGTACAGTATGGGGCCTTAGGTGGATTCTTCAGCCCTACCTAAAGCCTTCAGGGGTGGGACATTCCCAACTGATAAGACATGCAAATGGACCTTAAATAGCTAGAAGAACAAAAGGTACTTCTTGAAAGAAGACAAATGGAGGGAGAAGAAAAAAAAGAAAAAAAGATTGTTTGACTGTAACAATATCAAGTAAACTGTTTGTCCAGGAGCCATCAAGGAAGAAAAGTTGGGAACCCACTGTCTTGTATGCTTGCTGGTAGCCATCCTGGTTAACTGGTAAGTATTGCATTAGACAAATCTGCTGCACAAGACCTCTTCAAAGTGTTCAAGAGCAAAGATGTGATTTTGAGAACTAAGGTATGGCTGACCCAAGCCATGGTATTTTCAGTAGCTTCCTAAGAGTGGTGGTGGTAGTAGTGTGCTGTGGAGTTGAGTCTGACCCAAAACGACCCTGTATAGGGTTTCAGAGACTGTAAATCTTTATGGAAGCAGAAAGCTTAATAATTCTCCAGTGGAACAGCTGGTAGTTTCGAACTGCTGATCTTGAGTGCAAATGTTGGACAATGACAAATAAAGAAAGCCATAGCAGAATTGATGAATTTGAGTTACAGTATTGGAGGAGAATATTAAAAGTACCATGGAGTGCCAAAAGGACAAACAATTTGTGTTTGGAAGAAGTATAACCATAATGCTCCTTTGAAGACAGGATGATCAGCCTTCATCTGTCATACTTCAGACATATTATCAAGACCAGTCCCTAAAGAGAAACAAGTATGCTTGGTAAAGTAGAGTGTCAGGGAAAAAGAGGGCGACGCCCATTAAGATGGATTGACACAATGGCAGCAATAATAGGCTCAAGCAGAACAATTGTGAGTTGGCCCTGGACCAGGGCATGTTTTATTCTGTTTTTGGTAAGGTCATTATAAATTGGTACTGACTCATCGACTCTTTAAAACAGCCATGCCTGGAATATAGATCTTCATGTGCAACATTTAATATACAATTATTTCCAATTTCCCAGATGTATACTTCATACATTCCATATTTAGATGATTAATGGATGTTGGGAACTTTGTTTCATCCATGTCAGTAAGGCCAACTATTTTTGAGGAGGCAGCCCTTTCCTAGTTATATTTAGAGTATCTTCCTACCTGAGAGGCTTATCTTCTGGCATATGTTAGACAATGTTCCACCGCTATTCATAAGGTTTCAGTGACTAACCATTTAGAAATGGTTTGCCTCTCACTCTTTCTAGTATATCTTAATTGGGAGGCTCCGCTGAAACCTGTCCACCATTTGTTACCCTGATAATATCTAAAATACCAGTAACATATGCCAACATTATAGCAACACAAATCCCCATAGCAGGATAAACTAATAGATGAGTGGTTGTTGTTGTTGTCAGGTGCCATTGAGTCGGAACCGACTCATAGCGACCCCACGCACAGGAGAACGAAACAATGTCCGATCCTGGACCAACCTCACTACCGCTGCCACACTTGAGTCCATCAATGATGCCACCTGGC
>NW_006408529.1:21694810-21708565 GCF_000296735.1 Chrysochloris asiatica | reverse complement strand
GCCACCACTCGTCTGTCTGTCGTGCTGTGGTGATTTGAGTTGCTGTGATTCTGAGGGCTATGCCCCCAGTGTTTTAAATAACCAGCAGGGTCACCCATGGTGGACAGGTTTCAGATAAGCTAAAAAACAAAGACAGACTAGGAAGAAAGAGTGACAAACTACTTCTGAATCACTAATCACTGAAAACGTTATGAATAGCAGAGATGAGTGGTAGGATAGGAATAATAGGTATGTATGGGAATGCATTGGTAAAATAAACAGTAATCATCCATAATATTGACTACTACACAGATGTTAGAAATCTTAGGGGAAATACATCTAATTAGGAAAAATGTTTAAATAGAGAAGTGCAGTGGTTCATTATGGCAAATTCTAGACTGTGAACCTCAAGGTTTGAGCACACCACCCACCCCAAGTCAGGAGAAAGATGAGGCTTTCTGCTCTGAAAAGATTTACAGACTCAGTAACTCTATACAGGAACACTATGAATTGGAACCTATTGAACAACACTTATTAATAACACCTTTTCCAATACTGTTATTCCAGGTGATTACTATTGTTGTTGTTGTTGTTGTTGTTACCATTGTGCCGGTTCCCACTCATAGTGACTCTGTGCACAACAAAACAAAGTTTTACCCTGTAGGATGTCATCCTTTCAATGTTGTTATGTTGGAGCACATTGTTACTGTCAGTGTGTCAATCCATCTCATTAGCCTTTCACTTTTTGCTGAGTTTCTACTTATCCAAGCATAATGTGCTTCTCTAGGGACCGGTCCTTTCAGACAACATACATAAAGTTTGAGAGACATATACTAACCATCCTTACCTCAAATGAGCATTCTACTGCACTTTCTGCCAGACAGATTTGATTGTTCTTGCAGTCCATGGTATTTTTAATATTCTAAACAGATAACATAAATCAAAAACTTTAATTCTTATCTGGTCTTCCTTATTCATTGTCCAACTTTCACAAGCATTGAAGAGATCACAGTTTGAGTTCGGCTCGCCTTAGCCCTCAAAGCGATATCTTTGGTCTCTAAAACTTTAAAGAGATCTTTTGCAGTATCTTTTCTTGATGCTACATGTTGTTTGATTTCTTGAAGGCTGCTTTCATGAATATTGATTGTGGATCCAAGCAAAATAAAGTCTTTGGCAACTTCAGTCTTTTTTCCATTTATCATGATATTACTTGTTGTTTCAGTTGTGAGTATATTTGTTTTCTTTACATTTAAATGCAATGCAAAAAGTTGATAAATAGACTTTCAGAACAAGATCAAAAGTGAAGTTATTCTTTAGCGTCATAAGGTTTGTTAGTAAGAGAACTGAAACTAGGACAAAAGATTTCTAGTTATTACAGATTTCTAGCATACCAAATTAACGTGTTCCAGGATGTACATGGCCAGTTCAAGTAACCAATTGTTTTAAAAAAAAATTATTGTGGATTGAGTGAAAGTTTACAAGATAGATCATCAGTTTTACATTCAACAAATCATACAACTTGTTTCATCACAATGATTACAATCCCCTCCATGTACCATCAGTTAACAGTATTTCTCTCTATTCACTTTAGCTATCTTTTTTTTTTTTTAATGCTCAGGCATATATAATAAGTTACACCACCAAAGGACACATTTTGCAAGTCAGCCTCCTGGTCACTATCGCTCAGTCCCTCTCTTCCCATGAATCTAGAGTCCTCAGCTGCTCCCCTTTCCATATCCTCATTGCTGCCTCCATCTATGGTGTCACTGCTTCTCTAGACATGGTCCCGCATTCTGCTTGTGCTCTTCTTCCTTGACGGTCTTAGGGTCCTTTGTTTCTGGACTGTAAGATTAACTGCTCCCCCATTTTTGTTACAAAACCTCTACCTTTATAATTGTGATAGTCGCAATTAGTCATGATAACAATTACTCATTATTGAATCAAGAATCTTATCCCCAAATCTTTTAACAAGATGAAAACTATTCATTGAGGACTCCTTCCCCAACACACTCTGAAACTAAACTCCCTCTTGAAACACTGTAAGCCAGTCACTTCATGTCTTTATCACCCCATCATTTTAGGTAGCCAATGTCTAAGTTGCCCTTCCCTATCTATACTGCGTACAGAGGGGATAGTATTGATACTTGATGCAAAGATTCCTTCATTCAGTTGTTATTTAGATTTACTACCTCCATGAGTATAGGTCAGGTTCATCAAATTGTAGCAATTTACCCTTGTTTCCTTTATCAAGAACTCTTTTTTGTTGTTGTTGTTATTGTTTTTATCTTCCTCTAGTCAAGTTCTGATTATCAAGCCATTGAGGCTAGGTCAAATAGGTATTATTTGCAAGTTTGGGTGTTCTTGTGCATCTCCCCTCACTTCATATCATCTGGATGCTTCACTCTCAGAACTAGCCCTCTGTGGCTATGCCCCTGTTTATGGGCTCAGATTTCCCCAGGTTGGACCAACGAGCCTGTCATCTTCTCTCTCTCATCTCCAGGACAACAGGAGTCTATGAAACATGGTTGAACTCAATCCATTTCTTTGTTGCTGCCTTTCCCCCTTTTCCACTCACCAGTAGACCAATGTGGTCCCCAGCAAGCCTACATGCCTGTTCATGTGTTCCCTTTGAGTTTCAGTCTTAGAGGAGGGTTGACCTGAAGGAACTTGATTTCTTGACTTGGTGGCTTCCTGTCGAACTGCTTGCTTATTCTTGTAATAGTCAGTCATACTGACATGTTTGTTTTGGGTTTTCCCTGATGATCTTTCTTTGAAGATGCATCTTCTGATGGTCTAGCTGTTCCAGGCTGGTCTGCTTGTATTTCCTAGTGGGGATGTCCCACTTCAGAATGTTCTGGATGGGACTCAGGATTCCACCTAAAGTCCTATACTCTACAGAGGCTCCACAAGAGGCCTATTTCACTGGGCAAGTTCTAGAACCCCTTTTAGGTATTCCAATCAGTTATAGGCTGAAGACGGGCTTACAATTTTTCTGTAATCATGTTTCCTGACATTCCTTTCTATCCTCTCAAGTGTCTATTTTACAATAGTAGAGAAGGAAAACCAATATTCATAGGACAGTCAAGCATCTTAGTATTATTTACCCTCTTCAAACTATGCCTAGATCCCTGTATCACAGAGCTCTGTTGTTCCAAGGTTGAGCATGCATCACTATTTATCTGCCCCACTTAGTCCATGCAAACTTGTCTCAGTGTTCACCTATCTACCTTGTTTTTCCACCTCCTTCCCCTTCTTGTATTGCCCTCCCATAGACACATCCAAACTATGATGTGTCTGCCCTTATTCTGTACTCTGCCATCAGCCCCCTCCACCTCCCCGTAAATTCCTCACCCCAACCCCACCATTGTGGTTACCTTATATTCCATTAACTTTTCCCTCCACTTAAGACAGTCTGTTTTACCTTATAATCTACCTGAACTTCTCACCACCTGGATCTCTGTTCCTTTGGGTTTACCTTCTTCCACACTGTAATTGTTTTGACCACAGGCTGACCTCCCAGATCCTCTAAATTTGTTCTTACAGTATTATTCTCTTCTTGACTCTTCCATTTGATAATCAAATTCTGGGTGATGCTACCATGTATGCCAATCTCTGATTGTTGTCTGTTCTTGTTGGTTCGCAGTCCACAGAATTCCCTTTAAAATGTTTTTCATTGCAGGGTTGGCTTTGGCAAAATCCCTTAGCTCCTGTTTCTCCTGTAATGTTTTGATTACACCATCAGATTTGATTTACAGCTTTGCTGGGTAAAGGATTCTTGGTTGGTAATTTTTTTTTTTTCCATCAGGGATTTATATATGTCTCCCCATTGCCTTCTTGTCTGCATGGTTTCTGCTTTGAGATCCAAGCTTAATCCAATTTGTTTGCCCTTGTATGTTACACTTCTCTTTTCCCTAGCTTCTTTCAGAATTGTCTACTTATCTTTAATTTTGGAGAGCTTGATTATTATATGCCTTGGTGATTTTCTTTTAGGGTCTATCCTTCCTGGGCTTCATTGCGTTTCCTGAATGCTTATCTTTTTGCTTTTCAGGATGTTAGGGAAATTTTCTTCCAGAAGCTCTTCAACTATCTCCTCTGTAGACTTGTGTGATTCTGCCTGTTCCAGAATGCCAATAATTCTTATGTTATTCTTCTTCATGTTGTCCAACATGAATCTTAGACCTCCTTAAAATTTTTTAATCCTTTTTCCTGCTTGCTCTTCCAGCTCACTAGTTCTGGCTTTTATCTCTTCCATTCTACTCCTTTGCCCTTTCAGTGTATTGTCAATTTATAATATTCTATTATTAATTATTTAAACCTCTTTCTGTAGGTTTTGAATTGTTTCCAATGCTGTATCCATCTTATTTGATTGTTCCTGTAGCACTTTCCTGACTTCTTCCTTATTTTTCTCAACTCCATTGTAAAATGTTTTGATACATTTTATAATAATTTTTCCTGAATTCCATTTAAGGCATTTCTAAAGCCTGCCCCCTTCCAGTATGGAGTGTCAGTGTACTTTCAGGTCATTTGCCTCAGTCACTTTATCTCGTTTCTGGATATGTGCTGATATGGTCATTTGTTTCTGTTTTGGGGGCATATTTGGTAGTTAGCTGTGACCTCAATATTTAGATGAGTGTGTGTTTAGTATTTTTTATGCTTTCTGATTGCCTCCAGGTAGATGTGATCAGGAGATAGGCTTCCCTTTTCACTCTTCTTCATGAAAAATTTCAAGATGCCACTGTTGGTAATTGTGACGTAACTCAGGATTTCATTTTCAGCCTGTTTCCTTTTTAGTGTGCCTGTCCAACTCCACAACCCCTGGTCATGTCTTTTTCCTAGTGATAAACAGTTCATGGCAAGCTGTGATTTTTTGTGCTGCCTTTTGGTTTTAAGTGGAAACTGTCCCTTTAAATTTTGAGAAGATCTGTGTGCATGTGTAGTAGAACCCTCCAGGGGTGGGGTGAGGTGTCCACTCACTCAGACACCCCCTCCAATCACCAGAATAGAGGTGTGCAGAAAGCAAGAGACCAATGAACAGATACAAAAAAACGAGAATGTCCACACCTTTATCTCCACAGTTTTGTCAGGTGTCCATGGTTATCTGATCCTTTCCCCATTCATTCTCACTCAAGATGGCTGCTCAGGGAACAGATGAGCACCTTGGATATTTTGCTTCTGCTGCAAATTCCACTGGCTGTAAGCCTTGAAACTTTCTAAATATTCCTTTATATGTGGTTCAGAGTTCTGGGACCATCCCCTGAGCCTGCTTGGTCCAGGAGTCTGTGTTGTTGCTGAAGGAGCTCCTCACTGCACTTCCACCTGATCCACCATCTTGTTTGTTCTCTCAAGTAACCAAATTTGAAACAGCATATTTAGTCATAGCTTAGGAAAAAAGAAAACACAATGAACTAGAGGAGCCAATGGTTTTAGTATCAGATAAATCAAAATTCAGATTAGATTTTGCCATTACCTACTTTTTTGATTTTGACAAATTCCTTTTATCTCCTGAAGCCTCAGTTTCTTTCATCTGTAAATATTAGATAAATTTTGGGGTAAATTTATCTAATCTATAAATTTGGTACTAATACTAATTGGGGTAAAAAGAAATTATACATAATATCACATTACCGATAACTACTAATGCCACTAATCATCTTCATGCCAGATAAAAGTTAAAACAACTCTTAACATTTTTATAATTTATATAGCCTAATGTTGTCAACAAATATTTATTAAAATGTATTACAGACATCTCTTTTTTAAATTGATTAATAATATTTCTGGAATTATAAGAGTTTACTTGTTCTACTTAATTTTGGAAATTTAAAAAAACATGTCTTGAGTACAAATTCATTTTTGTTTTCCTGTACTAGAAAGATACTAAAAAGTTTGATACAATTTGTTGAAATGCTTGTCATGCTGGTGACATGATAATAAAAAAATGTATTGGTATTTGTAATGCTCAAGGCTTTCTGTCAACTTGATTGGTCCAGGATTATCAGTGGTTTGACATTTAAGTTATAGTAATTCCTCATAACAAGATCTACTATGAGTAATTCCTCATAACAAGATCTACACTCAATGGAAAGGAATCTTCCTTGGGGGTTGGCCTGCTTTCATTATATTAGATGCTCACATAATGCTTCTTTCTTCTTTGCTGCTGGGTTTGGATTCTGCATCTGGCTCATCACCCAACCTCTAGTTCTTTGGATTTGAGCCAGTGGCCTGCTTTATTGTCTGCCTATCCTGAGAGTTGTAAGCAGCTAGCCATCTTACCTGACCCACCTGCCTGCCTCTCTGCCTGTTGTCTAACCTGCCAATCTCCAGAGTTGTCAGCAACTGGCCATCTTACTTTTCTGGCCTGCCTGCCTGTCCCCTAACCTGTTGATCCTTGTTCATTATCCCTGCAGCCACATTAGTCAGATGTCAGACTGACCAGCAGACCAACAGACATAACTTTACAACTGTGTGATCCATTTCCTTAATATAACCTTCTCTTTATATTCACACATATATGCTTTACCAGTGCTCATCTCTCGAGAACCCAGACTAAGACAGTATTCCTTCCATAACACCATTGCCTATTACAGATCCTAAAGTTGCTTATGGTAACAAAATGTATAAACATAATATGTACTTGAAGGGAATTTTAATTATTCTATAGCGTTTCATCTTCTTCTACTACTCGTTTTATTCAATAGGATGTGATTTTGCAAGTTTAGACAAACCTCTCTAGAGCTGAATTTAACTTAACTTTATCTGTATTAAATTAAAATGACATGACAATATTTTCACCTGGTCAAGCCATTTTCAGTACACAAAATAGCATTTTCAGCAGTAAACAAGCAACAAATGAGCACCTTGCAAAAGTTCGTAACCGTAATCGGATTCATTATGATATCAAGTATCACAAAGTAGACAAGATTAAAAATAAACACAACACAATAGGTAATTACAGCAGAGAGCATCAGTTTGTTAAATTCAAATTTATCTTTCTTGATGACAAACTGCTTCCTGTTGCTTTTATTAAGTTAGTAAAAAAACAAAACAAACAAACAAACAAAAAACCCCACCATTCTTTCCTTTCTTCTTTTTTTGTTGTTGTTAAGTGCCGTCAAGTCGTTTTCAACCCATAGCGACCCTGAACAGGGTTTCTGAGGCTGTAAATCTTTACGGGAGCAGAACGCCTGATTCTGTGATCTAAAACAAAATGTTGTTTATTTTTATGTTCATATCCTTTGTATTTCTTCTTGGGAAGAATCATGGGGGAGAAACTAATTCTGATTCTTCAGGTCAATTTCATTCTTCTTCAAATTTCACTCATTTTATACATTTAGCTTTTAATCTGTGTTCATTTTGAAATACTTGTGCGTACTCTGCATTCCTCAATTGACTTGAGCATTTTCTGTTTGTTTTGGTTAGGAGGGAGGGGTACATTTACATATGTTAAGATAGTCTAAAATTCTTTATTCTTTCTTTGATGTTTCTCTGGATGATCAGAAGGTAAGTAATTGCATCCTCTTAACATGATCTCTAATTTTCTAGGGATTTTGTTGTTTTAAGAACAGTTTCAATGCTGGTTTCTTTCCTATGGAGATAAATAAGACATAATCATGTATAACTCTGGAGCCCTGGTAGCATAGTGGTTACACATTGGGCTGCTAACTGGAAGATGAGCAGTTCTAATCTACCAACCTCTTCACTGGAGAAAGATGAGACATTCTGATCCCATAAAGATTCATAGTCTTGGAAATCCTATACAAAGTTGCTATGTGTTGGAACCGACTTGATAGCACATAACCACCACCACTACAATGCATAACTTTATTTAGTAAAAAATAAAATTTTAATTCATTTACTTAGAAAATTGCAAAGGGAAAATAGTTTTGGATTGTGCAAAAACTGTCAAAGTCATTTTTCACTTCCTCAGACTTCACAAGGGAGAAGGAGAATCAAACTCAAAATCAGTCTAGGACCAATTCCTATGAAGTAGAGGTCTGACATGTCTCCACCCTTACAACTTTCTTTACCCTATTCTGATACCAACTGTTTGTCCCACAGCATCCTTACTTCTCTGCTGGGTTCAATAATGTATTGCAATGACCACACAGAACTCGGAGATAATGCTCAAAACTAGAGGTTTTTATAAAGAAGTGAGCAGGGTACAATTGGGATCAGAAACACCAGGATGCAGCAGTTCTCCAGTCAGGTATATCTCTTCTCTGTTATGCTGGAGGCATGCCTTTCAGGCATGCTTTGGACTCAGCCATATGGCTCCTCATCATCTGCCCTCAGACAAGTGTTACAAACTCCTTTAGCCAATCTGAAAATGCCCAAGGGGAATATTTTGCAAACCAGTTAGATTCCTGCACAGTCTATTTGCTTGGTCTCATTCAATTATTTAGTGGGTGTTAAGAAGACTTTGTACAGAAAAGCCATGTCAAGTAAATTCACAGTACTACAGGCTGTTCCTCAGTTTGGTAGCATAATATTTCTTTCCTTATCAAATTATCACTATATATATATATATATACTTTTTTATGACCATACTGATTGAAAAAATGTTTACATATGCATGTTTCTGACTGGCTTTTGAAACATTTGTTATTGCTGTTGTTAAGTGTCGTTGAGTTTGTTCTGACCCATAGCAACCCTGTATAGGGTTTCTAAGGAATGGCTGGTGAATCTGAATGACTGTTCTTGCAGTTCAAATCACCTTTGCAGTCCAGAGCACAAATCCACATCACCACACCAGGACTCCATTTTGAAATGTAGAGGCAGCTATAATTTGTTCCTAAATCCCCTTGGTTGTAAACTTTTATCCAAGGCTTCTTTGTCTGGGTTGAAAAGTGAAGAAAGTTATTCAGGTAACCATTGACTTGCATTTGACCACATCAGTGCAAAGAGTTGTTTGTATTTTTAGGTCCTTCTACTCTGGAGTCTTGGGGTGGTGTTCTAGGATATGCACTGGACCACAAAGTTGGTAAATAAAACCCACCAGTTACTCCTCAGAAACCCTGTATGGAGTCACTATGAAATTGGAACCAGCTCAACACTTAACAAAAACAGAAACTACTCTGGAAGTGTGTAAGGTGGCTATTTAAACCACTGATAAGAATTAATAAAAAAAAGTTGATGGGCACTTTGGCTGCCTCCATCTTATTGCTATTGTAAATAGTGCTGCTATGAACATTGGTGTGCATATATCTTCTCAGATTGTGGCTCTTTTTTCTTGTGGGTAAATACCAAGTAGAGGAATTGCTGGATCATAAGGTATTTCTATTTTCAACCTTCTTAGGAAACACCATTTTGCAGTCCCACCAGCAATGCAGGAGTGTCCCAGGGAATACACGCTGTGATTGGTGACCATGGTCGACACCAATAAGGGGAAGTGAGGGAAAAACAACATTGAAGCAGTGAGCTAAGTCCTACAACGTTCAATAGACTTCTGTGAACCCGGGTGAAGATCTGGTTGGCCAGCAGTATGGTAAGACCTGGGGACTCTTGGGCCCAGAGTCAGTGACATAGCCACAGAGGACTAGAGTGGAGAGTGAAGCATCCAAGCATCCAGCTGATAAGAAGAGAAGGCATATGAATAAGAATACCCACACTTGCAGATAATACCCACTTATTCTGGCTTCAGTGACTGGATGATCAGAGCTCAACCAGAAGTAAAAAGAAGAGGAAAAAAAGAAAAAAGTATTTTCATACAGTTTGATGAACTTGACCTACACCTATGGAAGCAGTAGCTCAAAAGAGGGAACAAGTCCTTACAGCAAGAATCATTCCCACCCCCTCCACACACAGAGTAGATATGATGGGCAACTTGGACATTGGCTACCCAAAATGGAGGGTGAGGGGGGGGGGCTACAAAAGCAAGAAGTAACTGGTTTACAAGCTTTCAAGAGGGAACCTAGATCCAGAGAGCCTGGAGGAAGGTAGAATCTCCAGTGAGTAGTATTCAATCTGACTAGGCGGGGTTGATGCAATGAAATGCAGATGGGTCTCTTGTGATACAATAGTGAATAATTGTTATCAGGACTGATTGTGAGGGTTGGAAATGTAAAGGTAAATATTTTATAGCAAGGAGGGGAGTGATTAACTTTTCAGTCTAGGAGAGGAGGTCCCTAGGACCATCAAGGGAGAAGAGCAGAGAGCGGGACCCTACGCAGAGAAGCAGTGATGCCTGAAATGAAGCCAGAGATGATGACGTGGAGCGATGGAGCAGCTGGAGACTTTAGATCCAGAGAGGGAGAGTGACTGTGTGCTGAAGACCTGGGGGTACGGGGGAAGGATTGCATGGAGGGGATTGTAACCATGGCAATGAGACGATATACAATAGAATGAATGTAAAACTAATGTTCTCCCATATAAACTATCACATAATTCACAATAAAACATTTAAGGAAAAAAAAAGAAAAGAATTAATAAAAAAACAGGAATCCTCAGAATTTTCTTGTAAGATTTGAACAGTAAGAACACAGTGGGATCATTTCATATTAGTGATCATCAAAATTACCATTACTTGACTATGAAAGTCTATTTGTATATACAGAGATATAAAAATCATTTTGTATGTTTTCAAATATATTCAACTTTAAAATGATCTTTGGATGTTCTTTGGAAAGAATCCAGAAGAAATGGGGTTTATACTGAGTCTGCTTTCACCAAAACGAGACATGTTGGAGAATCTTATATTATAATGTCTAACTTTTTAAACCTTATTACTAATCTTCCTAAGAGACAGCTTTCTTCTCTGTTTATAATATGAAAGGTTTTTGTTTCCATTTAGGAAATGCTAAAGAACAAGTGTGGTGCTGTAGGATAAGCACTATACTGCTAACTGCAGATCTGTGGTTCAAACTTACCAGCATTGTACTTTTAACTGTAAGGTCAATGGTTCAAACCCACCAGAAACTCCTTGGAAGCCCTATACATAGTTGCTATGAGTTGAAATTGACTCGACGGCACTTAACACCAACAAAGGACAGATTTTTTTTTTTAAGAAAAGGAAAAAGGAAACAAAATATAAATGAAGGATGCAGATACTAATAAAATATGAGTTACAAATTTGAAAACATAAAACTTAAAACCTGAGTTGTTGTTATTAAGTGCCTTCAAGTAGTTTCAAACCATAGCAACCCTGTATAGGGTTTCTATGGAGCAGCTGTTGAGCTTGAACCACTGACCTTGAAGTTCAAAAAATTTGGAGTCTGATGCATTAGTCCACAGAGCCACACCAGGACTCGAGTAGATGTCTGTTAATAGAAAAATACTATTCAACATGATCAGACTTTAATAGTATAATTAATTATAATCCCATGACCACATATGAAATATTTCTCCATATAACAGCAAAATATTATAAACATTAAATTAAATTGTTGTTAAGGGTTACTGTCGAGTGCTAGTTAGTTCCTACTTATAGCGAGCCTTTTTTAGTTTTTCTGAAAAAAACAGCTGTGGTTTTGAACTGCTGACCTTGTTTATCCTTCAGCGTTATACCAGGGGTCTAATAATTAAACAACTAGAGCAAAAAGGAATTCCAAATTGCTCAGATAACTGTTTCTTAGAATATCTAATGCCTATAAATTTCACATGATAGGGTGACTGTGAAATCATTTTGAATGAAATGTAAAATCCAATTCATATAACAGAAGAAATTAAAATAAGCATGTTTTGAGGACTTCTGGTTTGGGCGATAGCAGCGAAAAACAAGTAGGGGACTTTCGGTTGTGAAGGGACTGGGACCCCATGAAGGAAGTGCTCATATAACAACTCCAGAGCTCCAGATCTTCCTTAAGATCCAGGATGTCAGTTGCCCACACTCGCAAGTGAAAAAATCATAATAATAAGGAAAATATTGCAAACTAGGAATCTGGAAACGGGACTCACTTGGTGGCCACACTGCCTGGCAAAGTTTAGAGGGCAGGGCTACAGCCAGACTGACTCAGAAAACCAGCTTAAAAAGCTGTGCATTACATGTGAAAAGGGAAGCCAATCTCCCGATCAATATTCACTTAAGTTTTTTTTTAAAAAAACACACAATTATTGGAAATGACAAACAGAAAACAACAAACGTTATCAAAACATGTCCAAAAACAGAAAAGAGTAGCTGAAGCAAGTTATCTGGAGACAGAAAAAGGCTTTCTAGAGGAGAAAGAGCAGGTTTTGGATATTCCTGAGAAAGAATTCAGAAGAATGATATGGAAACAAATTCAAATACTCCAAAAAGGGGTGGAGGAAAACAAGGAAGAAGTCAGGAAAGTACTACATGAACAATCAAATAAGATTTATACAGCATTGGAAACTAATCAAAACCTGCAAAAAAATGTCCAGATGATTAATAATAAAATACCAGAAATGGACAATATACTGAAAGGGGAAAGGAGCAGAATAGAAGAGATGGAAGCCGGAACTAGTGATCTGGAAGACAAATCTCTCAATACTGCTAAGATAAAAGAGTAAGCTGAAAAAAGGATAAAAAAAAAAAATATGAAGAGAGTCTAAGATTCATGCTGGATAACATGAAGAGGAACAACTCAAGAATTATTGGCATTCTGGAACAGGAAGAATCAGAGAAGTCCACAGAAGAGATAGTTGAAGAGCTTCTGGAAGAAGCTAATATCTTGAAAGATGAGAAGATAAACAGTCAAGAAGCTGAACATACTCCAGGAAGGATAGACCCCAAAAGAAAGTCACCAAGACATAATAATCAAGCTCTCCCCAATCAGACACAAGGAAAGAATACTAAAAGCAGACAGAGAGAAGAGAAATGTCACTTATTAAGGCAAGCAAATCAGATTAAGCTCTGACTATTCAGAAAAAAACATGCAGGCAAGAAGACAATGGGGAGACATATGCAAAGACCTACAAGGAAAAAACTGTCAACCAAGAATTGTCAGTCCAGCAAAATTATCAATTAAATACAGTGATATTATCAAGACATTCCATGATAAAGAGAATCTGAGAGATTTGATCAAAACCTACCCTGCACTTCAAAACATTCTAAAGGGAGCTCTGTGGACTGAAAACCAACAAGAACAGACAACAAACAGAGATTGACAGGCATGGTAACACCACCTGGAACTCAGTCAACAGATAGCAATGTCCAGAAAAAAACAAGACTACAACAACAAACTCAAAGGAGCTGGGAGGTCAACCAAAGATCAAAATTATATCAATGTCAAAGAAGGGACAAAAGTAGCAACAGAGACCCAGGTGGTGAGGGTGTCAGGTAAACTACAGAATACAATGGTTTCTCTTAAAGGGAGAGAAAAGTTAGTAGACTATAAGGTAACCCCAAAGAATGTAAATACTTCACAACTTACCATGAAAATGAACTCCCAAGCAGAACAAGCAAACATGAAAATTAAAAAGAAACCAGTAAAAAATAGCACAAAAAAAAAACACAAGAAAGCATGCAGAACAAAAGAATGAACAGCATTTCCAAAAAGTAACATAATGGTAGCAATTAATTCATACTTATCAATAACTACATTGAATGTCAATGGATTGAATGCACCAGTGAAGAGACAGAGAGTGGCAGAAAGGATAAGAAAACAAGACCCTTCAATATGCTGCCTGCAGAGACACACCTTACACACATAAACAAAAACAGACTAAAAATTAAAGGATGGAAAAAAATTTGCCAAACTAATTGCAACAATAATCAAGCATGAGTGGTCTTTGGTCTTCATCAATAAACATTTTAAGCTCTCATGGCTTCAGCAAGAAAGGTTGTATCATCTGCATATTGTTGTTGTTGTTAAGTGCCAT
>NW_006408529.1:21692612-21693418 GCF_000296735.1 Chrysochloris asiatica | reverse complement strand
ATCATCCAGCCATTGATGCCAGGTCAAATGGGTACTATCTGCAAGTATGGGTGTTCTTGTGCATCCCTCCGCACTTCATATCAGCTGGATGCTTCATACTCTGTTCTAGTTCTCTGGGGTCATGTCTCTGGCCCTGGGCCCAGGAGTCTCCAGGTCTCATCATACTGTTGGTTAACCAGGTGTCAATCCAGGTTAACAAGAGTCTTTTGAATGTGATCTACTTTAGTTCACAACTTCATTGCTAGTTTTCCCCCACTTTCCCTTATCGGTGAACAATGTGGTCAGCAGTAAGACCATATGCCTGCTAGTGTATTTGATTTGAGTTTCTGTCTTGGAAGTGGGTTTGCCTTGAGGGGACCTGACCACTTGCCTTGATGGCTCCCTGGGGAACAACATGCTTGTTCTTGTAGTAGTCAATTAGACTGCTGTTATTGATTTTGATATTTTTATGCTGGTCTTTCTTTCAAGAAGTATCTTCTGTTCTTCTAGCTGCTCCAGACTGGTTTTCTTTTCCTGTAAGTGGGACTGTCACACCTCAGAAGATTCTGGATGGTTTTGTGCAATGCAAAGTATCTGCAGGGAGCCTCCTTTACTGGGCAAGTTCTAGCCCTATTTTAGGTGTTCCAATCAGTTATAGGCTGAACAACATTCTTATCAACGGAGAAAAGATTGAAGTTGTCAAGAACTTCATTCTTCTAGGATCAACTATCAACATTCGTGGAAGCAGCAGTCAAGAGGCCAGAGGACGTATTGCATTAGACAAATCTGCTGCACAGGAACTTTTTTAAGTGTTGAAGAGCAAAGAT
>NW_006408529.1:21690643-21692068 GCF_000296735.1 Chrysochloris asiatica | reverse complement strand
TAGTAGGCAAGGGAAACCAAGATTCAAAAGACAGCCAAGCATCTTTACATCATTTCCCCACTTTCACCCATTCAAACCATGCCTTAGTTTTTGTATCCACAAGCCCTGTTGTTTGTGCTTACATTGTTATTTACCTCTGTCCTATTTAGCTCAAGTAAACCTGCCTAGCTATTCTCCCATCTGCCCAATTTTTTCTTTCCCCTTCCCCTTCTATTGTATGTCCCCCTGCCAACATCCAAACTATCCTGTGCCTATTCCCTACCCTGTGCTCCACCTTGCCTTTCCTCCCCTCACCCCACCCTATACACCCCAGTAACCAATAATAAAAACAAATAATAATAACAAATGATACTTTTTCCCCTTTTAGTGTGGGTGCTTTCTCTTCATCCTTTACAATAATTGACCTATGACATATTTCTCCTTTTGTGACTGACTAATTTCACTCAGCATAATGTCCTCAAGATTTATCCATGTTATACGGTGGCTTGCTGCTTCCTTATTATTCTTCAAGGTAGTATAGTATTCCATTGTGTGTAAGTACCACAGTTTGTTTATCCATTCTTCCACTGATGAACACTTAGGCTGTTTCCATCTTTTTGCTCTTGTAAATAGTGCTGCTATGAACATTGGTGTGCATATATCTACTTGTGTTAAGGATCGTATTTCTTGTGGATAAATACCAAGTAGAGGAATTGCTAGATTATAAGATATCTCTATTTCCAGCCTTCTGAGGAAGTGCCATATTGTTTTCCAGAGTGGTTGGACCATTTTGCAATCCCCCCCAGCAATGTAGGTGGGTCTCAATCTCGCCACATATTCACCAACATTTATTTCCCTGTACTTTTTCGATTTTTGCTTTATTGCTGGTGTGAGATGATATCTCATCGTTGTTTTGATTTGCATTTCTGTAGTGGCTAGTGCTAAAGTGCACTCTTTTGTTTAAATACAACCCACTGCATACACAGTCTTGGTGGAATTGCGAGTCGATGTGCTGGATGGCAAGGTTGGTTTGATCCATAAGGTCAGCAGTTCAAGCTCACCAGCCACTCCTCAGAATCCCTATACAATGTTGGTTAGTTGGAACAACTAGACGGCACTTAACAACAACATAATATGAAGTATGATCTAGCCCTTTTTTCTACCATCCTGTGATATCTATGTTTTAGGAAACTAGACTTATTCTGGTTTATGTTAGTTTTGTGAGAAATAAGCTGCTCTTTGTCTCAGACCCAGGATACTGATGTTGTCTGAGTGCATTCATGAAACTATAGTGAACTAAATTGTTATCTTGTAGATAAGATAACGTCTTAGACACTTCCAAAACTAGACAATCAGTATAATTTTTTCAGTTGTTCATAATAAATTTTCATCTCGATGTTGTTGTTGTTATTGTCAGGTGCCATTGAGTCGGAACCGACTCATAGC
>NW_006408529.1:21688078-21690048 GCF_000296735.1 Chrysochloris asiatica | reverse complement strand
ATCTTCATCAGTAAATATTTTAAGTCATCTTCACTTTCAGCAAGCAAGGTTGCATCATCTGCATATCTCAAGTTTTTAGTAAGTCTTCCTCCAATCCTGACGCCACGTTTTCCTTCATAGAACCCAGCTTCTCATATTATTTGCTCAGCATACATATTGAACAAGAATGGTGAAAGAACACAACCCTGTCATCTAGATATTCAGTCCAAAAAAACCTAGAGATAGTAATCTTTTGATTTCATATTCTTGCAATCCATATCAAGGAAATAATAAAACTGTTTGCCAGGCATTAAATAAGACCTGAATAAATAAGTAGGATCAGCACTAGACCATATGGTCAGTTTGACCTTCAAGGATGGTGGTTCAAACTCACCAACTGCTCCTTGGAAACCCTATACAAGGTCACTATTGGTCAGAAGGACAGGACAGCATTTACTAACAACAAAATTTTCTTGGAGAAAAAGGTTCAACATTTTTAAAATGTCCATTGTGCTTAATTGACATACCAATAAATTAATGTATTTTATGGGTTTCTTCTTGGAAAATCGGTAGGATTTGCGAGGATGAAGGAGAATTGGAGTGAATATTGACATAGTTTTTACATTAACATAATCATATTTAGATTGCTAATTTTAACATAAGAAAAAAACAAAATGTTTAGAAATGGTTAAACACTAATACAAATAATATAAATGACTCAGCGTCTGTGATGCATTCTTTGTAGTAATATTAAAATCTGGGGCTATACTTGTTCAATCAAGTTTCCTTCTTCATTTTAAAAATGGTAGTGGAAAAAGCTTTGTTTCTTTATAAGATTCTATTTATGATAGACAAAACGCATATAAGATTTATATTTAAGGGACTTTAACTGTCTGAAGTGTCAAAACGTTCAACTCAATGGCTAAATTATAGGTTTTTCAGTGTCATTAGGAAGATATTTAATATATGAAAGGACAACAAAGAAGATGAAAAGTTAGCCTATTTTTTACAGGAAAAAAATCAAGATTTTTTTGTAGCCTTTCTTCAAGTATTTGCTTGTAATAAGAGACAGAATATGCACCATGCTTGTCAACGAACATTCAGAAGATCAGTTCTCCATTTAGGAGATATTCTGTGACGTGTTGGTTAGTTTGAATCACTGAAAAAATCAAACAGAAAGCAATGAGTCTGCCTCTGCCAGTCATTCAAATATTTTGAAGTTTTGATAAACACTATTTTCAAAGGCTTCAAACTTCTAAGATGCTATGAAGTCCTTTTTTAATATTTTTATTTTTACTATACTGAAGCTTGGATTGCATGAATAAGATGAGGCTTTATGCTCCTGCAAAGATTTAAAAAGCCTCAGAACCCTACCCAAGACAGCTATGAGTCAGAACCCATTCCACCACACTTAACAAGAAGCTTAGATTTAGCTGTTTGAAGTCACGTGTTAATGTCTTTATGCTCTGTTCATAGATTTTCTAATCAATTCATTTTTTAAATAGATGATTTCCCCATTTTATGAATATAATACCTACATAATTTTAAAATAAAATTTGAAATTTGGTAGCATTCATTGAAAAAAAACAAAACAATTTACCACTTTCTTTTCTATTTTGGATATATCTCTAGTCATTTCTTTAAATGAATTTTTATTTGCCATTGAAAAATGTATATTCATGTATATGTACATTATTGCTGTTAAGTACATCAAGTCGGTTCTGATTCATATCGACATTGTATAAGGTTTCTGAGGAATGGCTGGTGAGTTTAAACCACTGACCTTGTGGTACAAACCCACCTTGTGGTCCAGTGCATTATCCTACGGCTCCACACCAGCACTCCATATATGTATAAATATCATAGACTTTTAGGGATGTGATATAAGCAAAATCAGTTTTTAAAAAATCAGATTCTCCTTTGTTTTCCTTGCATTATATTATAAAATAGACACTGGAGGGGGAGAGAAATAAATAGCGAAAAGCATCACC
>NW_006408529.1:21678118-21685629 GCF_000296735.1 Chrysochloris asiatica | reverse complement strand
TATTAAATGATGTTTAGTTGGTTCCAACCTGTACCGACCCTGTATAGAGTTTCCAAGGAGCAGTTTGTGAGCTTAAATCGGAGACCTTGTGGTTCAAACTGACTTTGCAGGATGATAGATAGATAATAGATAGATAGATAGATAGATAGATAGATAGATAGACAGACATATAGAGACAGAGAGCGTCCTGGTGTGACACTGTAGAATAAGCATTCGATTTCAAGGTTGGTTTGTTCCACAAGATCCACTGTTCAGACTCATCAGCCGCTACTCAGAAACCCTACACAGGGTCCCTATGAATCAGAACCTGCTGTGGAGCTGTGGGTTAATGCATCAGACTGAAAAGCCGGTTGAACTGCAAGGTCAGTGGTTCAAGCTCACCAGCTTCTCCTTGGAAACCCTATACAGGGTCGTTATGGGTCAGAACTGACTCGACGGCACTTCACAACAACAATAACTATAGCTTTATCTTCTCGAGCTGATCTTTGAAATTTTCTGTTCAACTCTTGGACCTCCTCATTTCTTCCACTTATTTTAGCATCTCTACGCTAGGGAGCTCTGGTAGCATAGTGGTTAAGAATCAGACTGTGATCCGCAAGATCTGCAGTTCAAAACTACCAGCTGCTCTCCGGGAGAAAGACGAGGCTTTCTGCTTCCGTAAAGATTTACAGCCTCGGAAACTCTGTACAGGGTCGCTATGGGTCGGAACCTACTGGACGGCACTTAGCAACAACAACGCTGGAGAGCAAGTTTCAGTGTCCCTTCTAACATCCATTTTGACCTTTTCCTTCTTTCTTGTCTTAATTACTTTTTGCGTTTTTCATGTATAATGTTCTTGATGTCATCTCACAACTCTTCTGGTCTTCGGTCTTTAGTGTTTAATGTATCAAATCTGTTCTTCAGATGATCTCTAAATTCAGGTGGGATATATTCAAGGTTATATTTTGGCTCTGTTGGACTTGGTTTCATTTTCTTCAGCTTCAGGTTGAATTTGCATATGAGTAATTGATGGTCTGTTCCACAGTCTGCCCCTGCTCTTGTTTTGACTAATGATATGGAGCTTTTCCATCTTCTCTTTCCACAGATATAGTCAATTTGAGTTCTATGTATTCCATCTGGTGAGGTCCATGTGTACAGTCCTCTCTTATGCTGTCTAAAGAAGGTATTTGAAATGAACAAATCACTGATTTTGCAGAATTCTATCATGCGTTCTCCAGCATCATTTCTATCACCAAGGCCATATTTTCCAAATACTCATCCTCCTCTTTCCTCCCAACATTTGCATTCCAATCACCAGTAATGATCAATACAACTTGATTGCATGTTTGATCAATTTCAGATTGAAGAAGTTGGTAGAATTCTTTTATTTCATCCTAAAGCCCACTAGCTTTAGTGGTTGGCGCTTAAATTTGAGTAATAGTGGTATTAACTGGTCTTCCCTATAGGCTCATGGAGATTATTCTATCACAGATGTTGTTGTACCTCATGACTAATCTGGATATGTTCTTTTTGACAATGAATGCAACACTATTCCTCTTCAATCAGTTTGAGGACTAAAGTGAGCCTGACCCAAGCCATGGTATTTTCAATAATCTCAGATGGATGCGAAAGCTGGACAGTGAATAAGGAAGACAGTAGAAGAATTGATGCTTTTGAGTTATGGTGTTGGAGGAGAATATTGAAAGTGCCATGGGCTGCCAAAAGGACCCATAGATCTGTGTTGGAAGAAGTGCAGCCAGAGTGCTCCTTGGAAGCCAAGATTGCCAAACTTTGTCTCTTATACTTTGGACATATTGTCAGGAGGGACAAGTCACTGGAAAAGGATATCATGTTTGGTAAGGTGGAGGGTCAGAGAAAAAGAGGAAGACCCTCAGCGAGATGCATTAGTCAAGTGCCAGCATCGATGGACTCAAACATGGCAACAGTAGTGAAGTTGGCCCAGGATCAGGCAGTGTTTCATTCTGCTGTGCATAAGGTCACTATGAATCGGTACCAACTCAATGGCACCTAACAACAACAATGACATAACTATAGCTATAACTGTAACTATAACTATAACTATAACCATAACTATAACTAACTATAACTATAACTATAACTAACTGCAACTATAACTATAACTATAACTATAACTATAACTATAACTAACTAACTATATATATATGTATGTATTTGTTGTTAAGTGCTGTCGAGTAGATTCTGTCCCATAGCGATCCTGTGCAGGGTTTCTGTAAATCCTTAAGGGAGCAGAAAGCCTCATCTTTCTCCATGGAACAGCTGGTAGTTTTGAACTACTGACCTTAAGGTTGGCATCCCAATTCATAACCATTACGTTACTAGAGCTCATTGTATATATGTATAGTTATACATATATGTATAATTTTACATATATGTATAGTTTACATGTATGTATAGTTTTGTGTATATATATGTGTGTGTGTGTATAGTTTATATATGTATATTATATATGTATTGTTGTTGTTGTTATGTGCTGTGGAGTCAGTTCTGACTCCTAGTGACCCTGTACAGGGTTTCTGAGGCTGGAAATCTTTACAGGAGCAGAAAGCCTTGTTTTTCTCCTGTGGAACAGCTGACCGTTTCTATATATGCACTTTAAAAAGTTTGTGGGGAAATGTGATTAAAAGATAATGGAATGTTTATACAAGTTTTTTTTTAATACAACCTCCACACACATTTTATAATGGCATTTTGTTGTTTTATTTGTTTGTTTAAATTGGAACATTAGTTGGACAGTTACTTGGATATCATTTAATTGAACATCAAAGAAAGCAAAGATAGTCAATGACTTTCAAAGTCTATTAGAATCAGACCTATCATCTCCAAAATGAGATTTCAATCATATGCTATAACATATTACAAGTAAAATCTTTGAAATCAGCTGAATAATATCATATAAATTCCTTGGAATTATTTTTATTCAATTGCAAAATTGCATTGTAAAATACCTGTGAAATTATTTTATCTAACTATATTCATTAAGTCTCTGACTCTCCGTTTATGTTTTTCAATCCTAATAATTTTACCACCTGTTCTTATTTCCCATATATTACCCAAGATTATTTTCTCTTAATAATTCATTTCTGCCATTTCTTTGACCTCTAGTTCTTTTTAATCATGTTTGATTAAATATAATGAAAGCTTTTATTTTTAATATTGTATATTGATGCATTATTAGTCAGTTTAAGAAAGAAATTATAATTACATTGGATTCTCCAGTAAATTGCCACATGTCTCTCTTTCATTAACCTATAATTTCTATTTCTCCTAAACCATAATGACTACTTTGTAAATGAGGTGAATTGCAAATCTGGTTACATTTAAGGGATTACTCAATTCGGTATAATTTAATCTAAGTTTTCTTTTGGCCCTCAATATTGTTTCAGGACAAAAAAAATTCAAACATTTGACCAAATCATTAAGCCTGCTTACTCTCAGTGAAACTGCAATGATTTATGAAAAATGTAACACAAATCACAAATATTGACTGAATATATTTTTTGAATCATACCAGGAACTGATCTGACTTCTTCTTGATGTGTTCTGTACATTCAGAATATAATAATAATGGATATAGATAAAATACTCTACAAAAGTATTTTCTATGTCTCAGGTATTTCATAAAATGTGGCTTCAGAGATTTAAGTTACAACCCATAGTGATTCCAGAGTCAACTCTTACTTGAAAATAAATTTCTGGTAATATTTATGTACTCAAAATCAAATGTGTTTATTCAAATAGATAACTTACCTTGTACACAAAATGAGTAAGAAAAATGTTACAAATTTAAATTTCATCTGTTAATACATCAACGGGGGATGAACATAGACCAAAATAATGCAATATTTCTTCTTCATCTGGGCCCACCCTTCCTGTTAATTTAAGTACATAACTCTAAACCTGTTGATTTGTTTCAGTCCTGTGTGACCCATTTAATAGATCAATGGTACAATTGACCAAAACTACATCTTAATCTTCAATTAAGATTTAGCAGGAAAATACCACTGCTTTCATTCTTCTTCCTTTATGCAATTACTCTAAATATATATTTTTTCTGTTTGTTTTTTGTATGAACCATTTTAAGTGGAAACTACTTCAAACATGATAAAAGCTACCTTACACTAATGTATTCCAAACTGCAAATCACATCTTTAGTTAGGAACAAACATCGGTATCTAAAATAAAAAAGGTTTTTAAAATAGGAAATAATCTTCCGTGAATAATTTCTAGGAAGTATTGTCTTGTAATCTTTATTTAAATTATATATGACTGTATGTATCAGGATGTCAACTTATTTTTTACTGCAGGCTGTACACAAAATATTTGAAAGTCACAGGCTAAGACAGCAAATGGTTGAATCTAAAATAACAGCATGATCATGAAAGCATCTTTTGATGGCAGGCAGCATTGACAGGCTTTTGCTCTGGTGAGTGACTCTGTTATTATCTATAAACATTCATAGGTCAAATGTTTTCAGGCAGAAGAATTTGTGCAGACCTCAAGCATATCTCAGCAGAATTTTGACCTTTCTCTGGTATTTCAGCTTCTCTTTAGATTAAGAAATACAACAATTTGGATGGTCTGTATAGACAATCTCATTTTTATGAGACTTTTTTTGTGTGTGTGTTCCTGTAACACAGAACTCCTTCATTTGCTGTCCTTCATTTTAGTCAAGGAAAAAAATTAGACTGCCATCAAATCACCTTAATGTCACTGTGTTTTTTGACTCTTGATTTCTATTTGGAGAGACAATTCATTTTCCATGAGATGGTCTCTTAAACAATATAGAATGTTAAGAGGAATGATGAAAAAATGTTATTTTTTCTATTCATGTCTGACATCTATTAGTGGTATTAGCAACCAATTGCCAGCAAGTGACAATCCTATGTGTGTTAGATCAGAACTGTGCTCCAATAGGTTTTTAATGACTGCTTTTATGGAGGTAGATTGTCAAAAAGGCACCTTTCCATAGAGAAGCCTCTGGATGAACTTGAACCTCCAAGTTTATGATTAGCAGTTAAGGGCATCAACCATTTGTACAAGGCAGAGGCTCCTCTATTAGTGTAACATGTTGGATATTTAACAGTAGCATATATAGTTGTGACTTTGACAGTACAATTTTGTTTAGAGGTTTAATCCTTTTATTTGTGATCAGATGTATTTATTATCAGTAATCATGGGTCCAATGGAAAGTCTGTGTGCTCCTCAATCTGTATAATAAAACTTTTCCCCCTTTTTTTCTTTTTTTATTCTGAAGTCTGTGAGTGAATATGTGAAGTTACAGTGAAAGAGAGTTGCCAAGATTTTACATCTATACAGATTATTCAAAGCCACGTGTTTCCAGCAGTATAATTTAGCTCAGCCTTGGAATCAATTGTTAGAAAATCATTTCCTTGGGTTTTGAATAGTAAAATCTCAGGATGGAAATTTACCATGTAAATACTTTGTCATTAAACACTCAGAATTGTATGGAGTCCTGATATGTCGCCGTGGATTAAACCACTAGACCACAAGGTAAGTTTGAATTACAAGGTCGGCAGTTCAAACTCACCGGACACTCCTTGGAAATCCTATATGCTATGCGGCAGAATCAACTTAATGACACTTGACAATAGCAACATTGTTTGCTATCCACCATCTGTCTGCCCATGTGCTATTCTATGGTGGTTAGCATGTTGCTGTGAGATTGTAAGATATTGGCCATTTGAATCAGACAATCGTATTATTTACTATACTGGGAACAATAAATTCAAAAGGAAAGACATTGCATCCATCATTAAAAAGATATTTCAACACATATCATGAAGTATAATGTTGTCAGTGATAGGATAATATCCATAAACCTTGTACAGGATCTCTATGGGCCAAACTGACTCAACAGCACTTAACAGCAAAAATTGTAAGATGAGTAAATATCACTATTTACACACAAAACACTAATGCCAGTAATTATGAAATTGAAGAATTAATTCTTCAACTTCTTTAGTTTAAAATTGATCAAACATGCAATCAAATCAAAATGTATTGACAATTATTGGTGATTGGAATGTAAATGTTGGACACAAACAAAAAGAGTCAATAGTTGGAAAAGATGGCCTTGATAATAGAAATTAGAAATTTATTGCATTATAGAAATTTACAAGGTCAATGATTATTCATTGCAAATACTTTTTGGTGGTATTGGTAGTGTGCCTTGGAGTCAGTTCCGACACAAGTCTTTGTTTCTCTGGTTACATTTATTCCTAGATATTTCTTCCTTTAGGTGACATTGCTTTCCTAATGTCCTTTTCAATGCTGTTGTTTTTGGTATAGAGGAATCCAACTGATTTTTGTATGTTGATCTTATATCCTGCCCCTCTGCTGAATCTTCCTATGATGTCTTGTGGCTTTTTTACTGAGTCTTTGGGGTTTTCTATGTATAGGATTATATCATCTGCAAATAGGGAGAGTTTTACTTCCTCTTTGCCAATTTGGATGCCTTTAATTTCCCTGTCTTGCCGTATAGCTCTTGCTAAGACTTCCAGCACAATACTGAATAGCAGAGGCGATAAAGGGCATCCTTGTCTGGTTCCTGTTCACAGAAGAAAGGCTTTCAATTTCTCTCCATTGAGAGTAATGTAGGCTGTTGGTTTTATATATATGCTCTTGAATATATTAAGGAAGTTCCCTTCAATTCCTACTTCGTTGAGTGTTTTTATAGGAACAGTTGTTAGATTTTGTCAAATGCCTTTTCTGCATCAATCGATATGATCATGTGGTTCTTTTCTTGTTTCTTCTTTATATGGTGGGTAACACTGATCATTTTTCTAATGCTGAACCATCCTTGCATCCCTAATATGAATCCCACTTGATCATTATTACCTTTTTGATTTATTGCTGGATTCTTTTCCCTATGATTTTGTTGAGAATTTTTGCATCTATGTTCATGAGGGATATTGGTCTATAATTTTCTTTCTTAGTGACGTCCTTCCCTGGTTTTGGGGTGAGGGTTATGATTACTTTATAAAATGTATTATGAAGTTTTCCATTTTCCTCTATATTCTGGAATAATTTGAGTAGAATTGGTGACAGCTCTTCCCTGAATGTTTGATAGAACTCACCAGTGAAGCCATTTGGGAGTTTTTTTGGGTGGGAGTTTTTGATGACCTGATCAGTTTCTTCTTTTGTAATGGATCTGTTCAGGTTGTCTATTTCACTGTGTGTAAGTCCAAGTCTTCATAGTATTCTGTTATTATCCTTTTGATAGCCTTTGATTCCATTGTGACATCACCCATGTGGTTTCTAATATGTGCTATTTGTGTCTTCTCCCTCTTTTCTTTTGTTAGGTTTGCCAAGGTTCTGTCAATTTTGTTAATCCTTTCAAAGAACCAGCTTCTTGTCCTGTTGATTCTTTCTATAATTTTTCTGTTTTCTTTTGGTGGCTATAGATTCCTTCTGTTGGTCTGTTTCTAATTGTTGTAGATGCTGTGTTAATGTGTTAATTTTGGTTCTTT
>NW_006408529.1:21676332-21677308 GCF_000296735.1 Chrysochloris asiatica | reverse complement strand
TGCAAACAGCATATCGAAAGATCTTATTTTCTTAACCATTCTACCACTCCATCTATTAACAGGTGCTTTTAATCTGTTTACATTCAGTGCAATTGTCAATAGGTATGTATTAATTGCTGCCATTATATTTGTTTTTTTATGGTGTTGTTGCTTTCTTTGTTCTGTGTGTCTTCTTTGTTGCGTTCATGCTTTTTGTGTTCTTTCTTGTGAGTTTCCTCATTGTTTTAATGTTTCCATATTCTTCTTGAATTTTCATTCTCTTGGTATGTTGTGAAGTGTTAATTTTCTTTGAGGTTGTCTTTTAGTCCATTAACTTTTCTCTCCATTTAGTGCAGACAATTCTATCCTGTAATCTACTTGGCCTTCTCACCATCTGGGTCTCTGTTTCCTACTTGTTTAACTTCTTTTACATTGTGATTGTTTTAATTATAAACTGACATCCCAGATCCTCTGAATTTGTTATTACAGTTTTATTCTGTTCTCAACTCTTCCATTTGTAGATTGAGTTCCAGGTGGTGATGGAACATATGTCAATCTCTGGTTGTTGTCTGTTCTTGTTGGTTCTCAGAAACACAGGACTCCTTTTAGGATATTTTATAGTACAGGGTTGGCTTTGTCAAAATCCCTTAGTTTTCTTTTTATTCTAGAATGTTTTGATACATTATTGTATTTGATTGATAGCTTTCATGGATAAAGGATTCTTGGTTGGCATATTTTTCTTTCAGGGTTTTATATATGTCTCTCATTGCCTTCTTGCTTGCATGGTTTCTGCTGAGAGATCCAAGCTTAATCTGACTCGCTTGCCTTTTTATGTAACAGTTCTGTTTTCCCTAGCTGCTTTCAGGAGTGTCTCCTTATATTTGATTTTGGAGAGCTTTATTATGATATGTCTCTGTGATTTTCTTTTGGGGTTTATCCTTCTTGGGACTCGTTGAGCTTCTTGAATGTTTATCTATTTACTTTTCAAGATATTAGA
>NW_006408529.1:21673072-21674472 GCF_000296735.1 Chrysochloris asiatica | reverse complement strand
TTCATTTTTGACAACTTGTATTTTCATACTTCATACATTCCATGTTCCTATTTTCAATGGTTGTTTACAGCCATTTCTCTTCATTTTGAGTTGTGCCCCTTCAGCAAAGGAAGGCCCCATTGGCTTTTCTTCCACAGGCTTTACTCCATTTGCACCATAATGGTCAACTGTACTTTGAGGAGGCAGCGCTACCCAAGTCACTTTTTGAGTGCCTTCCAACCTGAGGGGCTCATTTTCTGGCACTACATCTGGCAGTGTTTCTCTGCTATTCATAAAGTTTTCAGTGAATAAATATTTGGAAGTAGTTCATCACTCTTTCTTCCTAGTCTGCCTGTGTCTGGAAGTTCATCTGAAGCCTGTCCACCATGGGTGACCCTGCTGGTATTCAAAATACTGGTGGCATAGCTTTCAGAATCACTGAAACTCACAAGCCACCCATATGTATATATTATTATTTAATATTATGAAAATGCTCAATTTGAAAAGTCTATGTGGTTGCTCTGTAGGGTAAGTACTGGACCACAAGTTCTGTTTTATATATATACAAGGAGCTTTGGTAGCGTAGTGGTTATGAGTCGGGCTGTCAACTTCAAGGTCTGCAGTTCGAAACTACCAGCGGCACTGCTGGAGAAAGATGAGGCTTTCTGCTATATAAGCACTGAACTGCTAACCACAAAGTCAGTGGTTTAAACCCACTAGTTTCTCCTTGGAAACTCTATACAGGGTTGTTATGTGTCAGAATTGATTCCACAGCACTTAACAAAAACAACATATATATGTATGAATACATATATAACATACATACACTTATACAAATACTGTTGTTAAGTGCCATAGAGTCGATTCCAACTCATAGCGACCCTGTGTAGGGTTTCTGAGCATGGCTGGGGAGCTTGAATCATCAAACTTGTGGATCAAACCGACTTTACAGTGTAGTGTATGTGTGTGTGTCTTGTTGTGGTGCTGTAAGTTAATAGTTAATGCACTTGACTGTAAAATCAGTTTGAACCTCAGAGTCAGTGGTTCAAGCTCAGCAGTCACTCCTCAGAAACCCTATACTAGATCGCTATGGGTCAGAACACATTCTACGGTTTTAACAACAACATATCTATATATGTACGTCTATATCTATCTATCTATCTATGTGTGTATATATATATGTATGTATATAAAGGAGATCTATCTATGTGTGTATATATATATGTATGTATATAAAGGAGATCTGGTAGTATAGTTGTTATGAGTTCGGCTGTTAATCTCAAGGTCAGCAGTTAGAAACTACCAGCTGTTCTGTGGGAGAAAGATGAGGCTTTCTGACTCTGTAAAATTTACAGCCTCGGAAACCCTATACATGGATGCTATGAGTTAGAACTGACTCTGCAGCACACCACCACCACCAC
>NW_006408529.1:21667364-21672454 GCF_000296735.1 Chrysochloris asiatica | reverse complement strand
TATATATTATATATATTGGTTGGTTGGTTATGTGTCGTGAAGTTGGTTCCAACTTATAGCGACCCTGTACAGGGTTTTTGAGGCTGTAAATCTTTATAGGATCAGAAAGCCTCATTTTTCTCCCACAGAACAGCTGGTAGATTTGAATTGCTGACCTTGCGGCTCGCAGCCCAATTCATAACCACTATGCTACCAGAGCTCCTTATTATATATATTAGGGTAAGGCAAAAAATGTGACTACTAAATCATGAAAACTTTTATTAAACAAAAAGATCAAAATGAAAAGCTGTTGTTTCATCTAGGTCTATATACAACTAAAAGTATGTTTCCATCTCTCTAAGCCATAAAGAATTCTGTGCTCTTTGGCTTACAGGGCACCAAAACAGTAGTTTGGGTATCCTTGAGAGCCTCAAACCATGTTCCTTAAATGTTGCTTGAGTTTGGGGAATAAAAATAAGTCTGAAGGAGAAAGATCAAGGGTACAGATGGATGAAGTAAGGCTCCCTAAAGAAACTCTCACAGGACAGCCCTTGCTACCCTTGAAAAATGAGCAGGAATATTCTCATAACAGAAAAGCGAATTCCTCAGAACATTTCCTAGCTTTTTGCTCACCAGTGCAGTTTTCAATTTTCTTAAATCTTTTCTTAATGAATCTTCATGGCTACCCTGTGTCATACACTCCTCAGAATATATCACATAAATAAAAGAATATGTAACAAACTTGAAAGAATAAAAGAGAGTATCTATGAAACAGAACCAACTCAACGATACCTAACAAGTATATATACACATATGAGAGTGAGTCAAAAAGTTCATAGGGAAAAAATCCATTATCTTTTTATTTGATTTTTCAATTGACTTTATGAAGCTCCCTCATATACTCATATAAAATTTACAAACGCATATAAAAGTTACAAACACATATATACATGTTGTTGTTGTTGTTATGTGCCGTGGAGTGAGTTCCAACTCATAGCGACCCTGTACAGGGTTTCCAAGGCTATAAATCTTTACAGGAGCAGAAAGCCTCACCTTTCTCTCACGGAACAACTGGTAGTTTCGAACTGTTGACCTTGCTGTTCGCAGCCCGATTTATAACCCCTGTGCTACCAGAGCTAAGCCACTTTTCAATGTAACTAATAAGCTCTTCACTGTTTCCACAAACATATTGTCCGTGCACAAACATATTGTTCATATTCCAGCCTTCACACCTCGATTCTTACTATCCTTTTTCTTTTTCTTTGAATTTCTGTTTGTTTTTATAGATGTGGTGCTTTTTCTTTTTAAGCATGGTATCAATCTAAAATAAAGTACTCTGTACATATCATCACTATGAGTCAGACCTTATATGAAAGCACCTAACAAGTATCCACTCCTAAGTAAAGCCTTCTTTTCCACCTTTGAACTATAGCATTAATGTTTCTGTTACTCATTTGAAAATAAAAGAAAATGAATGAACATATTTCAGTGAAGAGAAAAATCAACGAGAATATTGGTCATGTAGTTTGTTTGTCTGATCATAGAAGACTCCATTTCCCATTTGTCCAGAAACTAAGTTTTACTTACTCTTTTCTCACTAATTGAAATTGCTTAGTATTGACTGATGGTGATACAAATCAAAGAACAATAAAGAATATACTCCTGATTTGAAGGATTTATTTTCCTGTTCTCTCTCTTCTTTCACTCTTGACTTTTGTCTAGAAAGTGTAATACTCTATGTATCATAATTTCCTCATTGGCTATTAGAGTTCTTGAAATAGTATTATGTAGAAATTCAATAATAATATTATGTAGAAGGTGGTATATTGCAATTTATGTCTCCAGAATGACCATTAAACACACAAACACACACACACACACACACACACACACAAACATACAGAAGGACCCACTGACTTAGAGTCCAACTAGCTAATTTGCAACTGTCTGTGTAGGAGATGTTATTTCTCTCTATAATTAGGAATCTGTTAGCATTATTATTAGTAATCTGTTGTTATAGTTAAGTGCCATCAAGTCTGTTCCAACTCTTAGCTACTCTGTATAGGACTTCTAAGGATCAGCTGGTGGGTGTGAACTGCAAACATTGCAGTTAGCAGTCCAGTGCTTATCCTACAGCTCCACATTTAAGAATCTATCAGTATTAATATAAGTTATGAGGATAACAATGGAAAACTCTTTTCTACTAATTTTCCCAGGAAGTGAACATTGCTAATAACCACTTCATTATGTAAAAGGAAAACTTTGCAATCTGATTCTAAGTTAGCATATTCATATCTTGTTTTGTTTTACTAAATTCTAACCTTTGAAGGAGTCCTTGTGTGACTATGTAGGATAAGCATTCGACCACAAGGCCAGGGTGAACTGCAAGGTCAGTGGTTCAAACTTACCAGATCTTCCAAAGAAACCATATAGAGGGTTACTATGAGTTGGAACAAACTTCATCTTTCATATTTTGGACACATTGTCAGGAGGGACCAGTCCTTGAAGAAGAATGTCATCCTTGGTAAAGTGGAGGGACAGAGAAAAAGAAAAAGACTCCCCAATAAAATGAATTGGCGCAGTGGCAGCAATAATGGCTCAAGCTTAGCAGCTGTTGTGAGGATGACACTGAACTGGGTGATGTTTTTTTCCACTGTGCATAGGGTCACTATGGGTCAGAACTGACTTGACAGCAACAGCAATCTTCTTAGGGACTCCTGATGTGATGATATAGAATAAACACTCAAGCAAAAGCTGGGTTTGATTTGCAAGGTTGCCAGCTCAAACTCATCAGCTGCTCCTCAGAAACCCTATATAGAGTCGCTGTGAGTTGGAACCAACTCAACAGCACATAACAACAATCTTTGTAGTGGGAATTGATCTTAGTAACTACATATATTTATTTCTATTTTTCAGTTGGTTAATGATTTTAATGACTACTGGTTTGTTTGATTGGTTGTTTTCATTCAGTTAATGTACCATGAAGTGATTTTAAGACATCATGTTCTCTTATTGGTTTTAGGTAGACCACATTAAATCCTTTGTTTAATCACTCAGTTTGTTATACATCTGAATGCTAGCGATAGGATTAGTTTTAGAATTAAGCATTCATCTACATGGTGAATTGAGAAAACTTGTTGTTCCTCTGTGTAGTACACTCTTCCTATTTTAAGTAACAAATGATTGAATATTTATCAAAAAAAAATAGTTTGACCCAGAAATCATCAAGCTTGCAGGCTCTGGAATCACTGCATGGGTTATAATCCTAGTCTGATAATTTACTACCCCTTTGTCTTACTTTTCTCAGTTTAAATATAAATGATGATGTTTATTTCTTAGGATTGATATGAAGATTAAATGAGGAGAATGTATTATTGATCAAAGAACTTTACCCTGATCATTTCTGACCCAGAATTGTAGCCTGTTAAGTTCCCTAATAAAGCACATAATTATGAGTATGGATTTACTTCTGCGTGGTCATAACAATGAATTATTGAACACTACTGAAGTAGAGGATGTTGTGGAAGGGATGATTGGCATCAAAATTGATAAGAAGATTGAAGGGTGGAGGCATGTCTGATGACCAACTCATAGGAATCAGCCTCAGACTGATGCTGAATTTAAATTTCCATTCCCTCTTGTGAAGTAAGTGAAGGTCAGATGATGCTTTCTCTAATCCATTTTTTTTTACAGTTGGTAATACACGTAAAGTTTTTATGACTAAACCTGGTCAAATAAACTGCTAAAAATACCTAAGTATTTTTACTATTATAAGATAGTCCTTATGTTGACTTGTTCTTTATGTATCCTGTTCTAATTAGAATAAAGAATAAAGCCTTAAACTAGTTCATAACAGTGTTAGTCTTATTCAGAGTCAAAGTCTTAATCTACTTGATATCCCTAAAAATAGAAACTACAATTTGACATATTAAATTATAACTTTAATAAAATAGTGAAATTAAGTAGATATATATCTCAATATGTGTGTGCCTGAGTATATGTACACATATTTATGTGTGTTTGTGTGACACAAAATTTTAGATATGACCAAGATTGTACAAGTCTCCTAACTTTCTAGTTTGTTTTACACTAAAAAAATGTACTGACCCTGACCTTTACCTCATGCCATATGCAAAGACCAACTTAACATGGATTAAAGACCTAAATGTGAATCCCAGCATTATAATGGCATCAATGAAAAAATAGGGACAAATTTAAGGGCTCTAATCCTGGGAAAACACAGACTACCAAACATTGTGAAAATTATACACAAAAAAAGAAAACAAAACAGATGACTGGGACAAAATAAAAATTAGAAACGTATGTACATCAAAAGATTTCACCAAAAGAGTAAAAAGAGAGCCCACAGAATGGGAAAAAATCTTTTGCAAAGACATATCAGACAAGGGACTAATTTCTAAAATCTGGAGGAAACTACAACACCTCTACAAGAAAAAGACAAGTAACCCAATTAAAAAATGGGCACAGGACATGAACAGATGCTTCACCAAAGAAGACATGCAGGCAGCCAACAAACATGAAGAAATGTGCACAATCATTAGCCATTAGAAAGATGCAAATCAAAACAACAATGAGATATCATCTCACACCTGACCTAACAGTGAAGTTCAAAAATGTAGAGGATAATATATGCTGGTGAGGATGTGGAGACACTGGGACCCTCCTACATTAGTGGCGGGAATGCAAAATGGCCCAACCACTCTAGAAACCAGTATGGCGCGTCCTCAGAAAATTAGAAATAGAAATACCATATGATTGAACAATTTCTCTACTTGGTATATATCCACAAGAAATACGAGCCATAATGCCAGTAGATATATGCACATCAATATTCATAGCAGCACTATTCACAATAGCAAAAAGATTGAGACAGCCTAAGTGTCCATTAATGGAAGAATGGACAAACAAACTTTAGTACATACACAAAATGGAATATTATACTACCTTGAAGAATAACAAGGAAGCTGCAAGCCACTGCATAACATGGATGAACCTTGAGGACATTATACTGAGTGCAATTCGGAGTCAAAAGACAAATATTGAATAATACCAATATTACAAAAGCTTAAGAAAAGATACCTATACTAAAA
>NW_006408529.1:21665383-21666499 GCF_000296735.1 Chrysochloris asiatica | reverse complement strand
CATGGAAGCTTGCTGGTGTCCATGTTGGTCTACTGGTGAATGGAAGAGGGGGGAAAGGCAGCAATGAAGAAATGGGCTTAGTTCAACCTCGGTCCACACACTCCTGTGGACCTGGAGATGAGAGAGAGAAGAAGGGCTGGTTTGTCCAAAATATGGTGAGACCTGGAGACACCTGAGCCTATGGACAAGGACATAGCCACAGAGGTCTACAGCTGAGAATGAAGCATGCAGCTGATATGAAGTGAGAGGGGTCGCACAAGAACACCCAGAGTTGCAGATAGTACCCATGGTTTGATAATCAGAACTCGACTTGTTATTGTTGTTGTTAGGTGCCATCGAGTTGGTACTGAACCATAGTGACCTTATGCACAGCAGAACAAAACACTGCCTGATCCTGAGCCAACCTCACTATTGTTGCCACGCTTGATTCCATTGATATATCATTTGCATATCACAGGTTCTTAATGAGTCATCCTCAAATCCTGATGCCATATTTTTCTTCACAGAACCCAGCTTCTCGTATTATTTGCTCAGCATACAAGTTGAATAAGTATGGTGAAAGAATACAACCTTGTAGCACATCTTTTTAATTTTAAACCACTCAGTTTTTCCATGTTCTATTCGACCAACTGCCTCTTGGTCCAAGTACAGATTCCTCATGAGCACAATAAAGTGTTCTGGAATACTCGTACTTCACAATGCTGTCCATAGCTTGTCATGATCCACACAATCAAAAGCCTTTGCGTAGTCAATAAAGCACAAGTAAACATCTTTCTGATATTCTCTACTTTCAGCCAAAATCCATTGGACATCAGCAATGATATCCCTCATTCCATGGCCTTTTCTGAATCCGGCTTGATTCTAGAAGTTCTCTGTCAATGTATGATTGTAGCTGTTTCTGTATTGTCTTTAGGAAAACTTTACTCACATGGGATATCAAAGAGATTGTCCAATGATTTCTGCATTCTATTGGGTCACCTCTCTTTGGAATGGGCACAAATATGGATCACTTCCAATCAGTTGGCCAGATAGTTGTCTTCCAAATTTCTTGGCAGAGATGAGTGAGTGCCTCCTATGCGGCCTCACTTGAAAGATTTCAATTTTAATTCCATCAAA
>NW_006408529.1:21655554-21663838 GCF_000296735.1 Chrysochloris asiatica | reverse complement strand
AAAAAAAAAAATGTGTTGACACTCCAAAACTGAAACTCAAAGAGAACACATGAGCAGTGTGGCACGTAAGCTTACTGACAACCACATTGGTCTCCTGGTGAGTGGAAGAGGGGGAAAGGCTTCAATGAATATATGGACTGAGTTCAACCACCTTCCATAGACTCTTGTCAACCTGGAGATGAGAGAGAGAAGAGGAGAGGTTGGTTGGTCCTAAGTGTGGTGATACCTGTGGACTCCTGAACTCATGGACAAAGACATAGTCACAGAGGCCTGGAGCTGAGAATGAAGCGCTCAGCTAATGTGAAGTGAGGGGAGACGCACAACAAATTGGATAATGGAAACAAGTGTAAATTGCTACAGTTTGATGACATTGACTGTTGCAACTGTAAAGGTAGAAGTTTTGTACTGAAAAGAGGGGAGTAGTTAATCTTACAGCCCAGCAACAGATAACCATAGGACCATCAAAGGAGAAGAGCATGAGCTGAATGCAGGACCCTATCCAGAGAAACATGACATCAGAGATGGAGATAGAGATGAAGGCATAGAGAGATAGAGTAGTTGAAGACTCTAGACTCATGGAATGAGAAAGGCTGTGTGCTGGCAGCCAGGTGCTGGTGGCCAGGAAGCAGGCTTGCAGAATATGTCCTTTGGTTGTTTAAACGATTATATATTCCTGAGTGTTTTTGTGTATATCTCTCCCACCCACTGCCCCCAAAAATCAATAAAAGAGGGAATAGAAGCAAATATTTTAGAATTATGATGCACTGAGGAGATTGTAATCAATGCAATGAAACTATGTATGTAAAAACTGATGTTACCCCATGTAAACTATCACTCAATTCGCATTAAAAACTTGTTTAAAAAATGGAACTTTCTACACGATTTAAAAAAATAAAATATTCTTTTTTATCCTCCCATTGAACAAACACATTCTAAAAGTGATGGTGGGGGCAGGGGGTGGAAAAGTCAACGAATCCAATGTGCAGTTCACTATGGATTTGCACCATATTTGATTTTTTTTCTACTGTGCCTGGTGGAACTGTAGAATAAGCACTGGATTGTTAATTACAAGGTCCATTTTTCAAAGTCTTGGGTCACAATGAGTCAGAACTGACTGAATGGCATTTAACAACAACAGCATTTTGCCCTAGGTATCTCTGAAATTGATGTTTTATTTCAGTGGTTACTAAATAGCCCTCTTTAATTTGAGCCCAGCTCCCTAGTCCCACTCCTGTCTCCTCTCTTCCTACTTTTGTTTTTCCTTTTATTTATATTATACATTCTTTGCACTGTATTGATCTTTTCCAAGTTAATAACCAGAGTTTAGTTAGAATTTAAAACCCTCACATGACATATTATCACCACCAGCATAGTTACTTTCTCTGAGCTGAAAGATTTTTTAGTAACCATCTAAACCAATGTTTCCCAAAACATTATATCATATAAATTAGCTAGGGATTATAAATGTTTGATTGCTGTTGCTGCTACCTGCCATACAGCCATTCCAGACTCATGGCAATCTCATGTACAACAGAACAAAACACTGTGTGATTCTTTATGATTCCCCGGATCACTTTCCTAATTCAGAGAGTATTCATTCATTGTTTTTTTTAAAAGAGATCATCAAGCCATTCTACCTAGTTCATCGTAGTCTTGAACTCCATGAAACCTCTTTGGTATTACTACAAAATGCAAAGTACAGACAGTTCGTGACTGTGTGTGAGGTGCATACACTAGGAAAATCCAGCTCCCAGCATGGGTGTTAGAATTCTATCACCGAACCACCAGCCATGTCCAAAGACTGAATAACCCCATATATGATTCCTATGATAAGAAAACTTGGGAAACACTTACTTACACCCACCTCTTATTTGGCGCTCTAGGATAAATACTGGACTGCTAACTACAAGGTCAGCAGTTCAAACTCACCATCTGTTCATCGAGTAACTGATACAGGGTCACTAGGACTCAGAATTGACTCAATAGCACTTAGCAACAACAACTCAACCAATGCAGTATTCTCCTCATTGCTGTTCTGACAAGTGATCCTATAACACCAGTCTAAGTACAACTATAAATACTTCTTGAAGGAAAAATCTATTTCAGTTAAAAAGAGAGCAAGAGAGAACCTATTTCAAATTTAGAGCACTCTAATTATAGGAAAAAAAGTATTCTTATATTATACTTCAACTTATTTTGTGTTTTGCAGGTTATAGTTTTATCATGATCGCATAAGGCTATCACTGAAAAAAATGGATGAATTATAGTGAAAATCAAAAGCACTCTAATATATATGATTTGGCCTGAACAGGTTTTTACCAGCGGGAAAGCAATGAAAATAGGATCAAGTCTTCCCAACAAAGGAAATTAACCAACAGGAGCCTGACAATTGCAGGCTTATTTTAAGGGAACAGTGATATGTTTTGAAAGTTATTAAAATGTAACCTATTTTTCACCTAGAAAATTAAATGTTTCTCCTTGAGACAAATCTTGAAGAAAGTTACAAAGTGCTACGACACGTAACAGGTGAATTGGCAGATTTGTTGTTAAGTGCCATCGAGTCGATTCTGACACATAGTGACCCTGTATAAGGTTTCCAAGGAGCAGCTGGTGAGCTTGGATTGCCAACCTTGCAGTTCAAGTGGCTTTGCAGTCTGATGCATTAACCTACAGCACCACCCCAGGACACTGAATTGGCAGATAGTCCTGGGGTGGCGCTGTGGGCTAATGCGTCATGCAGTCGTTTGAACTGCAAGGTCGGTGGGTCAAGCTCATCAAATGCTCCTTGGAAACCCTATACAGGGTCAGAATCGACTCGATGGCACTTCACAACAACAATAATAACAACTGCTATTATCACACACTTTTAATCAGAAATTTGGGGTTTAACTTCTAACTAAAACACATAATAATTTGGCCATCTTGGTAAGATGATTTAACTTCTCTGAGCATTAGTTTTCATATGTGATATATAATAATGAGATTCTGACATGATTATAATAAACATTTAAGGTGAAAGCAAATAAGAAAATGATCATAACCTGTTTAGTTCTATAAAATTGTGAACTAGTATTAATATATTTGTTGAAATTGACATGTGTGTCTCTAGCACAGTTGCTATTTAATTTTTAAAAATTGGGGAGAAAAACTCACTAAATGTTAATTAGTCTGTTTGTATTTAAAATTACATGCCTCCCTAATAAATACCTAGAACTCCTGAAATGTTATTCAATCATCAGCAGATATCCTGTTTTGTCATCTTTATATTTAGTTATTTTATTGTAGTGGAAAGACAGAGTTAAGGCAACGTGAGTGAGAAATCACAGTGTCCAAAAATTCAAATCAGGCAATACTTCTTAACTATTGAAGTGAGACAAGACAATGAATCTACAAAGCATATCTATGCCTTATGAATTTAAAAAATAATTCATGAAATGGAATAAATTAATGAAACCCTACTCAAGAAAGTGACTGGCTTCTAGGCAACTCTTTTATTGTGAAAAGACAAAATAAGTTTTCATTTTTTTTTCTTTTTATACAATATAGCTGTCAGTCTGTCTTAGTGTTGTAACTTGTGTGTTGCTGTGTTTCTTGAAGCTATGCCACAGGTATTTTAAATACCAGCAGGATGACCCATAGTGAATAGGTTTCAGCTGAGCTTTCAGATGAACACAGGCTAGAAAGAAGGACAGAGTACTTCCAAATATTTAGTAACTGAAAACCCTGCCAGCACCAGAATACTGGCTATTGAAACATGATGCAGAGCACAAGAATATTATCAGATACAAGTATAGGAAGATGAGCCCCTTGGGTTGGGAGGCACTGGAAATATAACTGGGAAGGAGCTGCCTCCTCAAAGTAGAGTTGCCCGTGATGACACAAATGGAATAAAGCCTTTGGGACCTTCATTTGCTTATAGAGTACAACTCAAAATTAAGAGAAACTGGTGTAGCATCCATTTATGATCAGAACATGGATTGCATGAAGTATGAGTATAGGAAAATTGGAAATTCTCAAAATCGAAATAGAACAGATAAGCATCCATATCCTAGGCATTAGTATGCTGAAATGGACTGGTATTGGCCATTTTGAATGTGACAATCACATGATTTATTATTCTAGGACTGACAAATTGAAGAGGAATGGAGTCACATTCATTATCAAAACGAACATATCAAGATCTGTCTTGAAATAAAATAGTATTTGTGATAGGATAATATCTATATGCCTACAAGGAAGACTAGTTAATGTTATAGTTATTCAAATGTACCACCAACTACTAAAACCAGGGATGATGAAATTGAAGTAGTCTTCATCCTGAAATTGATCAAACATACAATCAAGATGTATTGATAATTAATGGCGGTTGATATGCATAGGGAAAAATATGCAAAGAGGAAAGATCAATAGTTGGAAAATGGTCTTGAATGGACAACATAGTGAATAATAAGTGTTTTGGGACAGTTAATTTTTCTCATGATGAACCTGTACATAACCAAAAGACAGGTGTTCAAACAGAACAAAGGAAGAGCAAATGGTTTAAAATTTTAAAAGCTGTGCATCAGTGTTGTATTCTTTCGCCATACTTACTCAGTCTTTATGCTGAGCAAATAATCTTGAAGTTGGATTATTTGGAGACAAATGTGTCATCAGGATTGTAGAAGACTCATCAATACCCTTCGATATGCAGATGGTACAGCCTTGCTTGCTGAAAGATTTAAAATATTTACTGATGAAGATCAAAGAACACAACCTTCAGTATGGGTTACACTTCAATGTAAAGAAAACAAAAATCTTCAACACTGGGCCATTAAACAACATCCATATAAATGGAGAAGAGATTGACGTTTTAAAAGACTTCATTGTTCTTGGATCAGCAATCAACACTCACAGAAGCAGCAGTCAAGAAATCAAATAAGACTTCTTTAAAATGTTCCAGACCAAAGATGTCAGTTTGAGGACTAAGAAGCACCTGACCCAAGCTATGGCATTTTCAATAACCACATATGTATGTGAACGCTGGACAGTGAATAAGGAAGACCATAGAAGAATTGATGCATTTGAGTTATGGTGTTAGAGGAGAATATTAAAAATACTATGTACAGCCAAAAGAACAAACCAATCTGTTTTGGAAGAAGTAACTCAGAATGCTTCTTGGAAGTTCGGATGGTGAGGCTTTGTCTCTCATACTTTGGATATATTGTCACGAGGGACCAGTCCCTGTAGTAAGATATTATGTTTGGTAATGTGGAGGATTGGAGGAAAAGAGGAAGACCTCCAAAGCTATGGATTGTCACAGTGGTGGCAGCAATGAGCTCAAATGTAGCAATGATTGTGAAGTTGGTGGAGGACTGGGCAATGTTTTGTTCTGTTGTGCATAGGGCTGCTATGAGTTGGTTTGACTCCATGGCACCTAACAACAACAAAAACAATGTATGTGTTGGAGAGTGTATTGACTCCATACAAGTAGCACTTGACTGGGAACAAGGTCAGTGGTTTGAGTCCATTAGCTGCTCCATGGGATAAATATGAGACTTTCTGTTACCATGAAGATTTAAAATTCTGAAACCTTATATAGGGTCAATATGGATCAGAGCTGACTTAAAGGCACTTAACAACAACAACAGCAAAATAAATGTTGAGAACAATACTTAAAAACAAAATCAAGTGCTGATTCTATCAGAGTGCAAACCACACCATTCACATATTCTTTTAGCTTTTCTTGAAATGAAGTAGCTGTGTTAATGATGACTTAAAGACATATATTGTTTCAACCTTGTAAATAATTATATAGATTTTTTAATTAGTTTTTATTGTGAACTGAGTGATGGGAAAACATCAGTTTTACGCTCATCATTTCACTGCAGTGATTACAATCACCTCCATGCATCATCATTCAACAGTATTTGTTTCTACTCCCTCTGTTTTTTGTTTTTTCTTGTGGGGAGAGGGATGTGCACAAAAACACTTAGGAATACCATTTAAACAACCAAAGGGCACATTCTGCAAGGTTGCCTCCTGGCCCCCAGCATACAGCCTCTCTCTTTCCATGAGTCTAGAGCCTTCAGCTGCTTCTCTGTGTCTTCATCTCTGCTTCCATCTCTGGTTTCACCTCTTCTCTGGACAGTATCCCACATTCTGTTCATGCTCTTCTCCCTTGATAGTCCTAGGGTTTTTACATAGATTTTTATTTAAATAGAAGGTGTTCAAATATAAACAACTTGGCCTTTAAAGTAACATAAAAGGTCACAAAAATAAACATGTTTATGTATTTTGAGCTCATTATGTGAAATTTGGATCTAATAATATGACAAAAAATATATATTAGATGAAATTTACAATTTAATGCTAGTAGCAAAATAAGATTTATTAAAGCTCAAAAATATTTTTACTTAGTCATTTTTCAAGTAGAAGACCTTCATTTTAATCCCAATTATGTCAACATTTTGCATTTGATAAAAGAAAGACAGATTTAAGGGTGGTATGGATCTAGCTTGACTTAAAAACACTCTGATTCAGGTGTTGCAGAAAGCAATACACAAGAAGGGGAAAGGGGATCGAAAAACAAGGTATATAGGGGAACACTTAGGCAGGTTTGCATAAGCTAAATGGGACAGAGGTAAATAGTGATGTATGTTCAACCTTGGAACAACAGAGCTCTGTGATACAGGAATTGAGGCATAGTCTGAATCGGTAAAAAAGGGGAAATAATGTTAAGATGCTTGACTGTCTTATGAATATTGGTTTCCCTTGAGTACTATTGTAAAATAGACACTTGAGTGGGATAGAAAGGAAAATAGGAAAACATGATTACAAAAAACTTGTAAGCCTGTCTTCAGCCTATCTCATTGGAATACCTAAAAGGGGTTCTAGAACTTGCCCAGTGAAATAGGCTTGTTGTGGAGCCTTTGTAGTGTATAAGACCTTAGATGGAATCCAAAACCTTCTGAGGTGGGTCATTCCCACTTGAAAGAGCATGCAGACCAGCCTGGAGTATCTACAGGAATAGAAGATACTTCTTGAAAGAAATACCAGCATGAAAAATCTAAAACAAAAATGGCAGTCTGACTGGCTACTACAAGAACCAGCAAGTTGTTCCCTGGGGAGCCATCAAGTCAGGTAATCAAGTCCCTTCAGGACAAACCTCTCTCCAAGACTGAAAATCAAAAGAGACACACGAGCTGGCATGTATGTTTTTTGGTAACCACACTGGTCTACTGGTGAGTGGAAGAGGGGAAAGGCAGCAATGAAGATATTGGCTGAGTTTGACCATGTTTCATCAACTCCCGTCAACCTGGAGATGAGAGAGAGAAGAGGAAGGACTGGTTAGTCCAAAGTGTAGTAAGACGTGCAGGCTCCTAAATCCATGGACAAGGACCTAGCCACAGAGGGCAATAGTTGCAAGTGAACCATCCAGCTGATGTGAAGTGAGAGAAGATGTACAAGAACACCCAAACTTGCAGACAGTACTCATTTGACCTAGCTTTGATTGCTTGATGATCAGAATTTGAATGGAGGAAGATAAACTAACTTGATAAAGGAAACAAGTATAAATTGCTACAATTTGATGAACTTGACCTATACTTATGGATGTAGTAGCTCAAAATACCAGCTGTAAGGGAAGGAGTCTTCACATAAATGAACAAATATATCCCCTCCTATACACAGGGTTGATAAGGATGGGCAGCTTAGACATTGGTTACCTAAAATGGGAGGGTTTTAAAGGCACTAAGTGACTGGCTTAAAAGTTTTCAATAGGAGTTTAGTTTCAGAGTATGGGAGAAGGTAAAATCACCACTGAATAGTTTTTATCTTGTCTAGATGGGTCTGGTGAAAGGAGATGGGGATAAGATTCTTATGATTCAAAAGTGAGTAATTGTTATCATGACAAATTGTGATTGTCACAACTGTAAAGGCAGAAGTTTTGTAGCATAAAGTGGTGTGACACTGTGGGTTAATGCCTCAGACTGCAAAGTCATTTGAACTGCAAGGTCAGTGGTTCAAGATCACCAGCTGCTCCTTGGAAACCCTATACAGGGTTGCTGTGGGTCAGAATCAACTCGATGGCACTTAACAACAACAACAAAGTTAATCTTACATTCCAGGAAGAGGATCCTTGCTAGGACCTTCAAGGGAGAAGGTAATGATCAGGATGTGGTATCCTATCCAGAAAAGCCTTGCGTTGTTTAAATGATATATATTCCTGAGTGTTTTGTGTACATCAAAAAAAAAAAAAAGAGAGAAAAAACAAAACAAAAACAGAGAGAATAGAAGCAAATACTGT
>NW_006408529.1:21645106-21655403 GCF_000296735.1 Chrysochloris asiatica | reverse complement strand
TAAATTACATTTTGCACATATTCAATATATATATATATATAAAATACATATATATTGAATATGTGCAAAAAGAAATTTAAATCATCAACTGTGTACCTCAGTTTAGTTATATTGTTGAGGGGCTCCAAAAATGTGCATAGACTAAAATTTATTTTCTGAGTATTTTCTATGTTTGGGATGTCAGGAAAGAAAGATTCAAAATTTAATGTTCTTATTCGTCAGATATTGGATGTGTTCCTAAAACATTCCAGGTATCACTTGGTCATGGTAGAATACTGTTTGTATATAAATGCTCTAAAGAAAGATAAATAAAATACTAGTAGAATAAAATAATATCAGATTGATCTAAATTATGAGTCTCTGAAAACCTTTCCAAGTTAGTAACTTACAAATCAAACATTTTGTAGAAAATACTTGGACTACTACCAAAATTACATGAAAACTTACATGAAACTTTTTTAGCTTTATTTTTAAGCCCACAAACACCATAATAAGCACATTATCGCATTTTACTGAGTTGCAGTGTCCTCAATAAGAAAAAAGATACATTTAACATACAATGATTTTATAATATCACTTCTCATTGTGCTAATTATAATTAAAGACATTGTAAAGCAATTCTAGGTGTGCATTTGTGAGAATGATTTGGACTGAAAGAAATTGGAAGATTATACTTAGAATTAATTTATCATTAAAATTTTAATTCCATATAATGATCTACCTGAAACCCAAAGCAAACTCATTGCCACAGAATCAATTCCAAACCATTAGTGATCCTATTGTTGTTGTTGTTGTTGTTAGGTACCATCGAGTCAGTACTGACTCATAGCGACCTTATGCACAGGAGAACGAAATACTGCCCAATCCTGGGCCAACCTCAGTATTGTTGCCACGCTTGAGCCCACTGATGCTGCCACTTTGCCAATCCATCTCACTGGGGGTCTTGCTCTTTTTCTCTGACCCTCCACCTTACCAAACATGATATCCTTCTCCAGAGACTGGGCACTTCTGACAATCTGTCTGAAGTATGAAAGATGAAGTTTGGCCATCTTGGCCTCCAAGGAGCACTCTGGCTGCACTTCTTCCAACACAGATCTGTTGGTTCTTTTAAAGATTACTTTCAGTAATCTTCTCCAACACCATAACTCAAAAGCATCAATTCTGTTACTGTCATCCTTATTCACTGTCCAGCTTTCACATGCAATGAGGTTATTGAAAATACCATGGCTTGGGTCAGGTGCACCTTAGTCTTCAAGCTGACATAGGACAGAATAAAACCATATTTAGAAATGTTGTGTTAAGTGCTGTCAAGTATGTTCTGACTCATAGTGAACCTGCACTTCCTATCCCATGGGTCAAACTGAACTTGAAGTTGAGTATTTATACTATGGCACCACACCAGAACTTCTATTTAGAAATAGAGCTTCTAAAACTATTTTTCATAGAAGTAATCTGCCACATCTTTCTCCCAAAGCACTGGTGGATTCAAACCTCTTACCCTTTGACTATCAGCTGAGTACTTAAGCTGTGCCACCAAAGTTCCTTGAAATGATCTAAGAGTGTCTTTATTCCTAACCACCTTTAGTTCATATAATAATACAACTAACATCATATATAAATGATTGATAATATTATCAATTTTTTCTTTTCTTTTCACTATACAAATATGGTTTAATTTCCAGACTCTCCTGAATGAGCTCTAGTACTAACAATCTATTATTGTTGTTGTTGACTGGTGACATATTGCTGCTTAAAACACTTAAAATTTCCGTTTCTTTGTCCTTTACCTTATGCTTTCTATAGTGCAAGTATGACAGCCCTCAATTCATGAGCTCATCTCTGAAAAAGGTCTTCCTTTATGTGTTTGGTGATTTTACAATTTAATTTCTTCATGAACATTTATTGAGCACTTACTATACACAGAGCACTTTTAGCATGTTTCATCTCATTTTACTTTTCATAAAATTACAGTCACATTTCTTTTTAAGTATTTCAATTATACTTCCTTGTTTCTTAAATGGAGGGTCACTGAGAATTAATGGAAAGTGCAGTGAGATGAATAGTACAAAGAGTATAAAGAAAAAAGCAATCTTTGACGTTTCTGCTTTGAAATCCCCTAGAGGAGTCTGTCAGTGTGTTCCGTCATTTCTTTTTTTAAAGTGTCTCTCAAATTCACTCTTTTTTCTCCAATTTGACAACTCAGACTGAATCCAAGACTTCAGTACTTTATGGCTGGAATACTATCACAGCTATTTCTATTTAACTAATTAGCATGACCCTTTCATTCCTTATTTAATACATAACTAAGTAAAAAATAAAATTTGAAACCACCATGATTGTTATGTTACTCTTATACCTAAGAAACTCCCACAATCAGCTACCTTCTGCATGAAGAAAATATATTTCTACCTGAGATTTAAAGTCATTCAAATTTTGTGCAAATACACCAGTGAAGCTTTATTCCCTACTTGTCTGTGTCTGAATAGTTTCCTTTCCTTCCCAGCGCAGTTTCTTGTCAAATCCAGGTTGAATATAAAAATTTTTCTTATTATGCTATTTTTCCTCCTCTGCAACTATCTAGTAATTAATCCATTCTATAAAGTCCAAATCAAATCCCATTCATTCTAACAGCTCCAGCCTATCTTACTGTCTTTTTCTTTTTTGAATTCCAATAATATTTCTAGTCAGAATCTTATAATTTCCTTCCCATTTACTTATGGGCACCAGAATCAAATATGAAGAATCTGGTTACTGGTTCACTAGTGAGCCTTGAAAGTATTTCTAATCCCCCGACACACACACCAGCTGCCTGTTTGTGTTGCTGTTATGTGCCATGGAGTCAGTTCTGACTCATATTGGCCATGTATATAGGCTTCCTGAGGAGCAATTATTGTGTTTGAACCATAAAACTTGTGGCTATAAGTTCAGTGCTTATCATAGAGAGCCACACCAGGACTCCAACCTCCCATTATTTACTGAATATTGTACTGATATGGTAGTTACCACAGTATCACAGTGATAGATAATGTTTCTTTCTTTTCTGCTACTCTAGAAATCATGGGAAACTTAACAGCGTGTTTTAGCATTCCAACGCCAACACACCTAGTGTCAAGACATGTTGAAGATTAGATATCTGCCATGAGAACACTGATCCAGGATACCTTATTTGCAAAATAGAAATAATAGTACTTGTCCTGCTCTGATCACGAGACAATTTTCTATACAGCAAATGGTAGAAAAATACTTTGTAATGTAAGCTCTAAAGAAAAGATCAGTTCCATCTATAAGTAGTGCTTTCCCAACTATGCTCTTCAAGGATAAAAACTATTTTACATTTTTTTGATACCCACAGATATGTATGCATCTGCTGTTGGTTTATGACACACTTTTAGTAAACATTACCCAGATTCACTGATTGATTATAAATAATATATTAAGGCTTATCTGTGTTTATATTAGTAGTAAATTTTAGTGTTTCTCTTCTATACTTCACAGTTGTTATCAGATGCCATCCAGTTGATTTCAATTCTTCACACTACCTAAAAAAAAAAAAAAAAAATCTATATTAAACAAAAAATTCTGAATTCTAAATGATCTGAGTATTCCAATAATTACATTTCCACATTCCACTGGACACCTCTCTTTGGAATGGGCACAAATTTGGTCTCTTCCAATCAGTTGGCCAGGTATCAGTCTTGCAAATTTCTTGGCATAGATGAGTGAGCTCCTGCAGTGATTCATCACTATGTTGAAAGATTCTAATTTGTATTCAGTCAATTCCTAGAGTGTTGTTTTTTTACTAATGCCTTCAGTGCAGGTTGGTTCCTGATCATATACTACCTGTTGAAATGTTTCAACATCTACCATTTCTTTTTTATACTGTTTCTCAGTATATGCATCTTCTTCTGATGTTTTCTGCATTATTCAATATTTTGTCCATGTTGCTGTGTTATTATGTGCTGCTGAGTCAGTTCATATGCATAGCAGCCCTGTATAGGGTTTCTGAATGCTACTGGTGGGTTTGAACTGCCAACCTTGTGGCTAGTAGTACACTGCTTAGCATACAGAGACACAATTCAGACCATTTTTGCCCATAGAATTCTTCAGTATTAGAAGTCAAAGTTTGAATTTTTTTCTTCAGTTCTTTTAGCTTGAGAAACATTGAGCACGTTCTTCCCTTTTGTTTCTTCAGTTCCAGGTCTTTTCACATTTCACTATAATTATTTTCTAGTCTTTTATGGCAGTCCTTTGAAGTTTTCCGTTAAAGTCTTTTATTTGCTCATTTCTTCCATTCACTTTTGCATCTGTGTACTAGAGAACAAATTTCAGGATCTCTTTGGTCTTTTCTTTCTTTCTTCTCTTTTTAAATGAACATTTGCTTTCTTCCTGTTGTTGTTGTTGTTAAATGCTAATGTGTTGATTCCAATTCATAGAGACCCTGTATAGAGTTTCTAAGGAGCTGATGCTGAGTTTGAACAGCTGATCTTATGATTTAAATCAATCTTGCGAAGCAGTGCTTTATCCCACAGTGCCATACCAGGACTCTACTTCTTTCTGTATGATAGTCTTATCATCTCACAGCTCTTCTAGTTTTCAGTCATTGGTGCCTAATAAGTCAAAGCTGTTCTTGAGATGATCTATAGATTCATGTGGGGTAAGTTCAAGGGTATATCCTGGCTCTCATGGACTTGTTTTAATTTTCTTCAGCATCAGCATGAACTTGCATATAAGCAACTAATGGCATGTACCACAATGTGGGGGCTCCAAATAATAAGTACTGGACTGTGAACCACAATTTTCGTGGTTTGAACCAGTCAGAAGCTCAGGAGAAAGATAAGGATTTCTGTTTCTGCAAAGATTTAAAGCCTTAGAAACCCTATACAGGGTCACTAGGATTCAGAACTGACTCAATGGCACTAACAACAGCAACAACCACAATCTGTCCCTGGCCTTGTTTTTAATGACAATATTGAGCTTTTCTAATAACTTTAGACAGATGTAGTCAATTTAATTCCTGTGCATTCCACTTGCTAAGGTCCATGCATACAGTTGCCTTTTATGTTGTTTTAAAAAAGTATTGCAATGAATAAGTCATTTGTCTTGCAAAATTCTATCAACCTCAAGCATCATTTCTATCACCAAGGCCATATTTTCCAGCCACTGATTCTTCCTCTTTTTTCTTAGACTTCTCATTCCAATCACCAGTTATTATCAAGACATCTTGACTGCATGTTTGAAGTTAGTAGAGTTCTGCAATTTCATCATCACTGGCTTTAATGGTAGTTATGTAGATTTTAATGATAGTGGTCTTCCTTGTTGGTGTATGGATATTATCCTATCACAGACAATATTGTACTTCAAGATAGATCTTGAAAAGTTATTGTTGTTGTTTTGTCTTTATAATGAATGTGATGCCATTCCTCTCAAATTTGTTGTTCCCTTCAAAGTATACCATGATTTTCAGATTAAAAATGGTCAACATCAGTCCATTTCATCTCATGACTAGGATTTTGATCTTTATGCATTCCATTTCATTTTTTGACAAATTCCAATTTTCCTAATTTCATACTTCATATATTCCATGTCCCAATTATTCATGGAAAAATGCAGTCCTTTCTCCTCATTTTGAATTGTGAATTCAAAATGAATGAACATTCTCAAAGCTTTACTTTATTCATGTTTTCATGGTCAACTCTATTTTGAGGAGGCATCTCTTTCCCACTTTTATTTTGAGTTCCTTCCAACCAGAGGGGCTTATCTTCTCGCACTTTATCTGTCAATGTTTTGCTGCTATTTAAAAGATTTTCAGTGGCTACAATTCTGAAATAGTCTTCCTCTCCTTCCTTCTAGTTTTTCTTAGTCTGGAACCTGTCCATCATGGATGATTTTGATGGTATTTAACATACTGGTATTATAGCTTGCAGCATAACAGCAACATAACAGTCACTACAGTTGACAAGCTGACAGACAAGTATTGATATTAAGCCATTAACAAGTATAAGATGACTGTTATGAAATATGGCCACGTGTGAAGAGAATAGATACTAGTCACCAATGTCAATGCAATCTACCAAGAATATTACATATATAGAGATGGATAATATATATATATGAAGATAAATACATATGGATGGATAGATGGTAGGTAGGTTGATAGACATAGAAATAGATATAGACCACTTCCTTTTTTAAAAATCCATCATTGTACTGATTTAAAATATTATATGTATAACATCTCATAAATTCATATGAGTGTTAAGAATAAAAATAAGTTTGTCTGGGGAAGTTCCATATGCTTAATTACTTGAAGGAGTGTGATATAAGTAGACAAAGAATTGGTACATCTATGTTGTTTTTAGGTTGCAGTCAGGTTGGCTCTAACTCATAATGACACTATATACAACAGAATAAAACACTTCCCATGCTTGTGACATCCTCTCAGTCCTATGTTTAAGGCGATTCATTTTCACTGACCCTCTACTTTACCAAGTACGATGTCCTTTTCCAGAATTTGGTCCATCATGAAAACATGTGCAAAGTACATGGAACAAAATCATGCCATCCTCTCTTCTAAGTTGCATTCTGATGGTAGTTCTTCCAAGATAGATTTCTTCATGTTTCTGGCAGTCATGGTCTATTCAATATTTTTGGCAATACCAAAATTCAAAGGCATCAACTCTTCTTCAGTCTCCCTTGTCATTTTCCAGTTTTCATATTCATATGAGGAATTGAAAATACCATGGTTTGGGTAAAGTGCACATTAGTCCACAAGGTGACATCTTTGCTCTTTATTACTTTAAATAGGTCTTTGTAGCAGATTAGCAGATCTGTCTAAAAAAATAGACCACTTGATTTCTTGACTGTGGCTTCCATGGGTGTTGGTTGTAGATTCAGGTAAAATTGAATCCTTGACAACTTCAATTTTTTCTCCATTTATCATGATGTTGCTTATTAGTTCATTTGTGAGGATTTTCTCTTTTTTCCTTATGTTGAGGTACAATGTATAATGAGGACTGTAATCATTAGTTTTCATTAGCAAATGTGTCAAATCTTCTTTACATTCAATAGGTAAGATTGTGTCATCTGCATGCCACCAGTTATTGACAAGACTGTTTCTATTCCCAATGCTGCATTCTTCTTCATATTGTCCAGTGTCTTGGATTAGCTGTTCAGCATTCAGATTGAAGAAGCATGATGAAAGTATAAAACGCTGGCATACACCTTTCCTGATTTTACACCACACAATATCCCTTTGTTCTGTTCAAGCAACTACCTCTGGTCTAAATTCAGTTTTCACAGGAGCATCATTAAGAGTTCTGGAATTCCCATTCTTTGCCATATTATCTGTAATTTGTTATAATCTACACAGGGCAATGCCTTTGCATTGTCAATGACACAGATAAGCATCTTTCTGGTAGTCTCTGATTTCAACCAAGATCCATCTGATATCAGTGATATCTCTCATTCCTCTTCCTCATCTTGTTCCAACTTGAATCCTGACATTTCCATGTCTATTTTTAAATTACCTTCAGCATAATTTTACTATTGCGTGATATTAATGACGTTCAGTAATCTCATTCTGTTGGATCGCTTTCTTTGGAATCGTCACAAATCTGGGTCTCAACCAGTTTACCATGTAGCTGACTTCCAAATGTCTTGGCGTAGTTGAGTAAGTGCCTCTAGTTTTGCATCGATTTATTGAAACAAATCGATTTGTATTCCAACAATTCCTGGAGTATTGTTCTTTCACCAGTAGGTTTAGTGTATCTTATTAATACTCTAGATAAATATGTTAACACACATAATTTTAATTATAGTTATAATTCTAAGTCAACACGTTAATTTACCAGATGTCTTATTCCTCAGCCATTCTGGATCATAAAGAGCTTAATCTTTTTCTCACTATAAATCCTGATCAATATTATTGATTTTGAAATTTGAAAATTTCCTCTCTTACAGACCATCTTGCTTTCCACTCTTTATGCCTTCATTAGTAACTAAAGTTAACTTTGTTCTCCCTCTAATATCTAGTCCCTTGAACCATTCTCTATATTTATAGTCATCAACTTCCTCTGACTTCATTTTGCTCCCTACCTAGCTTATAAAACTGATTTTGAGCCTCTTTAATGATCTTCTTATTAATACTCTAAAACCTCTCACATGTTTGACTTTTGCTCACTGTATTTAAATAACTCCAACTTTGAATAGTCATTATGATATTCTTTCTATACTGCTTTTAGGCTGTGGCTCCACACAATAAGCACTGGACTGTGAACCACAAGGTCTTCAGTTTGACAGCAGCTCTGTGGGATATAGATGAGAATTTCTGCTCCTGCAAAGATCTAAAAGCCTCGGAAATCCTGTACAGGACAGCTATGAGTCAGAATGGACTCAAAGGCACCTAACAACAACAAAGATATCATTACTGAATGAAGTTGATAAATTAATACTAATCTAATTATTATTTCTCAATTCTATTTGGTTCTCATAACTACTTAGAAGTGGAATTTGTCACGTAATTCAATATTATATCAGCTTCTAAAGACGTTTAAAACCTTCTGCTTGTAATATTGTTACTTTCCACTTAACTATGCTATCAACACCATTCAAAGCTTCTGCAAAATTTGCCCTCCTCATATACATACAAAGACTTCAAATCTGTATCTGGCATCTTATTTTTGCTTTCATTCATGCAGAAAAGAGGAAAATAGCCATGTTGTTTTTGTTAGGTGCTATCTAGTCATTACTGATTCATAGCGACCCTATGCACAACAAAATAAATAACTGCCCAGTCCTGTGCCAGCCTTACAATCATTGCTACATTTGGAACAGTGCTGCTGCCACTGTGCCAATCCATCACATTATTAGGTCTTCCTCTTTTTCTTCCACCCTCCACTTTATCAAATATTATAGCATTCTCCAGGGACTGGTCCCTCCTAATCACATGTTGTGAGCATGAAAGACAAAGTCTGGTCAGACTACATAATAAGGAGCATTCTGGCTGTACTTGTTAGTTTTCTGGCACCCCATGATAGATTTAATATTCTCAGTCAACACCACAACTCAAATGCATCAATTCTTCTAGGGTCTTCCTTATTCACTGCCCAACTTTCACATGCATACAAGCTTTCTGAAAATAACATGGTTTGGGTCAAGTACTTCTTAGTCCTCAAACTGACGTATTTGGTCTGGAATGTTTTAAAGAACTTTTGTGCAGCAGATTTGTCTAATGTAATATGTCATTTGATTTCTTGACTGCTGATTCCATGAGTGTTGGTGGTTGATGTGAGCAAAATGAAGTCTTTGGCAACTTAATTTTTTTCTCCATTTATATGCATATTGTTTTGTACAGGTCCAGTGGTGAGAGTTTTTGTTTTCTTTACATTGAGATGCAACTCATACTGAAGGTTGTGGGTTTTGATCTTCATCTATATTTTAAGTCCTCTTCACTTTCAGCAAGCAAGGCTACATTTTCTGCATATCGCAGGTTGTTAATGAGTCTTCTTCCAGTCCTGATGCCACATTTTCTTCATATAATCCAGCTTCTCGGATTATTTGCTTAGCATACAGATTGAATATGTATGGTGAAAAAATACAACCCTGGAGCATGCCTTTCCTGATTTTAAACCATTCTGTTTTCCCTTGTTCTGTTCAAACAACTGCTTCTTGGGCAACTTCTTTTGCTCCTCAGGAGCAAAATTAAGTGTTCTAGAATGCTAATACTCGTTCTCTGTAATGTGTTTCCTAGCTTGCTATGATCCACACAATCAAAATCTTTGTGTAGTTAATAAAGCACAAGCAAACATCTTTCTGGTATTCTCTGATTTCTGCCAAGTTCCATCAGACACCAGCTTTGATATTTCTTGTTCTAAGTCTTCATCTGTATCAGTCTGGAATCTCTGGCAGTTCCCTATGTACTGTTGCATTTTTAAATTACTTTTAGCAAAATTTTGCTTGCATGTGTTATTAAATATATCACCCAACGATTTATGCATTCCATTGTCTTATCACTGCTAGCAATGGGCATAATAAATATGAATGTCTTCCAATCAGTTGACCAGATAGCTGTCTTCCAAATTTCTTGGCAAAGATGGGTGTCTCCAGCCTGCTTCATGTTGTTGAAAGATTTCAATTTATATTCTATTAATTCTCACAGTCTTGTTTTCTGCCAATGCCTTCAGTGCACAAGATAGACTACTTCATAAAACAAGAATGAAATAATCAATTTTATAGTTCTGATTATTACTACTATGACAACTTCAGTGATATCAAGCACTAAAATAGTTCTATTATATAT
>NW_006408529.1:21623939-21644696 GCF_000296735.1 Chrysochloris asiatica | reverse complement strand
CTGTAAATCTTTACAGGAGCAGAAAGCTTTATCTTTCTCCCGCAGGACAGCTGGTAGTTTCGAACTGCTGACCTTGAGGCTCACAGTCTGGTTCGTAAATATATATATATAGCAAGACATTTTTATCTATAATTACATCTATATATTCTTGCTTTGGAGTCCCAGAAGTAACACTTTTAGGCTAGGCAATGGACTGGTAACCACAAGATCAGCAGTTCAAATCTACCAGTGGCTCCTTGGAAACCCTAAACAGGTTCTTGTGAGTTGTAATCAACTTGACAATACTTAACAATAACAATACTACATAATTAAATCATGTAGAAAATTGCATTATTTGTATTCACATAATATCTGAAAATATTAGTAACTTGATACTGTTGTGTCCTTTTTAAACTTTGTTGTTGTTATTGGTAAGCACCGTTGAGTCAATTACAATTCACAGGAACACTGTATAGGGTTTCCAAGGAGCAACTGGTAAGTTTGACCTGTTGATCTTGGGGTTAACAGTCCAGTACAATTGGAAATATAGCTTACACGTAGTATAATAGTTATATCTTGAAATTTCAGAATTGATTCATATATATGTATGTTTGTGTGAGTAGGAATCATGTTAGGGTGATATAGGATAAGCACTGGACAGCTAACCACAAGGTCAGTGGTTCAAAATCACCAGCTGCTTATCAGGAATCTCATACAAGTTTTCTATGAGTAGGACTCAACTCAACAACACTTAACAACAACAACAAGGTGTGTGTGTATGTGCACAATTGTGTGTGTGCAATAAATTGTTCTTGTTAGGCTCCATCAAGTCAGTTCCAACTTATAGTAACCCTATGAAAAGCAGAATGAAACACTGCTTGCTCTTGCACCATCCTCACAATTGTCATTACACTTGAGCCTATTGCTGATGTTACTATGCAAGTCCATCTCATTGGTGGTCTTTCTCTTTTTTGCTGACTCTCTACTTTACCAAGCATGGTGTTGTTAGAGTCTGGTCCCTCCTGATTTTATATACAGATTATGAGAGACAAAGTCTCCCTAGCATTGCTTCTTAGGAGTAATCTGGTTATACCTCTTCAAATATGGATTTGTTTGTTCTTCTGGCAGTCCATGGTACTTTCAATATTCTTATCCAACACCATAATTCAAATTCTTCTATGGTCTTCCTTATTTATTGTCCAAATTTTCCATGCCTATAAGACAATTGAAAATATCACGATGTACTCTTCTGATGTAGCAATGAAGGATCAGCACTGGACTGCAAACCACAAGGTCGGCAGTTCAAACCCACCAGCTTGTCCTTGGAAACCCTATACAGGGTCATTATGAGTCAGAAGAAAATCAATGGCACTTAACAATATTTCAGGCACATCTTAGTCTTCAAACTGGTGTCTCTGCCTTTGAACACTTTGAATAGGTCTTGTGCAGCAGATTTGCCTAAAGCAATATGTTATTTTCTTGACTGCTACTTCCATAAGTGTTGATCATGTATCCAAGCAAAAAGAAGTATTGGACAGCTTTATTCTTTTCTCCATTTATCCTATTATTTACTGATCAAGTTGTGAATATTTTTGTTTTCTTTGTATTGAGGTGAAACTCGAACTGCAGACTGTGGGCTTTCATCTTCTCCAGTAAGTATTTTAAGTCCTCTTTGCTTCCAGCAATTAAGATTGATCATCTGAATATCAAAGTCTATTAAAGCATCTTCCACCAATCTTGATGCCAAGTTTTTCTTCATGTAATACAGTTTCTCAGATTATTGCTCAATATGAATAAGTCAGATGAAAGAATATAACCCTGGCATACACCTTTCCTTATTGTAAAGCATTCAGTATACCCTTGTTCTGTTCAAGGTATATTGATTGGTTTAAATTCAAGTTTCTCATGAGCACAATTAAGTCTTATAGCATACCTATTCTTTGCAATGGTATCCATAACTTGTCAAGATACTTAAAGTCAAAAGGTCTTGCATAGCATATGAAGCACAAGTAGACATCATTTTGGTATTCTCTGCTTTCAACCAAGATCCATCGGACAGCAGAAATAATACCTCTAGTTCTACAGCTATTCGAAAACATGCCTGCCTTTCTTGCAGCTCCATGTCAATGTACTATTGCAGTCAATTTTTCATTATCTTCAAGAAAAAATTACTTGCATGTGATATTAAGGATATTTCTTGGTCACCTATCTTTAGAAAGGGACACAAATAAAGATTTCTGCTAATTAGTTGGCCAGGTAGTTTTGTTCCAAATTTATTACCGTAGATTTTTTAGTGCCTCCAATGATACATAGTTTGTTGAAATATTTAAATGTGTATTTCATTAATTTCTGGAGGCTGTTTTATCCACCAATACCTTCAGTACCATTGGTTCTTGATAATATGATGCCTATTGAAATGGTTGAACATCCACCTTTTCCTTTTGGTACAGTGACTGTTTATACCTCCAATCTTTTTTTGATTCTGCATCATTTGAAATTGTGTCCATGAAATCCTTCAGTATTTTCTGAGGAGACTTGAATTTTCCTTCAGTACTTTCTGCTTGAGAAATGCTAAGTGCATTTTCCTCTTTTGGTGTTCTAACTTTAGGTTTTTGCACATTTCATTGCAATACTAGACTTTGTCTTTTCAAACTGAGATTAAAAAATTTATGCTCAGCTCTTTTATTTGCTAATTTCTTCCAATTTGCTTTAGAATGTCTACAATGGGGAGCATGCTTTAGAGTCTCTTCTGACATCCATTTTGGCATTTTCATTCAATCCTTTCATTTTAATGACCTTTAGCTTTCTTTTCGTAATATGTTCTTGATGTCATCCCAAAGTTCTTCTTTAATATAATTAATGCTCTTGAGATTGTTTCTAAATGCAGGTGGGATATGTCCAAGTTCTTATTTTGGCTCTTGTGGACTTGTGTAATATTTTCAGCTTTAGCTTGAATTTGCATGTGGTTGGTGGTCTGTTCCACAGTTGGTCCCTGGTCTTGTTTTGGCTGATGAAATTGAGACTTTTCACCATCTTTTCCCACACATGTAGTCAATTTGATATTTGTGTATTCTGTGTGTGTATGATCTCCACATAGTTTATCACCTTTTATGTTATTTTAAATGGTATATGCAATGAATAAGTCATTGGTGTTGCAAAATTCTATCATGTTATCTCCAGCATCATTTCTATCACTAAGGCCATATTGAAAACTATCCACCCTTCCTTTCTATTTTCAACCTTCACAGGCCAATTACCAGTAATTATGACTACATCTTGATTGTATGTTTCATCAATCGTAGAATAAATAATTTGGTAGAATTTTTTCAATTTCTTCATCACTGGTTTTAGTGGTTGATGGGTAAATTTGAATAACAGCGTAATAATTGGTCTTCTATTAGAAGACTGAATGTTTCAGACAACACAGTGCTTCAGGCTAGATCATGAAATGTTCTTTTTGATGATGAATGGTGTGCCATTCTTTTTGAATTTATCAAACCCAACATGGTAAATCACTAAAACCTACTAAAGCCTAGGATAGTGATCTTTTGTATCCATTTCATTTTTGGAAATACCAATTTTCCAGTATCCATATTTCGTATATTCAATTTTTCCATTATAAATGGATGTTTGCAGCTGCTTTCCCTCATTTTGAGTTGTACCCCATTAGTAGAATGTACTGAAAGTTTTACTCCCATCGTGCCATCATGATCAACTCAACTTTGAGGAGACAGCTCTTCCCCAGTTATATTTTGAGTGACTTCAAATTGAGGGTTTCATCTTCCAGCAGTATATCTGACAAAAATCTGGTGCGATTCATAAGTTTTTGGGTGTTTCTTTTTAAGTTTTTATTGTGAATTATGTGACAGTTTACATGGCAGAATACCAGCTTTACATTCATCCTATCGCATTTTATTTCACTGCAATGATTACAATTCCCTCCATGAATCATCAAACAATCAAAGGGCATACCCTGCAAGCCTGGCCCCCCCGGCCATCAGCACACAGCCCCTCTCCCTCCCTGAGTCCACAGTCCCCAGCTGCTCCATCTCTCCATGTCATCGTCTCTGTTTCCATCTCTGGTGTCACTGCTACTCTAGGTAGGGTCCTGCACTCTTCTTTTCTTACTTGATGGCCCCAGGGACCTCTTCTCCTGGACTGCAAAGTCAACCATTCCCCTCCTTTTGTTACAAAACATCTACCTTTACATTTCTGACCCTCACAGGTAGTCCTGATAGCAATTATTCACTATGGTCTTATCCCCATCTCCTTTCATCAGCCCCATCCCGACAGATTGGAAACCACTCAGTAGAGATTCTACCTTCTCCCGTACCCTCTGGAACTAGGCTCCCTCTTGAAAGATTGTATGCCAGATTCTTCTTGCCTTTGTAGCCCCCCTATTTTGGGTACCCAATGTCTAAGTTGCCCATCACTATCAACCCTGTGTACTGAGGGAGTGGTAATGATCCTCACTGTAAAGATTTGTTCCCTCTTTTGAGCTACTACATCCATAAGTATAGGTCCAGTTCATTAAATTATAGCAGATTGCTCTCTTTTTTTCTTCTTCTAGTTGAATTCTGATCATCCAGCAATTGAAGCCAGGTCAAGTGGGTACTACATGCAAATATGGGTGTTCTTGTGCATCTCCCCTCACTTCATATCAGCTGGACACGTCACTCTCTGCTCTAGTCCTCTGTGGCCATATCACTGTCTCTGGGCCCAGGAGGCCCCAGGTCTTGCCATACTGCTGGCCAACCAAGTCACAGGTGTCTATTGAACGTGGTCAGACTTAACTCACAACTTCATTGCTGTTATTCCCCTATGCCCCGTTATCAGTGACCAACGAGGTCAACTATTCATAAGTTTTTATATTCTGGCAGTATGAATAGTGCAATAATTAGGAGCATAGATAATGTTTAAGAATCTTTGGACTAGATTCAAAATAGCACCTGGAGTAGTCTATTCTTGCATATACATGAATCATCCATCAAATTATTTTCTCCACTCTGAGAATACTACAGAATGAAATCAGAAAGCTTTTATACATAAGAATTTCTGGAGGAAGGCTGAAATAATACTCTGGTATGTAAGAAACTCCAAAGGTAATTAAATACATGCCAAAGGATTATGCATTTCCCATATACAAATATAAGGACCAGAAGCATCCAAATTATCCAAAATCCTTAAAACCATCAGGCTCATGGACACCAATCTGAATATTATGAAATTAATCAATGTAGGACACAATACTCTGTATTTTTTAAAGAACATACAGGATGATTCTGATGCATTGCTAAATTTTAAATCATATTCTATTTTCCAAATAAGGATTGCTGATAGCGTAGTGTGTTGCGAGCTGCTAACTGAATGATCAGCAGTTATTATCTACCAGCTGCACCAAAGGAGAAAGATGAAACTTTCTGCTCCCATAAATGTTTATAGTCTTGGAAACCCTATACAAGATTGCTATGAGTCGGAACCAACTCGATGGCACATAATCATCATCACCTCGATTTTCCAACTTGTCATGAATCAGCTACAATAAATATTTGTTGTAATTGTCAAGTACCATCGAATCACTTCCAACTCATAATGACCCCATACAAGGTTTCTGAGGCGAGACCAGTGATTTTGAACTGCCGAGCTTGACCTAGAGATTCACTTTTTATCCTACAGTGCCATACCAGCAATAAATACAGGGAAGAAGGAAAAAAACAATGTTCTGTTCACCTTCCTCTCTCTTCAGTCTTTCTTATTTGTTTCATCCTTCCTGGCCTGACTTTTCTGAAATATCTCTAAGTATCGCCATACCTCATTTCACAACAGAAAAATGACTGGTGTCTACGTGAACTCAATGAAATGCACCTAGAAACTGTATATGAAGAAGTCTGATTTGCATAAATCAATTATCCAGAGTGTCTCAATATGATGTTGTTTCCAGAAAATGAGAATATTTAATATGTTCATAATATCATATTTAACATAACGAGTCTTGATGTGGTGCTGTGGGTTAACACACTGGACTGCAAAATCAGTTTGAACCACAAAGTCGGCAGTTCAAGCTTACCAGGCGCTCCTCTGAAACTCTATACAGGGTTGCTATAGGTCAGAAATAACTCGACGTCACTTAAAAACACAACAATTTAATATAAACAACTTAATCTCAGATTAAAAGATTTTCTTTAGTAAGACAAATTAATTTAAAATGCACTTCAATAGGTGGAAATTGGCACTGGCCTACCTGCTTAACAGAATTAGAGCTTTTCAGTATTATGATTCTAGGGATGTGAACTTGGAGTAGATTACAATTCTCAGGGGAGAAATGAAAGGAAGCACGAGACTAAAAAAGACAGATAAATGCTATTGTGAGGTGAGGCCTTGACTCTTATAGACCTTTGCTCAGCATCACTTCTGCAGAAATTTGCTTTCTCTATCATTACTAACAAAGAGGTTTATGATTTATATTTTTTATTTATATTATTTGAATATATATAAAATAATATACTATTTATGATTTATATTATTTGAATATAATACAAATGAAAATCAATCATGAAATATATACTACTAGTCAAATGAAAATCAATCATGAAATGTATCCTACTATTTATGTGTAAATAGTAGGCATAGTTACTATTTTTCTGTCAGTTGATTATATTGTAGTGGCTTGTGAGTTGCTATGATACTGAAAGTTACGTTAATGGTTGTCTTCCAAAGAAGAAAGGCCTTGAAGCATGCTTTGAAAATAAGCTAATGAAAACCACTCTATCACACAGAATGTTCTTTTATATATTGCTAGAAAATCAACCTACTCTAAGGCACTTAACAACAATACACAATAGCGGCAAAAATGGTCTCAAACATGCCAATGATGGTGAAGATGACACAGGAATAGGCTTCAATACATTCTGTTATACATAGGCTTGGAGATGACTTGAAGGTAACTAACAATAACCTGACTAAGAGCTGAATTGGAGCTTGAATTAAGATCCATACTCAGTGAATGGAAAGAATGAAACAGATCTGAAAAACATTGCAAAGATATGTGTGAGAACAGCATATTCATAACTACCTTATCCTATTTGCTTTTAGTAAAACATTATATTCATAATCTTTTTGAACAGTTTTAATGAAATATTATTTGTTGTTTTTATTAGGTGCTATCCAGTCATTTCAGATACATAAGGACACTATGTATAATAAAATGAAACTCTACCCACTCCTCACAATTGTTGCTATGCTTGAGCCCATTATTACAGCCATTGTGTCTCACTGGTTGGGCACTTATGCTTACAAGATTGATCTTAATGCTTTCAATTTCATTTTTCATTACTTCCAATTTTCCTAGATTCATATTTCATACATTTTACATTCTGATTATTAGTGGTTGTTTTCATGTTTCTTCTCAGTTTGAGTCATGCCCCATAGGCAAATGAAGGGCCCAAAGCTTTACTTCATCACCATCATCAAGATCAACTCTGCTTTTAATAGAGAGATCATCTCCAGTTGTGTCTTGAGTGCCTTCCAACCTGCAGGGCTCATCTTATATAAGTCAATATTCCACTACTGCTCATAACATTTTCATGTGCTAATCCCTCAGAAGTGGACCACCTATTTCTTCTTTATAGTCTATTCGTATTCTGGAAACTCTGCTGAGACTTCTCCACCATGGGTAACCCTGCTGGTATTTGAAACACCATTGGCATAGCTTCCAGCATCCCAGCAACACCCAAGCCTCCACAGTATGGCAAATTGACAGATGAGTGGAGAAAATTATACTTTAAGATGCACCAGACATGAATCTGTCTAAGCTAATACAGACTAAGCCAAGACTTGAATGTAGTGAAAGTCTGATTTCAAGAGTTTGGTAGACCTTTTATGGTTGTAGCAGTTGTTCTGATTCATCGCAACCCTGTATAGCATTTCCAAGGCTGATACCTTTACGGAAGCAGAAAGCCTCATCTTTCTGCCACAAAATGAATGATAGTTTTGAACTGCTTACCTTGAGGTTAGAAACCCGACTCGTAACCACTACTCTACCAGAGCTCCTTTCTTTTATGGTACTCTGTTTAAATTTCCTTAGATGTGAAGCAGCCATTGTACACATGCCAATCCTCCATTTATCTTAAAAGTGTAAGTACTCATAAGCATTCTGATCTCTTAGAGCTACTGCTAGAGGCAAGATTGTTTTATAACATTCAATTAATTTGGATATATCTGTACAAATTTGAAGATCCTAATAATAATAATCACCGTATCTGTCAGTTTTTCATACTGTGGTGATGTGTGAGTTGCTGTGATGCTGGAAGCTATGCTAACTATATTTCAAATACTAGCAGGGTTACCTCTAGTGGGTAAATTTCAGCAGAGCTTCCAGACTAAGAATAAGGACCTGGAAATCTATTTCTGGAAAAATTGACCAGTGAAAATCTTATGAAGAACAGTGGAGCATTGTTGAATGCAATGTCAGAAGACTAGTCCTTCAGTTTGGAAGACGCTCACAATACAAATGAGGAAGCACAGATCTGTCCTTAATGATGTAGAGAAGTAAAGACTTCAGGACTTTCATTTGCTGGTGTAGCATTACACATAATGAGAAAAAAACAACTTTTAACATCCATTAATCATCAGAACATGAAATGTACTAAATATGAATATAGGAAAATTAGAAGTTGTCAAAATGAACTTGAATGCATAAAGATCAATATTCTAGGTGTTAGTAAGCAGAAATGAACTGGTATTGGCTACTTTGAATGGGACAGTCATATATTCTACTACACTGGGAATGACAAATTAAAACAATACTTTCGTTGTAAAGAAGAACATTTCCAAGATCTATCCTAAAGTATAATGTTGTCAGTTATAGGACTAGTATACATTCATCTACAAGGAAGACCAGGAAAGAAGGAAAAGGTCAAAATGGGTATCAAATGAGACTCTGAAACTTAATCTTTAATGTAGAGTAGCTAAAGAAAATGGGGAAACTAATGAATCAAAATAACTGAACAGAAGATTTCAAAGAGCAACTTGAGAAGAAAAAGTATTGCAAAGACCTTGAAGTTAGAAAATCAAAAAAGCAGAGCACACTCAACAGTTCTCAAACTGAAACAAACAAAGAAAGTACTGAGGTTTCAGGTTGCAGTATTGAAGAATTTTGTAAACCTTGGTGTGGCGCTGTGGGTTAATGAGCTAGACTGCAAAGTTGGTTTTAATTGCAAGATCGGTAGTTCAGGCTCATCAGCCGCTCCTTGGAAACCCTACACAGGGTTATGGGTTGGAACCAACTCAACAGCACTTAACAACAACAACATATAAGCACTGGACTGCAAGGTTGGCAGTTCAAAGCCACCAGTTGTTCTTTGGAAACCTTGTGAGTCGAATTAGACTCAACAACACTTGGCAACAACATAGGCAAAATATTAAACTATGCAGGAAGAATAAAAAGAAGATAGGAGAAATACACAGAGTCACAATAGCAAAAATAATTAGTTGAAATTGAACCATTTCAGAAGTTAGTATATGATCAAGAACTGATGGTATTGAACAATGGTGGTGGTGGTGGTAGTTTGTTGTAGAGTTGGTTCCGACTCATAGCAACCCTTTATAGGGTTTCCGAGGCTGCAAATCTTTATGGGAGCAGAAAGCCTCATCTTTCTCCCAAGAACAGCTGGTAGTTTCAAACTGCTGATCTTGAGGTTAGCAGCCCAACTCATAACCACTATGCTATCAGAAACATCATACCTGATAAAGTAGAGAGTGAGTGATAAAGAAGAAAATTTCCAGCAGGATGGTTTGAAACTGGCTGCAACAATGGAATCAAGCATAACTGTGACCCAGTGATATTTTACTCTGTTGTACACAGTGTTGCTCTAAGTCAGAACCAACTCCTTGGCACTTATCAACAACAATAATCATTAAATAAAAAAGGAAAGTATTACAGATACTGTTTTTATAAATGAGAAAATTCCTTAAGCAAGTCACCCAGCAAATTAGGAAGACTGCTTTAACATCTTAACAAGCCCTCTAAACCCCAGGAGTTTCTTGCCAAGATGATTTTAAGGATTAAAAAAGGTAATAAGTGCAAACGTAATTGGTAAGGGAGAAAGTGTTACATGGTGGAAATGTGGTATTTGTACATGAACTAGTCCAAATTGCTTTGGCTTTACTGGCAGGTGAATTAATGTTTAGCTCTTTTGCATTATCCTGGAGTCCAGGAAGCTTTCTCATACACATCTGAGGAGGCCGCAGGGTGTTTATTAGTTGGATTGCACCTTCTGAGTCACACCAGCAGCTCATTATATAGCACATCGTTTACACTCCCTTCAGGGACAGCCATTTGACACTCATTCCAGAATTCCTCTACAGCAAGGAAGGAAATGCTGCCTGATCTCAGTTCTGCTCCTTCTCCTTGTTTTCTGTGTATGCAGAGTGACCATTTTATGTACCCACATAGAGACATATCAAAGTGGAAGAATTTTGAAGAAGAAAACTTCATATTCCTTTTTTACTTTACTACCTGGGTGACTACAGGCATGAGAAATAAATGACTGAGTATTCATACATCATTTATTATTATTAGCTGGTCATCACACATGCACTTAATGTTTACCTTGATTACAAAGTGACATAGAAAGGCAATCCCTAAATTTGGCAACTTAAGGCCATACAAAAAATATATATCCAATAATTAAATTAGTTTAGTTTTGTCCTAGTAATTTGAAGATGTGCTGCAAAGAAATTTCAGTCATATTCACAAATGAACAAACTTTTTGCAGAAATCTAGATTTTTACAGAATATTTCATTGCAATTTATGAAGTATCTTACTCCTTTGTTTTCTTTAAGAAAATGAACTGGAACCTGCAAATTCTGTGACATTTCTTTTAGAGGTGTTAAAGTTTTTATTTATTTTATGATAATTGTTGTTGTTGTTGTTGTTAAGTGCCGTCGAGTCGGTTCCGACCCATAGCGACCCTGTACAGGGTTTCCGAGGGTGTAAATCTTTACGGGAGTAGAAAGCCTTATCTTTCTCCCGCGGAGCGGCTGGTAGTTTCGAACCGCTGACCTTAAGGTTCGCGGCCCGATTCGTAACCACTACGCTACCAGAGCTCCTTAATAGAGCCTTCTATATAAAGAAAGTCATAATTAAAGGCTTTTATATAAAAGCACTGATTGGAATATAAACACAAATACTTGATTTCATGTTTACTTAAGTACTCCATAAACAGTTCATGTTAATTATTGTTTCCATAAAACTTCTGGGGAAAATAGATATAACATCATATGACTTGAGTTGCAGAGGAAAAAGAAAGCAACATTATTCTTATATTTGAATCCACATCAAATGTGTGGTCATTATAAAATGACTATTATCAAGTAAACCTATACATAAATATTTTACAAATGCTATCTATGAGTTATAGTCAATATAGCATTTAGATGCACAAGGTCAATACCTAGAGTGTATAACTGTGAAAGTAATGACCAAATCCAATTTAGAGCCTCTTTTTCCCTGTAGATATCTGGTGTCCCTGGCACAGAAACTATAAAAGTTATGAGTCTTGGCTACTATTTATCCTTATTTGCTCTAAATCTGAAGAAGCAACTTACTCTTAATAATAAATACACAAAACATGTGGTTGCAACATGATTTTGGAAAATATGATTGCCTTTCTTAAAAACCAACTCTGCACTGAATTGTGTTCAACAAAAAGAAAAATCAGGACTTCTGATGGAGTCCTTTGATTGTTTCTATTAGAGGGACTATTACAAACTTGATTCCCAGAAATTTCCTCTAACCCCTTCAGATGACGGTTGAGAAGACAGGGAACCTTGAAGTATGTTTATTTATAGCACAGGTGAACACCCACAAACTACAAGGCATTGTTTCTTATTTTGAGAATGTCAGCTCTTTGCCAGAAGAATGGGTTTTTTTCCTATCTGCAATGGTGCCCTGTAAAAAAACTCTGTATTTTAGATAACAACTCATAGTTTTTAGAGTCATGTCCACTAAAGATATTCTGTTTTTGTTCTGTATTTGGGAAGTATACCATCATATAATACAATTTTTTAACTGAGTTTTTGTTTCATTTGAGTAAACATTTTATTGCATTTTTACTATTGTATACATCATCCTTGAAATATTTCTATGATTCTTTTCTTACCTAACTGATTTTTTTTCTTGCTTGCTTCCATTTTATATGATGATATGTATCTGTATTTTGCCCCTCTGAATTTATTTACCTAATCATCTGTTAATCACAGTTAATAGTTCCAGCCTACCAGTCACACCATGGGAGAAAGATGAGATTTTGTGCTTCGCCAAAGATTTACAGCCTCAGAAATCCCATACAGGGTTGCTATGAGTTGAAACCAACTTAATGATATTTAACAACAATATAATAACAGTCTATTGATAACTGAAATTCCCCCTCCATTAACTTAACCAATCCAAATTCTCTTTTCTCTTCCAGGTCTACATCAAAATGCATATGAGAAATCTTCTGATTAACATTATACCAAGTTCAAAATGTAGCTTTTGTTTTGGTCTTCTTTCTAGCAATAAAAGGTTTTGGACATGACATCAAAGGATTTGAACTTCATAGTCTGTAATTAACCATACCAGTGCTGATGGAATCATGTGCAGCAAAAATCACATGAGGTTAAATAATACAGCTTTACATTACCTAAAGGACTCGTGGTCATGCACTGGACTGTGAACCACAAGTATTTCAAACCCACCAGCTACTCCTCAGAAACTCTATAAAGGGTTGCTATGAGTAGGAACCAACTCAACAGCGCTTAAGAACAACACACTATCTAAAATTGACTAAAGTGAAACATTTAAGAAAAACAATAGCTTAAATTTTTAATATCCATAAACCTTAGCATTTTTAGATAATTTCTCTTTAAGAATCAACCAGTAAAATTTACTTACAAACAAAAGACAAAATATGAACTAAATTTAAAAATATATTTATTATGATAATAAGCACAATTTATTCTGAAACTTACCTTCTATCCTGGTTTACTCACGAAATACAAAAAAGATCTAAGTATCATAAGTTTAAAAATAAAACAATTGCTAGGAAATAGTGCTGGAAGATTAACCCTTCATATTGGAAGGAACTCAAAATGTGACGGAAGAAGAATTACTTCCTCAAAGTAGAATTGACCCTGATGGCTTGGAAGTATAGCATTTGGAACCTTCATTTTCTGATGGGGCACAACTCAAAATGAAGAGTAACAGCTGTGAACATCAATTAATACTTGGAACATGTGGAAAAAAGACCACGAGAGGGCCACCTCTGACTTCCCCTGGCCTCACAAGCAGAAAAGAGAAGCAAATGCATAATCAGCCCAAGGATGATTCCTATGAAGTGAAGGTCAGACAAGCTTCTACCCTACAACCTTCTTTACCCTATTCTAACACCAACCATTCTTCTCCTACAGCACTCTGCTTCACATCTGTGCTAGGTTATCCATTGCAATAGCCACACAGAACTCATAGTAATACTCATGATCATGGGGTTTATTAGAGAAGTGAACAGGGTACAATTAAGGAAATAAAAACTCAGCTGCAGCAGTGCTCCAGTCAGGAACGATTCTTGTCTACCACACTGCAGGTATACCTCACTCTTGTCTTCAGCCTCTCAACCATGTGGTCCCTTGGTCTCTGTCTTGCTCAGGCTAATTTGTCAGTGCCAAAAAGGTGCATTCTTCAAGCCAGTCTCCTGCCCATAGACACTCAGTTTTACTCAGTGCCTGAATCTAGAGCCCAAAGCTTCTCTGTCTCTCCAGGCTGCCACTTCTGCCATTGCCTCTGCCTTTGTCCCTGTGTCCCTGTTTCTCTAGGGATCTCACATGTCACTGATGCTCTTCCTTCTTTGTGGTTCTGGAATCTTCTGTCTCTTCTTCTGAGGTGGTTCCTTTTAAATTTAGCTGGAGGGCAAAATTAACCAATTCTAGTCTTAGAGTTCTGTATACTTTGTTTGCATGGTCCCATCTAATAATCACTTGTTGGTAATTAATAAAACCTTGGATAGAGAAGCCATATCAAGTAAATTCAAGGTACCACAAGGCACCCCTGGCTTTTCTAGCCAATGTCTTTCATAAATAACGGAGTAACATCCCAACCTTCAATTCTACATCTTCAACAATTACAGTTTTGAGTATCATAATTAATCCTATTAACAATTACTCACTATTGAAATCACAAAATCCTATCAGCATCTCCCCCTACCTTCTCTTCACCAGACCCTCTGGAAAGGAGGAAACAATTTATTGGGGATCATCCTGTATCTCCCTCATGCTGAGACTAAGTATGCTCATGAAAGTTTGTAAGCCAATCACTTCATGCCTTTATAAACCCCTCATTTTTGATAGCCAATGTCTGAATTGTCCATCCTTATGAACCCATTACACTGAGGAGACAAGCATGTTTTTTGAGCTGAAGAATCTTCCATTCCAGTTTGAATTTTGAGCAACTGTATCCAAAAGCAAAAGTCCAGTCCATCAACTTATTGCTTACACTTGCTCACAGTATCAAACATCTTTATCTTCATCTGACCGCCTCAACCCTAGCCATCCAAGCAAGGTCAAATGGGTAGCAGCTGCAAGTGTGGGAGTTCACACACACTTCCTTACACTTCAGACTGGCTGGCCCCTTGACTCTCAGTCCTATGCTCTTGTGGCTTGGCCAATGCTCATGGCATCAGGAGTTCAAACAACTCCTTAAACTTCACACCAGCCATTCTTTACTCTTGTTCTCTGTTATCTCAGGGTCAATGGATGTCAATGGAACATCCAAATTCAAGGATATCCAAGGCACCACACCATGGAATGTATGTAGTATGATTCTAGGAAAAGTGAGAGTTGTCAAAAATGCAATGGAATGCATAAATATCGATATGCTGTTATTATTAATTGTCATTGAGTTGGTTTCAACCTATAGTGACTCCATAGGGTTTCCGAAGAACAGCTGGTGAGTTTGAACTGCAAACCTTGCACTTCAAACCAATCTTTTGGCCTAGTGTTTATCCTATAGCACCATATCAGGACTCCTAGGCACTCATGAGCTAAAATGGACTGGTATTAGACACTTTAAATCTGACAATCCTATGCTTAACAATGCAGGGAATGAGAAATTGAAGAAGAATTCTGTCACATTCATCATCAAAAGACCATTCCCAGATTTACCTTGAAGTATAATGCAGTCTGTGATAGGTTAATATTCATATGTCTACAAGGAAGACTATTTAAAACCTCTTTTACTCAAATCTATGCTCTTAACACTAAAGCCAGGGATGATAGAACTGAAGAATTCTATCAACTTCATCAGTTTGAAATTGATCAAACATATAACCCAGATATATTGATAATTTCTGCTGATTAGAATGCAAAGGTTGGAAACAAAGAAGGATCGGTAATTGGAATATATGGCCTTGGTGATACAAATGATACAGGGAATTTCTTGGCAGAATTTTTCAAGACCAATGACTTCTTCATTGCAAATACCTTTTTTAAACAGCATAAAATAAAATTGTACACATGAACGTCACCAGATGGAATGCACAGAAATCAAATTGATTACATCTGTGGAAAGACATATTGGAAAAACTTTTTATCATCAGTCAAAAAAAGGCCAGGGGCAGACAGTGAAACAGCCCATCAATTGTTCATATGAAAGCTCAGGCTGAAGCTAAAGAAAATAAAAACAAGTCCACAAGAGCCAAAATTTGAAATTGAACCTATCTCACCTGAATTTAGATATCATCTCATGAACAGATTTGATTCATTAGATACTATGAACAAAAAACAGAAGAATTATGGGATAACACTAAGAACATCATAAAGGAAGAAAGCAAAAGGTCATTAAGAAGACAAGAAAGAAGAAGACCCAAATGACTGTAGGAGAGAAACTTGTTCTCTGGTGTAGAGATGTTAAAGTAAATCGAGGAAATGAGGAGTAAAAAGCTGAATAAAAGGTTCAAAGGGCAGCTTGAGAAGACAAAGTCAGATATCGTAACGAAATGTGCAAAGACCTGGAGTTTGAAAACCAAAAGGAAAGAACATGTTCAGCATTTCTCAAGCTGAAAGAACTGAGGGAAAACTCAAGCTTCAACTTGAAATACAGAAGGATTCTTTGAGAAAAGTATTGATGTTCCACCATTTCAAGAAGTAGAATATGATCAAGAGCAAATAGTACTGAAGGAAGAAGCCCGATGTGCACTGAAGTTATTGGCAAAGAACAAGGTTCTGGAAATTAGGGAAACACAAGTTAAAATCTTTCAACTAACTGATACAGCACTAGATGTACTCACTCATCCATGCCGAGAAAGTTGGAAGATGCTACCTGGCCAACTTATTGGAAGAGATTCATGTTTGTGCCCATTCTAAAGAAAGACAAGCCAATGGAATGCAGAAAACATTGGACAATATCATTAATATAGCAAGCAAGTAAAATTCTGCTAAAGATAATTTTTAAATGGCTACAATGCTACAGCAGTACATTGGAGGGAACTGTCAGAGGTTCTAGGTGGTTCAGAAGAAGAGGAGGAATGAGGGATATCATTGCTGACGTCAGATGGATTTTCTCTGACAGCAAATACCAGAAAGATGTTTACCTTTGTATTATTGACTATTCAAAGGCTTTTGATTGTGCAGATCAAGAAAAGCTATGAACAAAACTGAAGACAATGAGTTATCTGGAACAATTGACTGTGCTCATGAGGAACCTGTACGTAGGGACAAACACAACAAAGGGACACTGAATGGTTTAAAATCAGGAAAAATGAGCACCAGAAATGTATTCTTTCAACATATTTATTCAATCTGTATGCTGAGCAAATAATCAGAGAAGCTGGATTATATGAAATAGGATGTGGCGTCAGGATTGGAGGAAGGCTCATTAACAACCTGTTATATGCAGATGAAACAACTTTGCTTGCTGAAAGCAAAGAGGACTTAAAATACTTACTGATGAAGTTCAAAGACCACAGACGTTGATATGGTTTGCACCTCAATTCAAAGAAAACAAAAATTCTCACCACTGGACCAATAAACAACATCCATATAATTGAAAATTAGATTGGAGTTGTCAAAGGTTTTATTTTGCTTGATCAACACATCAACACTCATGGTAGCAGCAGTCAAGAAATCAAATGATGTATTGCATTAGGAAAATCTGCTGCATAAGACCTATTTAAAGTGTTGAAGAGAAAAGATGTCAGTCTGAGGATTAAAGTGCACCAAACCCAAACCATGGTATTTTCAATAGCTTCATATGCATGTGGAAACTTTAATGTAATTAACAAATAATGTAGAAGAATTGATGTAGTTGAGGTATGATTTTTGTGAGAATATTAAAGGTACCAAAGACTGCCATGAGAATAAACAAATCTGTGTTGGAAGAAGTACAACTACAATGCTCCTTAGAAGCCAAGATAGCCAGATTTCATCTCTCATACTTCAGCTGTATTAACAAGTGCAACCAGTTCTGGTAAAATGGATGGTCAATGAAAAAGAGAAATACCTCTAATAAGATGGTTTGGCAGAGAGGCAGCAGCAAAGGGCTCAAGTGAAACAATTGTGGGGTAGTGCAGGATGGTCGGTGTTTTGCTTTGTTATGTTTAGGATTGCTATGAGTTAGAGCCAACATGAGGATATCTGACAACAACAGTTCCTTTCTGCTTTTGTAAAAATGGGACCATTGATTTACAGTCATAATACTTCTTTATAGAACTGTAACTGCCCTGAAAACAATAGGTGCTTTGTGAATAATTATTTATCAGGAAAATGCTTGGCAAGAATGTTTGTGCAGCATGTTGCAGAAAGAACATATATGGAGATTTTTAAGAACAAATTTTTGCTAGGATGACTCCAAGAAAATCTAGGTTAGAAAATAAATCAGGGTAAAATGGTAAAATTTTAACTTGATATTGTCTATGGTTTTATGTAATTCCAAGTGTTATCAGGAATAACAGTACCTGGATAAGCACATCATGTTTCAAAAAGAGAAAAAGAGGAAGACTCCCAATTTAATGGCTTGACACAATGACAACAGCAATGAGTTAAAATGTAATAACAATCGTGAGGATGACCCAGGACCTGGCAGTGTTTCATTCTATTTTTCATAGAGTCACTATGAGTCGGAAGCTACTTGACACCAAACAAGACCATAATTGTGGTCATGTTCTTCCTTCCCCACTTTTCTGTATAAAATCTCACCTCTCCTGCAGAATGTTGGAATAGTTGGTATCTTTATTTTGTATTCTGGGTTTCTCAGTCTCGACTGTATATTCTTGCTTTATATTGTTTTGTTTTGCTTTTACTCTTTGACAATTCCTATACATTTTTGATGCATTTGAATTATAGTGATGATGAATAATATTAAAAGGACCATGGAATGCCAATTGTCTCAGAAGAAGTACAGCTAGTATGCTCAGTAGAAGCAAAGATGGAAAGAATTCATTTCTCATATTTTAGACATGTGGACAGGAATAACTAGTACCTGGAGAAGCACATCATACTTGGTAAGGTAGAGGGTCAGTAAAAAAGAAGAAGGTCCTCAATGAAATAAATTGGCACAATGGCAACAACAATGGGTTCAAACATTCTGACGATTTTGAGAATGGTGAAGGACTAGGCAGTGTTTCATTACGATGTGCATAGGGTTGCTATGAATTGGAACCAATTTAACAACACCTAGTAACAACAATATAGATTTCAATTAACAGAGAAAAAAGAGAAAGCACCATATCATAGATTCAGATATGAAATAAAAAACTTTGAAAGGTATAATTTCACAGAAACTGGATATAGTCAAGTAGAAGTTGCTGACCTCTGAGAAAGAAGAGTGAAGAAAAGTTAACCATGAAGTAGATGATTAAACTAGAAAATGCAAAACCCTATTGAACACATATTTTATGGTGTGACAAATCTGCTTCTTGGCTATAAAATATCTGATATTTTATCTTTGAAATCCCAATCAAGAAAACAGACTTTTCTGTAAGTATTATAATAGGAAATCAAAATATCTATCATTGATAAGTGCCTAAAATGTTTAAAACAGAAACTAACATTCTTCAAATATTAATAAAGATGTACTTATAATTACTGATGACTGGAATGCAAAACTTGAAAACAAAAGGAAAGTATCAGTAGTTGGAAAATAGGGCCTTGGTGATAGAGATTATTTCTTGAAGTTTGCAAAACCAATAACCTACTCATTCAAAATACATTTTCTAACAAATAAGAAGCAACTATAACACCTGGAAATCACAAAATGGAATCCAAAAGAATTAAACTAACTACATCTGTGGTAAGGGACAATGGAGAAATCCAATATCATCAGCCAAAACAAAGCCAGGGGCAGACTATGCAATAGACCATCAATTTCTCAAATGCAAGTTCAGGATGAAATGAAAGAAAATTAAACAAGTCCACAAGCACCAGCATAGACATTGAATAAATCCCCCTTGAATTTAGGGGCCATCTAAAGACAGATTTGATGCACTGTCGATAATGACCAAAGACCAGAAGAGTTGTGAGATGACATCATGAATATCATACAGGAAGAAAGCAAAATATCTTTAACAAGACAGAAATAAAAGACCAAAGTGGATGTCAGAAGAGACTCTGAAACTTGCTTTTGAGTGTCGAGAAACCAAATCAAATGAAGGAAAGGAGGAAATAGAAGAGTTGAACAGAAATTTTCAAAAGGCAGATCAGGAAGACAAAGTCAAGTAATATAATGAAATGTGCAAATACCTAGAGTTGGAAAACCAAAAGGGAACTACATATTCAGCATTTCTCAAACTGAAGGATATGATTAAAAATTCAAACCATGGATGGCAATATTGAAAGATTCAATGTGCAAAATATTGAATGTAGCAGGAACTATCAAAAGAACTTTGAAGGAGTATACAAATGAATTGGCCATTGTTCAACCATTACAAGAGGGACTATATGATCAAAAAACAGTGGTACTGATGAAAATGTCCAATCTGAACTGGTGGCATTAGCAAAAACCAAGACTTCAGGAATTGAAAGTTTCTAAATTGAAACTGTTCAACAAGTGAAGCAGTACTGGAGACACTCATCTGTGTCACAAAATTTTGGAGATGGCTACCTGTCCAACCTATTTGAAGAGATACATATTTGTGTTCATTCCAAATAGAGATGACCCAATGGAATGCATAAATCATCAAACAGTAACATTAAAATCACACTGCCGTAAATTCAAGCTGGATTTAGAAGAGGACATAGAACTAGGGATATCATTGCTGGCGTCAGACAGATCTTGGCTGAAAGGAGAAAATATAAGAAAGATATTTGCTTGTGCTTTATTGACTATGCAAAAGCTTTCAACTGTGTGGATCATGACAAGCTATGGATAACAATGCAATGAATGGGTATTTCAGAACATTTAATTGTGTTCATGAGGATCTTGTACAAAGACCAAGAGGCAGGCATTAGAACAGAACTCGTGGGTACTAAATGTTTTAAAATCAGGAAAGGTGTGTGCCAGGGTTATGGTCTTTTACCATAATTATTCAACATGTATGCTGAGCAAATAATCCAAAAATCTGGCTTGTGTGAAGAATAAAATCAAAGACTACAGCCTTCAGTATTGATTATACCTCAATGTAGAGAAAACAAAAATCCTCACACTGGACCAATAAATAACATCATAGAAAATGTTGTTGTTGGTAAATGCTGTCAAGTTGGTTCTTTCCCATAGCAACCCTGTATAGAATTTCCAAGGAGCAGCTGGTGAG
>NW_006408529.1:21622544-21623639 GCF_000296735.1 Chrysochloris asiatica | reverse complement strand
CTATACTGCCAGAACAAATGAATCAGTACAGCCAGAATTAGAAGACAAGATGGCCAGACTTTGTGTCTCACACTTCAGACATATTATCAGGAGGCACTATTTCCTGAAGAAGGACATTAAGCTTGGTAAATTGGAGTGTCACTGAAAAAGGGGATGATCCCAAAAGAGATATTTTGACATAGTGGCAACAGCAATATACTCAAATGTAACGATTGTGAGAATGGCACAGAACCAGGCAGTATATTATTCAGGTCACTATGAGACAGAACCAACTTAATGGCTCTTAACAAAAACAACTGATATTTATAAAAGTATTCTATCTTTATTCTCAAGTTATTATAATTTTTATGAAACCAAAAATTAAAATAAAAAAGCTGGTGTTAAAAGTATCAATTGAAAAAAAAAAAAAAAAAGATTTAAATTTTTCCCTTAGTCTTTTATTTCAAAATATATGATCTGGTGCTATATATTTTGGTGAGTTTTCCATTTATTCAAACTGTAACTTCAAACAAATCTTCTGTTTCCTGAAGACGAAGGAACAGACCATAGAACATATCTTCTCTTTACCAGGTTTCAGAACTTGCAATGCAGGTTTAGAGACAAAAGACTAATTTATTCATCTTCAGGTGGCTTTCATATGTCTAACATATTTTATTTTATTTCAACTCTAATAAACACTGTTTAAAGTTCTACAAAGTAGAAAACTAACATCAATGTAGTTACAATAACAGGATGATACATTTAAAAAATTTACCATTCACAATATCCCCACATCTATTACTTTTTCTACACAATGGTTACCTACAGCAGTGTGATTTTTTTCTGAGTCTAAAACACAGCTTACACCCCATTTATTCTCATTTTTTAATTCAATAAATTATGATGATGTTGTCTTACCTATAGTATTAATATTAGATCTATTTAGAATGGGTTGTTGTATATAATAGATGCACAGACATATATAAACACATATTTGAATATACGTATTTCTTGCATTGTTGATGTTGTTGTCAGGTGCCATCGAGTTGGAACTGACTCATAGTGACCTCATGCACAGCAGAACGAAACAATGTCCGATCTTGGGCCAACCTCACT
>NW_006408529.1:21620087-21620982 GCF_000296735.1 Chrysochloris asiatica | reverse complement strand
AAATGGATGTCAGAAGAGACTCTGAAACTTGCTCTCCAGCATAGAGATGCTAAAGCAAATGGAAGAAATGAGGAGGTACAAAAGCTTAACAGAAAATTTCAAAGATCAGCTCAAGAAGATAAATCCAAATATTGCAACAAAACGTGCAAATATCTAGAATCAGAAAACCAAAAAGGAGGAACACTCTCAGCATTTCTCAAACTGGGGGAACTGAAGAAAAAATTCAAGCCTCGATTTTCGTTATTGAAAGATGTTCTGGGCAAATTATTGAATGACACAGAAAGCATCAAGAGAAGATGGAAGGAATACACAGAGTCACTCTACCAAAAGGAAATGGTTAATGTTCAGCCATTTTAAAAGGTAGCATATGATCAAGAGTCAATAATATTGAAGGAGGAGGTTCAAGGTGCATTGAAGGAATTGGCAAAGAACAAGGCACCAAGAATTGATGTAATAAAAATTGAAATCCTTCAAGAAAGTGAAACAGCACAGGAGGCACTCACTCATTTCTGCCAAGAAATTTGGAAGACAACTATCTGGCCAACTGATTGGAATGGGTATTTGTGCCCATTCCAAAGAGAGGTGACCCAACAGAATATGGAAATCATCAGACAATTTTTTTGATATCCCATGCTAGTAAAGTTTTACTAAAGGTAATACAGAAATGGCTACAATCATACATTGACGGAGAATTTCCAGGGTTCAAGTCAAATTCAGAAGAGACCCTGGAACAAGAGATATCATTGCTGATGTCCAATGGATCTTGCCTGAAAACAGAGAATATCAGAAAGATGTTTACCTGTGCTTTATTGACTATGCAAAGACTTTCGATTGTGTGGATCATGACAAGCTATGGACAGCATTGCAAGGTATGAGTATTCTGGAACACTTAATT
>NW_006408529.1:21611964-21619541 GCF_000296735.1 Chrysochloris asiatica | reverse complement strand
GGAAGCAGCAGTCAAGAAATCAAATGACGTATTGCATTAGGCAAATCTCATGCACAAGGCCTTTTTAAAGTATTGAAGAGTAAAGATGTCAGCATGAGGACTAAGGTGCGCCTGATCCAAGCCATGGTATTTTCAATGACCTCATATGCATGTGACAGCTGGACAGTGAATAAGGAAGACCACAGTGAGTTATGGTGTTGGAGGAGAATATTTAAAGTGTCATGGGCTGCCAAAAGCACCAACAGATCTGTGTTCTAGGAAGTGCAGCCTGAGCACTCCTTGGAGGCCAAGATGGCCAAACTTTATCTCTCATACTTCAGACATATTGTTAGGAGGGACCAATCTCTGGAGAAGGATACCATGTTTGATTGGGTGGAGGGTCACATAAAAAGAGGAAGACCCCCAGCAAGATGGATTGGCAAATTGGCAGCATCAATGGGCTCAAGCATGGCAACAATTGTGAGGTTGGCCCAGGATCAGACAGTGTTTCATTCTGTCATGCATAAGGTTGCTATGAGTTGGTACCGACTCGATGGCACCTAACAACAGCAATAACTTCTGTAACTGCTTGCTTGACTGCTCACACATTCCTCCTCACTGTATGTTTGGACCAACCAATCCCAGATAGCCCTGTGAACCTGTTGACTCCTGCTGACCAATCCGAAATGAACTCATGTATGCACCCTATTCCCTATAAAATACTCTCAACAGGGAAGACAAGGCTTAGTCTCTGGATACAGAACCACTGATCCATGTGCTGGCACAATATAGTCCTCCCTTTGTTACTACCTCTGTGGCATTGTCAATTCCCTCAGAGCAACTCCTGTAACACAATCATCTTCCAACACGATATAGCACACTATTCTGTTGTGATCAATAGGGTTTTCATTGTCTAATTATTTTTTAAGGTAAATGGCCAGACTTTTCTTTCTACTTTGCCTTACTCCAGAAGATCTGAAATGTGTTCACCATGGGTGAATTTGTTGACATGGTATCTGGCATTATTTGTTGCTGTTGTTAAGTGCCATCAAGTCACTTCCAACTTATAGTGATACTGTATAGAGTTTCTGAGGAGCAGTTGGTGTGTTTGAACTGCCAACCTTGTGGTTCACAGTCCAGTGTTTAGCACTATGTTGTTGTTGTTGTGAAGTGCCATTGAGTAAGTTCCAACTGTTAGTGACCCTGTATAGGGTTTCCAAGGAGTAGCTGGTGAGCTTGAATTGTCAATCTTGTGGTTCTAACCGATGTTGCTGTCCAGCACATAAACCCACAGCACACACCAGGACTCCAATATTATAGCAACACACAAATCAACACAGCATGACAAACTGACAGACAGATGGACATGTGGGTATTATTCTTAACAAATGGCATAAGGATATGACTCTACTTTTAATACATTCATATTCCAAAATATCTATTTTATTTCTTTAAAATGTCATACTTTGAAATATTAAATCAACACTCAAATCACTAACAACAGAAAAATGTGTTTACTCCATTTTCCTTTTCTTGATGGAAGAGAAACATTAATCTTTAAGGATTGCAGGGAAATTTCTAATGAAGTGAAGAAAATAAATAGAAAACAAATTTCCATATTATACATATTGAACATTGTGCCACTACTGCTTAAAGTATTCTCTTTGAGGAAGGAAAACTTTACAGAATTGAAATGGTCTTGGCTTTGGACTCAGGTAGCTCTGGATTTGGTTCCCAGCTATTGTACAAACTTTAAAATAACAAGTTGATCAACTAGAGAAAGATAAAAAAAAATTTTTTGAAAAATTAAACAAGTATAAATTATTACAATATGATGAATTTGACCTATACTTAAGGATGTAGTAATTCAAAATACAAACTGAGAGGGATGAAGTCTTCATATCACTTACCAATTCTATCCCCTCTGTATACAGGGTTGATAGGGATGGGCAACTTAGACATTGGCAATCTAAAATGGGGAGGGGGACTATAAAGGCATGAAGTGACTGGCTTATAAGTTTTCAAAAGGGAATTTAGTTTCAGAGTGTGCCAGGAAAGTAGAATACTCACTGAATAGTTTTCATCTTGTCTAAATTGGTCTGGTGAAAAAAGATGGGGATAAGAGTCTTACGATTCAATAATGAGTAATTATTATTAAAAATCCTTTTCTCATCACTATGAGTCTGAACCAACTTGATGGCACACAACAAAAAAATATAACATGGCATGAAAAACTCAGTGTGTTCTTTTCCCCAGATAATGAAGGATACCATCATCTCAGTTTCTCTGCTATTTTCAGTGACTAAATATTAAGAAGTAGTTCATCACTCATTCTTCCTAAAACAAAAAAGGAAGAACATGCTTAGCATTTCTCAAGCTTGGGGAACTGAAGAAAAAATCCAAGCCTTGACTTTCGTTATTGAAGGATTCTCTGAGCAAATTCTTGAATGATGCAGAAAACATCAAGAGAAGATGGAAGGAGTACACAGAGTCACTGTTCAAAAAGGAAATGGTTGATGTTCAACCACTTAAAGAGGTACCATATGATCAAGAGTCAATGATACTGAAGGAGGAAGTCCAAGGTGCATTGAAGGAATTGGCAAAGAACAAGGCATCAGGAATTGATGGAATGAAAATTGGAATATTTCAAGAAAGTGAGGCAGCACAGGAGGCATTCACTCAGCTATGTCAAGAAATTTGGAAGACAAATATCTGGCCAACTGATTGGAAGAGATCTGTATTTGTGCTCATTCCAAAGAGAAGTGACCCAGTAGAATGCGGAAATCATTGGATAATATCTTTGATATCCCATGCAAATAAAGTTTTACTAAAGGTAATACAGAAACAGATGCAAGCATGCAATGGCAGAGAACTTCCAGATGTTCAAGCCAGATTCAGAAGAGGCCATGGAATGAGGGATAGCATTGCTTAAAGCAGAGTATATCAGAAAGATGTTTGACTGTGCTTTATTGACTATGCAAAGGCTTTTGATTGTGTGGATCATGATAAGCAATGGACAACATTGCGAAGTATGAGTATGTAACTGGACCAAGAGGCAGTTTTTCAAAAAGAACATAGGAACACTAAGTGGTTTAAAATTAAGAAAGGTATGTGATAGGGTTGTATCCTTTTGCCATACTTATTCAACCTGTGTCTGAGCAAATAATCTGAGAAGCTGGGTTATATGAAGAAAAACATGGCATCAGGATTGGAGGAAGACTCATTAACAACCTGCAATATGCAGATGATAAAACCTTGCTTGCTGAAAGTGAGAGGACTTAAAATACTTACTGATGAAGATCAATGACCACAATCTTCAGTATAAATTGCATATCAATGTAAAGAAAACAAAAATCCTCACCACTGCACCAGTAAGCAACTTTCTCATCAATGGAGAAAAGATAGAAGTTGTCAAGGACTTCATTCTTCATGGATCAACTATCAACACTCATGGAAGCAGCAGTCAAGAAATTAAATGATGTATTGCATTAGGTATATCTGCTGCACAAGACCTTTTTTTAAAGTGTTGAAGAGCAAAGATGTCAGCTTGAAGATTAAGGTGTGCCTGACCCAAGCCATGGTATTTTCAATAACCTCATATGCATGTGAAAGCTGGACAGTGAAGAAGGAAGACAATAGAAGAATTGATGTTTTTGGGTTATGGTGTTGGAGGAGAATATTGAAAGTGCCATGGGTTGCCAACAGAACCAACAGATTAATGTTGTAAGAAGTGCAAACAGAGTGCTCCTTGGAGGCCAGGATGGCCAAACTTCATCTCTCATACTTCAAACACATTGTTAGGAGGGACCAATCTCTGGAGAAGGATATCATGTATGGTAGGGTGGAGGGTCAGAGAAAAAGATGAAGACCCCTAGCAAGATGGATTGGCAAAGTGGCAGTATTAATGGAGTCAAGCATGGCAATAGTTATGAGGTTAGCCCAGGATTGGGCAGTGTTTCGTTCTATTGTGCATAGGGTCGCTATGAGTTGGTACTGACTCCATGGTCCTTACAATAACAACAACATCACCTCAGTTATATGCATGCAAAGAATTTGTAGGTACTGATTGGTCCTTATTAACATAATAAAGCTCTCAGCAGGATTTGGCACAACTAAAAATATTCTAAAACATGAACTAAGTGTTAACTATGTGGTGCTGTAGCTGCAATCTTTATAAGTGACTTCTTGAAGAAAAAAAAATTAATTAAACTCTTGCAAAGATCTAAAACCACTGCCGTTGAATTGATTCTGGCTCATAACAACCCTATAGGACAGAGTAGAACTATGACTTTGGGTTTCCAAAGTTGTAAATCTGTATAGGAGCGCATAGCCTCAACTTTCTCTCATGGATCCACTTGTAGGTTTGAGCCACTGACTTGAACCTAAGAGTCCAGCACTTAACCCACATATAAGAAAATCAATTATTAGGATTAAATGCAGAAGCCGAACAGTTTAGTTTAATCATCCAAATTTTAAGGAACTGACAACCAATTTTGACTGAACGGATTGCCAGGTATTAGATTTTCTTATTGTTGGTCTTAAGTGTAACTGAATCGATTGTGACTCATAGCTGCCCCACATACAACAGAATGAAACACTGCCAGATCATGCTCAATCCTACCAATTGTTGTTGTATTTGAGACCTTGTTACTACCACTGTATCAATCCACCTTATGGGGAGTCTTCCTCTTCTCTTAACTAAGCATGGTGTCCTTCTCCAGGGACTGGTCTTTCCTGACATCCTGTATAAAGTACAAGAGACAAAGTCCCACCATTGTTGATTCTAAAGAACAACCCAGCTGAACTTATTCCAAAATAGGTATGTTCATTCTTTTGGCAGTACATGGTATTTTCAATGTTCTTCTCCAACCCCATAGTTCAAATGCATCTATTCTTCTACTTTCTTCCTTATTCATTGTTACACTGGAGTTCAAAATCAGAGACCTTTAAGGGGTTTTGTTTTGACAAATGCTTATCGACTCATACCAAAAGTCAGGTAAATTGTTTTGAATTCAAAGATTAATACATAATTTTTGTCCTGGCCTATTTTATAGGAGATAAAGAATAATATTCAAAACCGCAGTACAAAGCAGAAAATAATAATGACTATTGGTTACGAATCAGGCTGCTAATCTCAAGGTCAGCAGTTTGAAACTACAAGCGGTTCTGAGGGAAAAAAGATTAGGTTTTCTGCTCCCATCTTTATGTGAGGAAGACTCCCCATGAGGTGGATTGATTTACAGCCTCGGAAACCTTATGCAAGGTTGCCATGAGTTGGAAAGGACACCATAGCATATAACCACCACCACCACCACCACCATGTTGGGTAGCATTTGGGGAACAATTATTCTATCTCAATAGAGTCCTTGTGTGGTACAAATGGATAAATGTCCAACTACTGGCTGAGAAATTGGTGTTTTGAAGTCACCCAGAGTCAGTTGGGTAAAAAGCCCTGAATGTCTAGTTCTGAAATGATTACAACCTTAATAATTTTATGGAGTACAGTTCTACTCTGCAACACATGAAACTGCCTTGAACTGAAATTGACTCAGTGGCCACAGGTCTGGCATTGGTTATTATATTTCAAGGTTGCTGTGTAGCACAAAAGGTTTGAGTTTAGCTACTAACCAAAATATTGGTGGTTTAAATTCACCTAGTAGCACCTTGGAAAAAAGGCCTACAAATTTTCTTTTATAAAGATTAAAATCAGGAAAACCCTGCAGAGCTCAATTCTACCCCTACATGGGTCACCAAGAATTGGAATTGAATCAATAACAATGAGTTTGGTTTGGGTTTGACATTTCAGAAATGTGTGAGTGATAAATATGTAAAAATATATGTGCTAATATCCCTTATAACATTACAAATTGTTATTATGCTTCCTCATTTATTAAGGAAAATTCTGTCATGTGGAAATTAACTTGCACAAGAACACTAAGATGGTAAGCAGAAAAGCCCAGCTGAAAATCACAGACTCTGTTGCACACCAATGTGTGTGTGAACTTTTTATGTTACAGTAAGACCTTTCTACATGAATTGGACACAAATAAATTCAATAAGAATTTAGATAAGAAAAGATAAGTAAGACTTTCAATGTATCAGATGTCTTTATGGTGTGGAAATAAAATCATAAAAATGTTCACTAGCCCAATCTGGTCGAAAGAAGAGGGGATTTTCAAATATACATCAACATAGAAATACTTGAAAAGATGTTCTATTATTAACAATCTTATTCTTTTTGTTTAATAAAATAAATCTTTATTCTCTCTGTTCAATAAAATGCAAATATACACAAAAGACAATGGTAGATTTTTTTAAGAAGAATAATTTATTACCTACTACCTTTAACAATTTTGCTTTGAGGTGTTTCATAGTACACCCAGGAGTCCTGGTGTGGCACTGTGGGTTAATGTGCCAGACTGCAAAGCTGTTTGAACTGCAAGGTTGGTGGTTCAAGCTCACCAGCTGCTCCTCGGAAACCCTCTACAGGGTCTCTATGAGTCAGAACTGACTTGACAGCACTTAACAATAACAACAACATATTACACCCAATAAAGCATCAACTGATACCATCCTAATGCTCCTTATAATTGATAAAATATCTGAGAGAGAGAATCTTCTGGAGTAAGAAACTGATTTCCAATGATGAGTTTGCATACAACTGATGTTTCTTCTACTGCAAAAGAAATGAACTAATTGTGAACAGGTTTTGATAAATCTAGCAAAAACCATTAGTTCTGAATAGCCTAATGTATCATTTGAAATATAATGCTATACCTGGTCTTAAGTTCTTCTTTTTCATTATAATTTTAAAGTTTCTTGTCAGTTACTTGGATATCTAAGTAAATTTTATCAGTGAGAATAATATAAGGACTTTGTAACAATTTGTTTTTAAGAGTAAGTTGAACAAGTGTAACCCTCCATCATCCTTTGAATTCTGTCTCACTCAACAGAACATTTACTATGTCTCTTTCATGAATGATTAAATCTTTCACATTTACTAATCCCCCAAAAAAGGATAATGAGGTAGATTGAATGCTCATTTTATAGAGTAATAAATTGCTTTTCCTAGGCTATCAACAATAGTTGCTATTTAAGTGTTAAAAATTAAGATTTAACATTTGAAAAGTGCTTAGGGAGGGAAAAATCAGATTTAGATAATACACAAATATTTTTTTCTACAGTGTACTTGTTTTCTTCTCAGTGGACAGACCAAGGAATTTACATTTTCAAAAGGCTTGGGTCTTCTATCTAAATCAATAAGGTTAGGTAGAGGATGTTGGCATTAAAAAAAAAAATTTATACAATAAGCCAATGGAAAAAAATTATAGCCTTATAAAAAAATATACAGGGAATAATCACTGCACTTTAATGCAAATACTAGGAAGGGAAAAAAAAAATTGATTTTATTACCATGCCAGTGTTTTGTTTTGTTTTGTCCTTACAATTTTATTTTCTCATTTTGCAAGAGTGTTTGTAATTTAGCGTAACATGCACATTTACAAAAACATGGTTGGAGGTGATCAAGGGCATCTTAGGGTGGTGAAAAGAGGCTAAGGCTCTGGAAGAGAGACTGTCAGAGTTGCTTCTGATTTCTG
>NW_006408529.1:21582081-21608560 GCF_000296735.1 Chrysochloris asiatica | reverse complement strand
GGGTAGAAAACAAAACCAAAAGCAAAATCAAAAACAAAAGTGATGAGATAAAAACAAAGCAAGACAACAACAACAAAAGAAGAATTCAGCATCAGAAAAAAACAACAAGATTAATTAAGGCAATCTCTAGGCACACACCCACACACAAAAAGAAAAAAAATATTTAAAAAGGACCCTGTATAGGGTTTCTAAGGAGCAGCTGGTGGGCTCAAACCACTGACCTTGCAGTTCAAAAGGCTCTGCAGTCTGGTCCCTTAACCTGCAGAGCCACAGCAGGACTGCCTTATTGCTGGTGGTAAAAAACCACCTCAAAGCATCTCCGCTTGTGCTGGCTTGTGCCTTGATGGGCGGGCCTGAACCTTGGAGATTGGGCAGAGGGCTAGCCTAGGCAGAGGGGGTGGAGGGCAGGATTACTGGCTGCAGGCAGATGGCGTCCCTGTCTAACGACATCAAAAAATGCCTCCCTCTGTCTCCCTGTGCCATGGTCACCTGGCCCAACAATACCTCCCGTGGCAATGAGGCCCCCCGCCCCTCATGAAGGACCGTGCCAGTTCCTGTGGCCCCGCTGGCTCTCTGGGCGTGCCTGCCCTCCGAACGGGTCCGCTCAAGCCCCACACGCAGTCCTGGAGTGGCATCCGAGCACAGGCGAGTGCAAACAGGCGGAGGCCCAAAATGCCCACAACTCCCCAGCAGCTCAACCCTTCAAAAAAGCAAGTCCACAATATTGGAGGCTAAAGTCTTACATTTGCCCAAAGGCTGTCTGTCTACCCAGTGGGGGCCTCCTCTGTGCGATACCACCCACCCTTCCCCGGAGCCCACGCACCTGTGCTGCCTGGTCAGGGAAGCGCCAGAAGTCCCTCTACTACCATGCCAGTGTTTTAAAACGATATGTTTCTTATTAATACATGCTGAAATGATAATAATCAGAATAAACTGATATTTTTCTACTTCTGTGTAAATTGGAAGGCAGTCACCTGGCTGTCAAGTGGAAAAGATCCATATTTATACCCATTCCAAAGAAAGGTGACCCAACAAAATGCGAAAATCATTGAACAACAGCATTAATATCAGACTTACAAGAACATTTTTGCTGAAAATAATTTTTAAATGGATGCAAGAGTACATTGACAGAGAAGCTCCAGAAATTCAAGCCAGATTCAGAAGAGGACATGGACTGAGGGGTAATAATGTTAACATCAGATGGATCTTGGCTGAAATCAGAGACTACCCAAAAGATGTTTACTTCTGCTTTTTTGACTATGCAAAGGCTTTTGACTGTGTGGATCATGACAAGCTATGGAAAAAGTTGGGAAGCAAAAAATTGTGCTCATGAGGAACCTGGACATAGACCAAGAGTTAGTTATTCAAACAGAACAAGGGAATACTGAATGGTTTAATATCAGGAAAGGTGTATATCAGGGTTATATTATTTTATCATATTTATTCAATGTATATTCTGATCAAGTAATCCAAGAAGTTGCATTATATGAAGAAGAACGTGGAATCAAGATTAGAGGAAGACTCAGATAATAATACAACATTGCTTGCTGGCTGTGAAGAGGACTTAAAATACTTACTGATGAAGATCAAAAACCACTGCCTTGAGTATTGATTTCACCTTAATATAAAGAAAACATATCCTCACAACTGGACCAATTAAAACTATCATGATAAATGAAGAAAAGGTGATGATGTCAAAGACTTCTTTGCTTCGATCCACAATCAACACTCATTGAAGCATCTGTCAGGAAATCAAACAATATATTGTATTAGGCAAATCTGCTGCACAAGACCTCTTTAAAGTGCTCAAGCATAAAGATATCAGCTTGATGACTAAAATGCCAAACCATGGCATTTTCAATAACCTCATGTACATATGAAAGTTGGACAACTTACTTATTCAAAAAAAAAAAAAAGTAAGACTGTAGATTTGATGTGTTTGAATTATGGTATTAGAGAAGAATATTGAAGTACCATGAAATGCCAGAAGAACAAACAAAACTGTCTCAAAAGAAGTACAGCCAGAATGTTCCTTAGAAGTCAGAATGTTGAGATTTTGTCTCTCATACTTTGGGCATATTATTGGGAGGGGTCAGTCCTTGGAGAAGGGCATAATGCTTGATAAAGTAGAGGGTCTGCAAAAAAGAGAATGACCCCAGTGAAATGGATTGACACAGTGGCAGCAGGAATGGGCTCAAATGTAACAATTGTGAAGATGGTGCAGAACCATGGCAGTGTTTCATCTGGCATTTACAGGGTCACTATGAATCAGAACTGACAGGATGGCAGCCAACATATAAAAACAGCATGTAGATTTGTACCAATTGAATTTATATAAATACATATTAATACAAATTTATATGTCTTTATTTGCTTATAATAAGTGGCATGCACTGGAGGTATTATAGAGGAAGGTAAGTAAAAAAATATTGCTACAGTATCATTAAAAACCTACATTATCATAAATCAAAAAAATCAAAATGTGACTCAATTGATTTCCAACTTATATTTGATCTAGGCCCATAAACTTATTAAGGCAATGTTTCCATTAGTGTTTTTAACAAGTGTTTCATTCTCTTGTGCATAGGATCATTATGAAGTAAAACCAATTAAGAGTACCTAACAACAACAACATACATGAACCTCATCAGATGGAATACACAGGAAATAAACTGACTACATATGTACAAGAGGTGACAGAGAAGCTCAATATTATTAGCTAAAAAGAAAAGTCCAAGTTCTAAAGGTGAAATAGGCCATCAATTCTTCATATGCTAGTTCAGGCTGAAATGAAAGAAAGTTAATACAAGTTCATGAGAACAAAAATATGACTGTGAGTATATCCCACCTGAATTTAGAGACTGTCTCAAGAACTGATGCTGCCCACTAGACATTAAGACTGAAGATCACATGAGTTGTGGGATGACATCAAGAACATAATACATGAAGAAAGCAAAACATCATTAAAATGGCAAGAAAGAAAGAAAAGATCAAAGTGATTGTCAGAAGAGACAGATCCCTTGTTCTTGAAAATTATCACAAATGAAATTAAATACATAAAGGTATGTTGTTATTTTTGTATATGTTGTTATTGTTGTTAAGTGTCATTGAGTAAGTTGTTGTTGTTGTTGTCAGGTGCCTTCGAGTCGGAACTGACTCATAGCGACTCCATGCACAGCAGAACGAAACAATGTTCGATCCTGGGCCAACCTCACCACCGCTGCCACCCCCGAGTCCATCAATGATGCCACCTGGCCGATCCATCTCGTTGGAGGTCTTCCTCTTTTTCTCTGACCCTCCACCCTACCCAGCATGACATCCTTCTCCAACGATTGTTTCCTCCGGACTACATGTCCAAAGTAGGAGAGACGAAGCTTAGCCATCCTGGCCTCCAAGGAGCACTCTGGCTGCACTTCTTCCAAAACAGATCTATTGGTTCTTTTGGCAGTCCATGGCACCCTCAGTATTCTCCTCCAACACCACAACTCAAAGGCATCAATTCTTCTACGATCCTCTTTATTCACTGTCCAGCTTTCGCATCCATATGAGGCTATTGAAAACACAATGGCCTGGGTCAGGCGCACTCTAGTCCTCAAGCTGACATCTCTGCTCTTCAATACTTTAAAAAGTTCCTGTGCAGCAGATTTGCCCAGTGCAATACGTCGTCTGATCTCTTGACTGCTACTTCCGCGAGTGTTGATAGTTGATCCAAGAAGAATTAAGTCCTTGACAACTTCAATCCTTTCTCCATTGATAAGAATGTTGTTTATTGGTCCAGTGGTGAGGATTTTTGTTTTCTTGACATTGAGATGCAATCCATATCGAAGGCTGTGCTCTTTAATCTTCATAAGTAAATATTTCAAGTCCTCTTCACTTTCAGCGATCAAGGTTGTATCATCTGCATATGGCAGGTTGTTAATGAGTCTTCCTCCAATCCTGATGCCACGTTTTTCTTCATAGAACCCAGCTTCTCGTATTATTTGCTCAGCATACAGGTTGAACAAGTATGGTGAAAGAATACAACCCTGTCTCACACCTTTCCCAATTCCAAAACATTCAGTGTTCCCATGTTCTGTTCGAACAACTGCTTCTTGGTCTAGGTACAGATTTCTTAGAAGTACAATTAAGTGTTCTGGAATACTCATACTTCTCAATGTTGTCCATAGCTTGTCATGATCCACACAATCGAAAGCCTTTGCGTAGTCAATAAAGCACAGGTAAACATCCTTCTGATATTCTCTGCTTTCAGCCAAGATCCATCGGACATCAGCAATGATATCTCTTGTTCCACGGCCTCTTCTGAATCCAGCTTGAAGTTACAACTCATAAAAACCCTGTATAGCGTTTCTGAGGAGTGGCTGGTGAGTTTGAACTGCTGACCTTTGTGATTCAAACCGACTTTGCAGTCCAGTCCGTTATCCTGTGGTGCCACACCAGGACTCATACATTGATAAGATGAAAGAGACTTGTTGTTAAGTGCTGGCCAGTTGGTCCTGACCAATAGCGACCCTGTATAGAATTTCCAAGGAATGGATGGTGAGCTGCATGGCCAACCATGCAGCTCAAGCCGACTTTGCACTCCAGCATCACACCAGAACCCCTGAAACAGACTAGTATTTGCAATTCTGAATTGGAAAAGCATATATAATCTATGCCAGTAATGACAAATTGAAGAGGAATAACATATTTATTTTCAAAAGAATATTTTAAAATCTATCTTATTGTGTTATTGTTATTAAGTGCCATTGAGTTGATTACGACCCATAGCGACCCTGTATAGGGTTTCCAAGGAGCTGATGATGAGCTTAAAACGCCAACCTTGTGGTTCAAACCAGCTTTACAGTCCAGTGCATTAACCCACAGAGCTACACCAGAACTCCTACAATTCTGTTAGTGATAGAATAATATTCATAAGTATACAAGGAAGCCCAATTACCACAGCCATTTTTTAAGATACACACCAACCAGTAATGCCAAATATGAAGAAATTGAAAAATTCTGCAAACTTCTGCAGTCTGAAATTGATCAAATATGCAATCAAGATGCTCTGATAATTATTGGTGATTGGAAAGCAAAAATGTAAACAAAGGATGAAGGATAGGTAGTTGAAAGATACAGCATTGGTATTAGAAACGACGCCAGCGATCTCATGATATACGGTACGACTGTTAGTCTCTACTAGTTCTACAAAAAAACAATTATAATTGAATATGCTTGGGAAGAATTAATCCAATGGGCTAATGGACTACTTGAACATCAGTATCTACAACCCTGAAACCAAAAGACCTAAATGTTTTTTCTTGGTTACCACTAACAACTAACTGCTCAGAAAAGGGTCACATTTGAAGATCCTGGATAGAGTTAATGGGAAAAAAATGTGGAACAAAACTCAAAATAATAAGAAAGACCAGCTGGAGACTGGAAGAGGCCCAAGACATGGCCCTTGGTCACTCTTCAGGTCTAGAACTGAACTTACCCTTGTGGCTTAAATTTCAGCCAAGCAATAGATAGGTGCATAGCAGGGACAAAAGCACTCATGAGGTACACACACCATAAAATAGTAAACCGATTGAGATCAAAACGGCAGCATTTACCTAAGGACCAAATTCAAAAGGGGTCAGAAAAAAGGAATAATTGAAACAAGAAACATAGGGAGGAAGTGGGATGAGTGATATTACGTTGAGAAAATTGCAATCTTTGAACTGAAGTGAAGCATATGATTTGTTGAATGTAAAACTAATGATCTGTTCTGTAAACCTGCACACAATGCACAATAAAAAGTAAAATAAATAAAAAATTTTAATCATGAAAATCTCATGGAGCAGTTCTACACTATTACACATAGGTTCATCATGAATCAGAATCTATGGCAACAAGGTAGTTTGGGTTTTATTTGCTACATATCATACTTGTGTTGAGAGTGAAACACATGGTCTTGGCACTCCAGAAAATAACAAAGAAAAAGGACATAATCAGAATATTAAAACAAAAATATAAGAGCTGTAGTAGAAGTGTCATTGAACAAAATAAGAACATTAGTTTACTTGGAAATGCAAAACCATTTTACAGAGAAAATGACACGTAAGCTATATGATCACTCTTTTTTTCATTCATTGCCAGACACTGAACTTGGAAGACCAAAGAATAAATCATCAAATGTTCATTTCAGTTGTTTATAGACACAGCTTGCATTAATTTCATTATTGATAATACCATTCTGGTTTTCATACTAGTAGTCTTTGGGTGACAAAAAGAGTTAAGCACTCTATTACCAAACAAAAGATTTACAGTTGGAACCCGCCAGCTGTAGCTCAGAAGACAGGTCTGGCAAACTGCTGCTGAAAGGTCATAGCCTTACAACCCCTATAAAGCAGTTCTACTCATAGAGTGCCATGAATCGCTATTGATTGGATGGTAACTAGTGTGGTTTGGAGTTTGAGTTATCATGCTAAATAATTAGAGTCAAGATGAGTCAATGGCATTCCATAGAACTCAGAGTCATTTTAAATTTTATTAATGTACTTTAATCTTGAGTGTTCCAGATTTAGAATCCAATTTAAAATTTTCTCTCTGTGATTCTGAAACTGGGATAAATCCAGAATTCATTTTGATCCCCCTCACCTGATATGAATAGCTTACCTATTTTGCTTGTCAGAGAATGTTGCTATAATGAAGCTCTACAAAAGATGGCTTGGCAAGCTGGAATAAAATAAAAATATTCTTAAGCTCTTATAATATGGTTATATTCTACTTCACAGTTTAACAAAAGCTGACAATCTTTTATTTCATTTTTTTTTTTTTTTTCATCTTTGTTTGCATGGTCTGTGTGAAAAGGTAAATATGGACATCAGCAAAGCCGCTCTTACTGGATATGTTAGTCATCCAAACCCACAGACTTCTGGAAATCTACAAAAGAAATATTTATTGGAATTCACCAGCTGGGTTCCCAAATTAAGAGTGTATAGTGTTTTATATCAACATTCCAAAACTTTAGTCATATATTTTATCTTTTTGCTGTGAAATCCTTCCCTAGCTTTCCAATATTTTTCAAGTCATTTTCAAATATAGAATCAAAATCTCTCAGTTGCTCTTCTTGATTGAATAAGATGTTTGGGTGTTTTCCTTCCTTTGATTTGAGGACTGTTTCTTGAAATTATAAATGATCAACTCTAAGAATTTAAATTTTCACAAAAAGCATTTACATATAATTTGTAATATGGAGATTTGAAATTACAAATAGCACTAATACTACAAATAGCTCATTTAAACACACATACATGATATACATGTGTGCAAGACAACAGCTTGAGAATGAGGTTAGGCTGATCCAAGTCATAGTGTTTTCATATGCACGTGAAAGTTGGACAATGAATACAGAAAATTATAAAAGAATCGATGCATTTGAATGATGATGTTGTTGAAGAATATTGAAAGTACTTTAGAATGCAAAAGGAACAAGTAAAACAGTACAGACAGTATGATCCTGACATGCTAGAAGGGAAAGACTTCCCTCATAATTTGGACATGCTGTTAGGAGGGACCAGTCCTTGATGAAAGATACCATGCTTGGGTAGACAAAAGAGTTAGTAAAAAAACAGAAAGACTCTCAATGGAATGGACTGACACAGTGCCAGCAATAACGGGCTCAAGCACAGTAATAGTTGTGAGGATGGCACAGGACCAGGAAATGTTCCCTTCTGTTGTACATAGGCTTGCTATGAGTCAGAACCAACTCAACAGCATCTAACAACAATGATGTAAGCATTTCTAAAATCGTTATATCATATATTATGAGCTTCCCTCCTTAGTTTCAAAGTACTTGGAATGTAAACTTCACAATGTCATCTCAAGTCAGCAGTTTCTTCAGGACACTGAAACTAAATGATTTACCCAAGGTGACACAACTAAGTTATTTGCTAAGCCATGTTGTATTAAAATAGCATTTAGGCCATGTGATAGATTGTTTTTATGTATGCAAATTTACTCCTTTAGCATGATCTTTTATTTTGTGATTAAATTTCCAAAGGGCATTTTTGACATTCGCATTAGCTTGATTCAAGTGGAAATTAATTTTCTCTTGACAAGTGTTATGAGTTTCAAAATATCCCCTGTGCACCCGTTTGCTGAAAAGGTTATTTGTATTACAAACGTTTGTGGCAGAGATATCTAAATTTATATTGTGTACATATCTTTTTATGCATAACATCATAAATTAATGAAATCACTCTTCTATAGCAACTTTTGAAAATTGATCTGCCACTTTATGATTATGTTATATGTTTCACCTTATTTGATTATCTTGCCCTTTAATTTTAATCCTCTAATTTCCTATAATTTCAATGACTATGTTATACACTCATGTGCATAAGATAAACAGGCATACCTCATAGATATTGTGAGTTCTGTTTCAGACCACAGCAATAAAGCAAATATAGCAAGAAAGCGAGTTATACAAATCTTCTGGTTTCCCAGTGCATGTATGTTATGTTTATACTATACTGTATAAAATGTGTGATATGTAAGCATTTGAAATATTGCTAGTTTGAGAATTACCAACATGTAGCACAAAGACATGAAATGAGCACATGATTTTTGAAAAAATGTTGCTGAAACACTTGCTCTCTGCAGGGTTGCCACAAACCTTCAATTTTTAAAAGCACAATAAATAAAGTGAAGTACAATAAAATGAGTACGTCTGTTTCAAAAATAGAATTAATCAGTTCTCAATTCATATAACTTAAAATACCTATTCTGGTCCTTATTAGGAGATCAGTATTTTAAGGTCAAGTCAGGGCTTTTGACCAACAGAGGTCCTGGTGTTATGAGCTGCAGCTAGAGAAAACTATCAAAATGCTGATGACAGCACTTATTTGGAATAAATTGTCTCTATCCCTAAACTTTGGAATAACCAAAAAGGGAAAGTATCTGGAAGAATATGTAGTAGGTGGCAAAGCCCAGACCATACATTTTTAAACCTTTAAAACACTTGTGGTTTAACACGATATATCTTTATTCTAACATTTACTAAAATAAAGTGAAATTACACATTACTGAAAATTATTAGTTTTATTTTATATAAATGTAATATTGGTTTAAATGCATCAAATTACATCTTTGAACTTACATGTGGCAAGTAGAAACCTATAGAATAATTTACTTTTTCTCTAGTCTGATATAGTTTTAAAATTAGCTAAAAATTAAGTAACCAAAAGATCTAAAGCCAATCATATTCCTTATTATAACTTACTTCTTTTTTCAACATAAAATAATACTTTAAAATATTTTATCTTCATTCACAAAATGAAATCTTCAGCTGTGAGCATGTTTGAATTATGACTGCTAACCTCAAGATCGTGGTGTGGGGCTGTGGGTTAATGCACCAGACTGCAAAGCATTTCAACTGCGAGGTTGGCAGTTCAAGCTCACCAGTCGCTCATCGTAAACCCTATGGGCCGGAATTGACTTGACAGTACTTAACAACAACAACAGCCTCAAGGTCAGCAGTTCAAAACTATCAAACATTCCATAGGAGAAAGATGAGACTTTCTGCTCCCATAAAGATTTATAGCCTTGGAAATCCTATGTAGGATCACTGTGAGTTGGAACCGACTCCAAGACACACCACTGCCACCACCACCAAGTAAATTAAATATGCAAATATATGTATGAGAACATGTACACATGCACTCACTTTTCAATTTCTTTTCAGTAAATTAATTAATACTAAAATTGTATATTCTGCATTTTTACTAGATAGAAGAAATGTATGTGTTTATCATTATGTTGTAATATTTTCAGTGGTTCCAAAGAAGAAAGACCCCAAAAAACACGTGTTTTTCACTTAAAAAATTTTTATCTTCTTGCTACCACTCAGATGAAGATATTCTCACTAAACTGTTGTTAAGTGCCGTCAAGTCTGCCCCAACCCTGCATAAGGTTTCCAAGGAGCAGATGGTGAGCTTGAACTGCTGACCTTGTGGTTCAAACTGTCTTTGCAGTCCAGTGCATTTACCCACAGTGCCACACCAGAACTTAAAAATTAAAAAGACAGAATCTTAGTATTTCAGGATAATGCCCTATTTTGCATTAGTTGTTATACAAAAGAATATGTGCAGCTGTTTTCCTTCAGTAAATGGTACTTGTTAGGAGACCTCCTGCGATTTCATGACTGCTGACTCTTGTTGTCATAAACCATCAGAGAGAAGATGAAGACACAATAAGTGAGCAGTACACACTGAAAATGCCATTGTAAAACCAAGATGGCATAGACAATGGCTCTGAGCTTAACTCTAAAAGGCCCAAACTAGCTTTAACGAATCTGGCTTTTGCATTTTGTTATTTAACTTTGGTGGGATTTTGATGGTAGTTAAGCCATTTAATTTTATTTTAAACTAAGTGTCTGCATTATAACATGAAACACTAGTTAAACATGGTTAATTCTAAAAAGCATTTTTTTTTTTTTTTTTTTTGGTCAAATTCCATTTCACTTCTAGTGGCTACATAATGCACAATGGTATTGTAGTCCATTCTCTAAGGCTTCTGGTTTTATTCTTATTTTTATCAGTATAACTAGGGTGATGAATCTGAGTGTTTTCACTGAAAGGAATTCTTAAATCTTTAGGTAGTATTTCAAACTTTGAAATAAGTAAGTAAATAAATGGTAGTATATGATAAGAAAAAAAAACAAAAATAATGATTGATAGATATTTATAATTATATTAATCACCTTTTTTTGTTTGTTTGTTCTTGATAATCTCTTCAAAAGAAATGGGAACATATGTACCTAATTTTATTTAGTTCTTAGTAGGTATAATAACATTTCACATTTCTTATACAGGGAAAAAAGATAGCATGGTTGTTGTGTACTCAAGTTATTGTTGTTAAGTGCCATCAAGTTGGTACCAATTCATAGTGACATTATGTACAACAGAAAGAAACTCTGCCAGGTCCTTTGTCAGTCTTACAATCCTTCCTACATTGTTGTTGTTAAGTGCCATCGAGTCGATCCCCACCCATAGCAATCCTGTGTAGGGTTTCCAAGGAGCATCTGGTGAGCTTGAACCACCAATCTTGCAGTTCAAATGGCTTTGCAGTCTGGCGCATTAACCCACAGTGCCACACCAGGACTCTATTTAGAGACCATTATTTCTGCAACTGTGCCAATCCATCTCATTAGGGATCTTTATTTTTCACTGTCCCTCCACTTTACAAAGCATGATGTTCTTCTTCAGGGACTAGTCCCTTATGACAATATGTCCCAAGTATGAGAGATGAAGTCTGGCCATCCTGGCTTCTAAGGAACATTCTGGTTATAAGTCTTCCAACACAGATTTATTTGTTCTATTATTAGGCAATTGAGGGAATCACTCACTTCTTTGTATCTTAGTCATAGAACAGTGATGTATGTTATGAAGTTATTCAAAAGTGCATAAACAATATATACTTTTTTAAAACTCAGTACAGTTTAGATTTATTGCTTAAATAGACAACTCAAAGCATTTCAATAATATTTGAGTAACTGAATTTTTTGTGATATTTAAACAATAAGGCTGTTCTTAAGTCCTCAGGAAACTTTATCAAGAAGTCTATTTCTGTTTCACTATGAGCTTCCTAAGGTGAAGTTCCTTTTTCCCATTGGATCGAATCAAGACTAATTCTCTATTATCGTTCTTGACAATCACTTTTTGTTCTCTCCTTCTCTGCAGCATCATTACATTCATTTTATTTATTGATCATCTATCCTTTCAAGCCTAAGTCTCAGCTCTGAAAATATGAAGATAAATGGAGCACATTTCCCAGAGATTAAGGTAGTCAAAGGCTAATGGGATAGTCAGCCAAAACAACTGACCAAAATTCAACATTACAAGTCTGATTAGAAGCATAGTCTAAGGATATGATGTTAATAAGCCTGAAAAACATAAACTAAAACTTGAAAAATCAGGAATTCCTAACTGATGTTACCAATTCTATAAGAAAGGGTATGAGTAATTATCCACGTGAGATTGAATGGAGTAGAGAAAACATTGCAAATTAAGAAGAAAATAAAACAAAAATATAAATATAAAGTATTAGAAATACTTGTTTTTTGTTACCATTAAGTATATTCTCATTAAAAGAGGTCGCAAGTGTGCAAAGTAAAACTCTTCCATAGACTTTCAAGGCTGTGACCTTTTATAAGCAGATTGCCAGACCAGTCTGTCTAGAAGCCAATTGATGGGTATAAAATGTCAATTTTTAGTTAGTAGTTCAGCATTTGACCTTTTCTATGACTTCGTTGCTGTTGTTATTGTTTTGTGCCATACAGCTGGTTGTGACTCACAGCAACTCTCAAAAACAGACAAAACACTGCCCTGTCCAGAGCCGTTCTCACAATTGTTCTGTCTAAGTGTAATGTTATTGCCACTGTAAAAATCCATCTCTAGGGGATCTTCTTTTTCATTGACCCTGGTTTTTTTTACCTATGAGTCCTGGTGTGGTGCTATGGGTTAATGCCTTGGACTGCAAGGTTGGTTTGAACTGCAAGGTCGGTGGGTCAAGCTCACCAACTGCTCCTCGGAAAACCTATACAGGATTGGTATGGGTCAGAATAAAGACGAAGGCCCTTGACTTAATAACAACATACTTTACCTAAGGACTTCTGATGTGGCACTGTAGGATCAGCTCTGGATTTTGATCTGCAAGGTCGACAGTTCAAACCCACCAGCTGTTCCTTGGAAGCCCTTTACAGGGTCACTATGAGTCGGAACCAACTTGAGGGCATATAACAACAACAACATATTTTACCTGGGCTCTGCTGTGGCACTGTAGGATCATCACTGAACTGCAGACCTCAACATTGGCATTTCAAACCCACAAACAGCTTCTCGGAAACCTTATACATGATTTCTATGAGTTAGAATCTACTCAACTGCACTTAACAACAATACACTTTTCCAGCATGATGTCTTCTCCATAGACTGGTCCTACCTGATAACATAGTCAAACCACCAGAGGCAAAAATCTCACCATTCTCACTTCTACGGTGCATTCTGGCTGTACTTTTTCCAAGGCAGATTTGTTTGTTCTTCTGAAAATGCATGGTACTTTCAGTATTCTTTACTAACACCATAATTCAAATACATTGATTCTCTTAGTCTTACTTATTTGTTGTCCAACTTTCACATGCATATGAGGCAACTGAAAATAACCATAGTTTGGTTCAGGTGCAACTTAGTTCTCAAACTGACATTTTTGCTCTTTAACACTTTAAAGAGGGCTCTTATTTTAGCAAATGTGCCTAATGCAATACATTGTTTGATTTCATGGTTTCTGTTTACATGAGTTGATTGTGGATCTAAACAAAAGGAAGTCTTTGACAGCTTCAAACAATCTTTTATCTATTTATTATAATAATTGAGTTGGGAAGATTTTTGTTTTCTTTATATTGAGGTGCAATTCATACTGAAGGCTGTAATATTTGATGTCATCTGTATTTCAAATCTTCTTCACTTCTAAGAAGCAAGGGTATGTCATCTACATAACACAGATTGTTCAAGACTTTTCCTCCAATGCTGTTACCACGTTCTTCTTCATATAATACAGTGTCTCAGATTATTTGTTCAGCATACAGATTGAATAAGTATGGTGAAAAGACACAACCCTGTTGCACAACTTTACTGATTTTAAAACATTCGGTATCTTCTTGTTCTGTTCAAACAACTGCCTATTGGTCTAGTTACAGGAGCCTCATGAACAAAATTAAGTGTTCTGGATTATCCATCTTTCACAATGTTATCCAAAGTTTGCTATGGATAATCCAAACATTTCAATGTCTTTATTAAAAAAAAAAAAAAGCACAAGTAAATTTGTTCTGGTATTCTCTGCTTCTAAATCTCGCTTGAATTTCTGGAAGATCTCTTTTGATGTACTGCTACAACCATTTTTTAATTATCGTCAGCAATTTTTACTTGCATGAGTTCCTGTTTGGCATTGTAGGATAAATACTGGAACAAAAGATCAGTTTGAATGGCAATGTCAGTGGTTCAAATTCATCAGATGCTCCTTGGAAATCCTGTACAGGGTCGCTATGAGTCTGAATTGACTTCACAGCACATAGCAACAAACATTAATAATACTGTTCAGTGATTTACATTCATTTGTGTCACCTTTCTTTGGAATGGGCACAAATATGGTTCTCTTTCAATAAGTTGGCAAGGTAGCTGTCTTCCAAAAGTATTGGCATAGAGAAGTGAGTGCCACCAGTGCTATACCAGTTTTTTTGTAACATTTCAATTTGTATTCCATTAGTTCCTGGAGCCTTGTTTTTTGCCTAAGCCTTCAGTGAAGCTTGGACTTCTTCCTTTAATATCATCAGTTCTTGATCATATGCTACCTTTTGAAATGGTTTGAACAACAACCAATTATTTTTTATTCTGTATTCATGGAATGAATACAGTGACTCTGTGTATTCATTCCATCTTCTTGTGATGCTTAAAGCATCATACAACATTTTGTCCATGAAATGCTTCAATATTGCAACTCAAGTCTTCATTTTTAACTTTTGCTCTTTTAACTTGTACAATGCTGATTGTGTTCTTTCATTTTGGGTTTCAAACTCCAGGTCTTTGCCCATTTCATTATCTTAATAATATTTTGTCTTCTCAAGGTGTTCTTTGAAATTTTTTGTTCAACTCTTTTATTTCTCATTTCTTCCCATTGATTTTGCTTCAGTACATTCAAGAGCAAGTTTAAGAATCTTTTCTGACATCTATTTTGTTATTTTCTTTCTTTTTAATGACCTTTTGCTTTCTTAATGTATGATGTTACTGATGTCAACCCACAGCTCTTTTGATTTTTGGTCATAAGTTGTTATTGAATCAAACAAGTTCTTGAGATGGTCGCTAAATTCAGGTGGGATATATTCAATGTCATACTTTGACTCACATGGACTTGATTTTAATTTTTTCATCTTCACCCTGAAATTGCATATGAGCAACTGATGGTCTGTTCCACAGTTGGCCCCTGGTCTTGTTTTGGCTGATACGGAACTTCTCCAATATCTCTTCTCTAAAGTATAGTCAATTTGATTCCTATACAATCCACCCGGTAAGGTCCACATACATAGTCTCCTTTTACATCATTGAAAACAGTTATTTACAATGAATAAAATATGCTGTTTTTTGTTGCTGTTATGTGCAATAAAGTCGGTTCCAACCCATAGTAACCCTGTATAAGGTTTCTGAGGGGTAGCTGGTAAGCTTGAACCTCTGATCTTGTGGTTCAAACTGACTTTGCAGTCTAGTGCACTTAATCCATAGCACCACACTTGCAAAATTCTGCCATGTAGTCTTCAACATCCATTGTATCACCAAGTCTATATTTTCCAACTACAATTGCTTCCTCTTTGTTTCCAATTTTCACATTTCTTTCAACCAGTAATAAATCAATGTGTCTTGATTGCATATTTGATCAACTCCATACTGAAGATGTTGGTTGAATTCTTCAGTTTCATCATCTCTGGCTTTAGTGGTTGATGTAGAAATTTGAATGATAATGGTATAAACTGATTCTCCTTTTTATTGTTGTTAAGTACCATCAAGTCAGTTCTGACTCATAGAAACCCTGCATAGGATTTCCAAGAAGTGGCTGCTGGATTTAAACTGCCAACCTTATGGTTAACAGTTCAGTGCTTATTCCCCAGCACCTCAACAAGACTCAGTCTTCCTTGTAGGTAAACAGATATTATTCTATCACAGACAGCATCGTGCTTCAAAGTAGATCTTGAAATGTTCTTTTTGATGATGAATGACGTGTTATGTCTCTTCAATTTTCCATTCTTATAAACCATATGATTGTCTGACAGTTCAAATTGGTCCATTTCAGCTCACCTATGACTAGGAGTCCTGGTGTGGTGCTGTGGGTTAATGCGCCAGACTGCAAAACCGTTTGAACTGCAAGGTTGGTGGTTCAAGCTCACCAGTTGCTCCTTGGAAACCCTATGCAGGGTCGCAATGGGTCGGAACTGCCTCGACGGCATTTCACAACACAACAACAACTTGAATAGGATATTGATTTTTATGAATTCTGTTTCATTTTTGACAACTTTTGATTTTACTAGATTCATATGCCAGCGATTTCTTCCCATTTTGAGTTGTGCCACATCAGCAAATGAATGTACAGAAAGCTTTGCTCCATCCATATCATTAAGGTCAAGTATACTTTAAGAAGGTAGCTTTTTCCTAGTCATAGTTTGACTGTTTACCAATCTGAGGGCTCATCTTTTGGCTCTATGTCTGACAATGTTCCACTGGTATACAGTGGCTAATCATTCAGAGGTCGTTCACCTTTCCTTCTACCTATTCTACCACCTTAGAATATGTTGTTGTTGTTATGTGCCGTGGAGTTGGTTCCGACTCTTAGTGACCCTGCACAAGGTTTCCGAGGCTGTAAATCTTTACGGGAGCAGAAAGCCTCTCTTTCTTCCACGGAACAGCTGGTAGTTTCTGATTTCCCGCCTTGAGATTAGCAGTCCAATTCATAACCATTATGTAACCACAGATCAGAGAATTGACAAATGGATTTGTACTTTGAAGTAATCATACTTGACATGAAAGTATAACACAACCCTCCTTACTTCTTACTATTCTTCAGATTTATTTATTCTTCTTGTTGTTCAGTACAATTGAGTCAGTTCTGACTCATAGCACAACTTTTTGCAAACAGAATAAAAAATTCCCTGGTCTTGCACGAATCTCACAAATGTCATTATGCTTGAGATTTATTTGGTGGGGCTTTTCCCATTCCTCTAGCTTAAACTCAGATGTTTAGTCAGCTTCTTCAATCAGTTGCTAAAATGTTGAGTCCCATAAAATTGTAAAAACTCCCAATTTGATTTAAAGTTAGAACCAATCCCTTCACCCAGCTTATACTTTTGGTTGAGAAATGGAATGTGGAAGTTTCTTGTGTCTTGCATATAATGTAAAGAAGATTGGAATTTTAAAGAAAATAAGAAACCACTAAAATGATTTAATCAGAGGAATATAAGATAAACTTGAATGCATAAATAAGGTTTTTTTTTAGGATGATGCTATGGGTTGGAACCTGTCCCACAAAAATGTCCTGAATCCTAACCCTGATACATGTGGATCTTATCCTATCAGGAAATATGGATTCTCTGTTATATTAATGAGACCCTATCAGTCTAGCTTGTTGTTAAGTACTGTGCAGTTGGTTCCAACTCATTGCAACACTGCATAGGATTTCCAAGAATTAGCTGGTAGGTTTGAACTGCCAACCTTGTGGTTCACAGACCAAAGCTGATTCTACAGCATCACAGCAGGAGTCTAGGGTAGAGCAGCATAAACATAGTGATAATCAAGAACATATGGGGATGTAGAGACAAAGTTATCTGAAGACAATGAAGGCAGATGAATCTACAAGTAAAGGAAACCCAAGGTTTTTCAACTAGTAAAAGCTAAAGTAGACAAGAAAGTTCCTCCCTCTAGAACCATGCTAAATTTGAACTTCTACTCCCCTGAATTGTGAAAAAATAAATTTCTGGTCTTTGAAGAAATCCACTTTAGGTATTTTTGTTATAGCAGTACTATGAAACTAAGACAAGTAGATTCTAAGGAAAGATCATAGGTGTGGCACTATAGGACAAGCATTTGAAACCTAACCACAAGGTTGGCTGTTCAAACCCATCAGCTGCTCCTTGAAAACCCTATACACTGTCAGTATGTATCACAAGTGACTCAATGGCACTTAACAACAACAGCAACATAGAAAACAGAGGACTTTTATTTTTTTTAAATTCTCCAAGCTAGATATATTGAGGGTCTAAATTAAAACTGTAATTGTGACATAGAAGAAAAGAAGTGTTTAAAGAAGCTAAGAAAGTAAAATAGATGTGCACTAGATAAATGTCTAGATGTGAATGGAGAAGGAAAATGCTAAAATAAAGGTAAGTCTCAGGTTTCCAATTTGAATGGATGAACAAAATTTGATGTCATTGAATTTTGTGAAGCCACAGGAGGAGGTGGAATTTAAGAGTAGATGCTGAATTAGATGTTAAATATGTTTGACATCTTTATGGGACAAGAATGCAGATGGATACTGGATGCTGGTATCTAATAGAATGAATCCGAGGTGGAAAATTTGAGCTGAAATTATAATATTATTTAGGTACCATTGATTGAAATCCACAGAATGGAAAGAATAAGTATTTTTAACTGTTTTGGGGACATGACTTTTCATGTATCCTTTCATGCCCTTCCCTTCCCATGTGAATATAGTCACTTAGGATGCTGTATTTCTTTCATTGTTAGAGCTCAGGTTTTCTTTAGCTCATTATTATTCCATTCCTGAAGATAAATTTCTGGTGTTTTATCTCTTTCTTTGAAACTCTTTATCATTAGGAAAATAAACTTACCTATTTGATCTTTATTTTTATCTGTAATGGCACTTTGTTAAACTGTTCCGAAATTCTCACAGTAAAATGACATACTGATGTTGCTTGTTTGTTTTAAATAGTCTTTAGCGCTATCTTTTATACATGGAAATTGAATGCCTCTTTATCTGAGTAATTAAATGAGGTACAAGTGGCTGGTTATGAGAAAAGACAGTTAAATTCTACAAATAAAAGTCTTTCTGGGATGAGTCAATTATCTTTTGGACTGAATTACTGCTGTAGGCTTTATTGCTATTAATGAAAATCTTATCAGTTTAGTACTGGAATTTTGAATGTAATTGTGTTTTCAGAAGGAATTTATATATGTTTCTTTTATAATTTATTTGAATGAACTAATCACAGTGGATAAAAACTAAAGTGTTTATTTATCCAATTAGCTATCATAATGACCCTTTATTATTTATATGGAGACTGGTGTGATGCTGTGGGTTAATGCAGCAGGCTCCAAACTCATTTGAACTGCAAGGTCAGTGGTTCAAGCTCACCAGCTGCTCCTGGAAAACCCTATACAGGATTGCTCTGGGTCTGAACCTACTTGACAGCATTTAACAACAACAACATTATTTATATGGAGTCCTGGTTTGGGGCTGTAGACTAATGGACTGGCCTGCAAAGTCAATTTGAACCACTAGGTCCGCAGTTCAAGCTCACCAGCTCCTCCTTGGAAACCCTATACAGGGTTGCTATGGTAGGCACTGACTCATTGTCACTTAACAACAACAACAACAACACATTATGTATATGGAGTCCTGATGAGGCACTGTCGGATAAACTGGTGTGGCTCAATAGGATAAGCACTGGACTCTGAACCACAAGGTCAGCAGTTCAAACCAACCAGCAGCTCTGTGGAAATTCTATACAGGTTGGAATCTACTAGATAGCACTTAGTAACAATAATTACTTATATGCAGGAGAAAGACAAGACTTTCTGCTCCCTCAAAGATTTAAAGCCTCAGAAACACTATACAGGGTTGACTCGACAGCACTTAACACCAACAACAACAACAATTATTTATATAGGTCTTATTACGGCTTTCTTTACAAATATTTCAGGGTAAAATGTCTATTTTAATAATAATTACAAAAATGTCAAAGTATACTTGTTATATATAAATTATATAGAGAATCTGGGTCAATTAAAATGAGACAGAGATTAGATAGATAGATAGATAGATACATAGATACATACATACATACATACATGCATACATACATACATACACATGAAGATACATAGTTAGAAGATAGAAACAGATGATAGGTGATTTAATCTATCAGCAGATTACAATACTAGTTAATAGATCTGTTTAGATCCTTACACTACCATAATTGTGATTACTGGTACGAGTGGACTTCAAATGTTAGTGGGAAAGAGGAATTAAAAGATAATAGATTTTTGCCATAAACCTCTAAACATCACAGTTTTACCATGGTACTCAAGGTATTTTAAACCAATTATCGAAAGTAAGCAAACACACATGAAAAGTACAGCAATTTATGTAAAACTTTGTATAAAAACGTAAATCATATATGTCTTAACATATACATTATTTTATTTAATTCTCACCACAATGCTCATAGTAAGGTTTTAGATGCCATAATTTATTAAGAAATAGAAGCTTAGTGTTACCGAGTTCCAGCATGGTGCTGTAAAATAAGCACTGGCATGCTAACTGCAAGATTGGCAATTCAAACCCACCAGTCACTCCTCAGAAACCACAAACAGTGTTTCTATGAGTTGGAAACTAACTCACAGCACTTAGCAACAACAACAAAATGTGTTTTTTCAATTCTAACTCCACCACTCCTCTGTTAATTTGTTGTAATATGTTAACTTGTGTGTTGCTGTGATGCTGGAAACTATGCTACTGGTATTTTAAATACTAGCAGGGTCACCAAGAGTGGACATTTTTCAGCGGGACTTTCAGACTAAGACGAGAAAGAGAGGTAGGCCACTTCTGAAATGCCAGCCACAGAAAGAAAGCTTATGAATAGCAGCAGAACATTGTCTGATGATATAGCCCTAGAAAATGAGCCTGTCAGGTTAAAAGACATTCAGAATACAACTGGGAACAGCTGATGCGGAACATTTCAAAATGAGAACAAATAACAGTGAACATCTATTGATAATCAGAACCTGGACAGCATAAAGTATGAAGCTAGAAAAATTGGAAGTTCTCAAAGCTGAAATGGCATTAATAAAGATTGATACTTTAGGCATTAGTGAGTTGAACTGGACTAGTACTGAATGTTTTGAATCAGATAAACATATAGTGCAGTATACTGAGAAAGACAAATTCAAGAGGAATAGCATCGTATTTGTTATCATAAGACAATATCCATACACCATAAGACAATATCCATACACTATAAGGAAGACCAGTTAATATCGTTGTTATTCAAATTTGTACATCAATCAGATAATACCATTATTATTCAACCAAAAGGGAAGAACACATTCAACATTTCTCAAGCTGAAAGAAATGAAAAACAAATCCAAGCCTGTAGTTACAATATTGAAGGGATTTCTAGACAAAATGGGAGCATGGTGACTCCATACGGACTGGTCCACAGGATCCAAGGTTTGCACCTTCCAGGCACGCTGTGGGAGAGAAATGAGATTTTCTGCTCCCAAAAAGATTTAAAGCCTAGGAAACCCTATACAGGATTGCTATGTGTCTGGACTGACTTGACGGTACTTAACAACAACAGCAAATTGTCAAAATATTGAGTGAGACAAGAAGCATCAAAAAATGCTTATATGCATATGAAAAGTGTATATTGACTATGGACACTGTAGAAGAATCAATGCATTTGAATTATGGTGGTGGAGAAGAATATTGGAAGTACTATGGACTGCCAGAAGAACAAAAATATCTGTGTTGGAAGAAATAGAACAAGAATACTCCTTAGAAGCAAGGATGAGGAGACTTCATCACTTGTACTTTGGACATATGAGGAAGGAACAGTCTCTCAGAAGGACATTATGCTTGGTAAAGTGGAAGTTAAGCAAAAAAAGAGAGAAAGATCCTCATAAATGGATTGACACAATGACTGCAGCAATGTTTTGCACGGGGTTGGTAGGAGTTGGAACTAACTCAAAGACACCTAACAGCAACAGCAAAGTTCTAGTCTTTTTGTTTGTTTGTTTGTTTTTATTGTTAATTGAGTGATAGTTTACATGGGAGAACATCAGCTTTACACTCATCATACCATATTTCGTTTCATTTCAACGATTACAACCCCCTTTGTGCATTATCATTCAACAGTATTTCCTTCTAGTCCCTCTGTTTTGTTTTGTTTTTTTAAATGTACACAGAAGCACTCAGGAATATACAATCATTCAAACAACCAAAGGGTTGTCTGAACCCTGCAAGCCTGACCCCCCCAGGCCAAAACACAGCCCCTCTCCCACCATGAGTCTAGAGTCCCCAGCCACTCCAACTAGCCACATCAGAGTCTCTGCCTGCATCTCTGTCATCACAGGTTATCTGGATAGGGTTCCACACTCTTCCTGGGCTCCTGGAACACAAGATCAACCACTCCCCTCTTTTCTTTACAAAACATCTACCTTTACATTTGCAACAATCACAATCAGTCCTGATAACAATTATTCACTATTGAATTCTAGTCTTTTTGCCTGTGGTTATAATTCCATTTGTAAATGGGTTGTCTCTGTAATGTCAATGAAAAAGGGTTAGTGTGGGATGTATTTCAAATCAGTCTCTTTTGAGATATGTAGTTGTTTTTAGATACCATGGCAACAGCTCTGACTCATAGCAATCCCATGCACAACTGAAGGAAACACTGCCCAGTCCTGTGCCAACTTTATGTTGAATCAGAATCTTTATGTTTGAGTCCTTTGTTTCAGGCAAGGTTTTAAATCACTTAATTAAGAGTCTTCCTCTTTTTATCTAATCCTCTACTTTACTTCTACCTAAGAAGATAAACATAATAACTTTATGTGCAAGTATGATATGCATATTATCATATATGGAATTATAATGTACTAAAGAAGACCTGCACCACAACTCTGTGAAAAAATAAGCAACTTAAGTAGCTAAATATGCCTTCTTCTAGGGCCTGAACTTTCCTAATGCTCTGGTAGCGTAGTTGTTACAAATCGGGCTGCGAAACTTAAGGTCAGCGGTTCAAAACTACCAGCCGCTCCGTGGGAGAAAGATGAGGTTTCTACTCCTGTAAAGATTTACACCCTTGGAAACCCTATACAGGGTCACTATGGGTCGGAACCAACTCGACGGCACATAACAACAACAAGAAGATAAACATAATCACTTTATGTGCAAGTATGATATGTATATTATCATATATGGAATTATAATGTACTAAAGAAGACCTGCACCACAACTCGATGAAAAAATAAGCAACTTAAGTAGCTAAATTATGCCTTCTTCTAGGGCCTGAACTCTCCTAATAAAATGTCCAAAGTACATGAAATGAATTCTAACCATCCTTATTTCCAATGAGCATTCTGGCTTTATTTGTTCCAAGGCAGATTCTCTTGTCATTTTGACAGTTCAAGGTACTTTCAATATTCATCATCAAAGCTCTAATTCAAATGCATCAATTCTACTCCAGTCTTGCTTATCCATTGTCCAGCTATCAGATGCATATGTTGTGAAGTGCCATCGAGTCAGTTCCAACCCATAACGACCCTGTATAGGGCTTCCAAGGAGCAGCTGGTGAGCTTGAACCACCAACCTTGCAGTTTAAATGGCTTTGCAGTCTGGCACATTAACCCACAGCGCCACACCAGGACTCTAGAAGCATATGAGGTGATTGGAAATACTATCATTTGGATCAGGTGCACCTTTGCCCTCAGAGTGCCATCTTTGTTCTTTAACACTTTCCAGTCTTTTGTAGGAGATTTACCCAGTACAATGCACTGTTTGATTTATTGACTGCTGCTACCATAAGCAAGGAATTCTGGTGTAGTGCTGTGGGATAAAGCACTGGACCAAAAGGTCTGTTTCAACCACAAGAGTGGTGGTTCAAAATCACCAGCAGCTCCTTGGAAACTCTATACAGCATTGCTATGAGTCAGAACTGATTTGATGGCACATAACAGCAGCAGCTGCAAACATACGCATTGATCCTGGACCCAAGCAAAATAAAATCCTTGACAAATCAAGTTTTCTATGTTTATTATAATTTTGGTTACTGGCCATATTGTGAACATTTTTTTCTTTACACTTAGTTGTAATACATACTAAATGATATAGTTTTAATCTTCATCAATAAATACTTTTAAGTTCTCTTCACTTCCAGCAAGCAAGATTGTGTCATCTGTATACTTTAGGTTGTTGAAAAGTCTTCTTCTAAGCTTTTGGAGCTCTTTTAATTCATCATCTCTTCCATTCACTTTAGTTACTCTATGTTCAAGAGCAAATTTCAGACTCTCTTTTGACATCCACTTTTGTTTTTCTTTCTTTCCTGACATTTTAATGACCTTTTGCTTTCTTTTTGTGTGATTTTCTTGAAGTCCTCTCACATTTATGATCTTTGATCATTAGTGTCCAATGATTCCTCTTTGAAATGTTCTTAACACCTGTCCAGTTCAGCTCACTAACGCCTAAAATGCATTCCATCTCATTTATAATGACTTCCAATTTTCTTAGATTCGTATTTCATCCACTCCACATCTAATTATTAATGGATATTTGTAGCTGTTTCTTCTTATTTATAGCCACGTCTCATTATTTACTTCATCAATATCATTGACATGGTGCTATAGGATTAGCACTGGACTGCAAATTACAAGGTCAGCAGTTCAAATCCACCAGCTGCTCCTTGGAAACCCTATACAGGGTCACTATGAGTCAGACTCAACAGGACAGCACTTAACAAAACAATAACTACTACTTAGAATTGCAGGACTTCCCAAGTAGTGTTTTGAGTGCCTTCTAGCTTGTGGGGATTCATCTCCCAGCACTATATCAGACAAAATTCCACTTCTATTTGTGATATTTTTAGTGACTCTGGTAGCATAGTTGTTACGAATCAGGCTGCGAACCGCAAGGTCAGCAGTTTGAGACTACCAGCCGGTCCGCAGGAGAAAGATGAGGCTTTCTGCTCCCGTAAAGATTTACAGCCTTGGAAACCCTGAACAGGGTCGCTGTGGGTCAGAACTGACTTGACGGCACTTAACAACAAAAACAACAATCTCTTAGAAGTGGACCACATCTTCTTTCTTCTTGGTTTGTCTTAGTCTGGAAGTTTTGCTGAAAGCTGTCTATCATGGATGACTCTCTTGGTATTTGTAACACTGGTTGCAAAGCTTCCAGCATCATAACACAGTAGTAATTTTGAGATATATATGAGATTAAACAAGCAAGAGAGAAGAGATTGGGAAGAGTGTTGCCAAACCACATGAAGATTGCCCATGAGCAGAAACTCAAGAGACAAGGACTTTCTTCCAGAGAGAGCAGAGAGAGAAAGCCTTCTGTTTAGTACAAGTGGCCAAAATTCAGGCTTCTAGCCTCTTAAACTTTGTTTATTTTTATTTTATTTTATTGTTAAAGCAATAACTTGTGGTATTTCTTTTATAGCAGCACTAGATAACTAAGACATGTAGCATGTTTAAGAAACCTACCACTTCACACGTCTCAAATCCAGACCAATATGAATCAAAGCCTCCAGTATTGCATTTACCACACTGGACTGTTGGTGATAAAACCATGTTGGTGTGTATTTGCCCTATTTTTAGTATAAAAGTGAATTGTTTTACATGCTAAACTGTTTTGTGTGATTTAAGTTCCTTTTTATGACATTCATTTACATTTATTTAAGTAAAAGTTATTTGTATATGAATTTTTATAAAAATGCATCTCTTTTCCAATTGTAATATCACTTTCAATTTAACACAAGAGTAGTAGGCCAGGAAGGTCTCACGTGATAAATACTAATTTTGCACATTTTAGGAAAATTGGTCAAACTTTAGATGGTAAGTACATAAGCCTACTAGTAACTTTCAGATTTAGATTTTGAATAAATTTTAATCAAGTACAGATGTTTCTAATGATAATTTCTTGTAAATAAAGCAAAGACTGTATCGTAGTTTTTTACATCTCTTATAGAATCTAGTATTATGCTAAGAGAATATATTTTATGGTACTTAGCTTGGGGCAAGTCTCAATACTGTCTAAATAGTATTCTACATTAGAGGACTATGCTAGCAAGGAATGAGGGCAATCATAAAATCCTATTACTGTGGAATATGCTGTCATCAAGTCAAATCTGATTCATATCAACACTATACACAACAGAATGAAACACTGGCCAGTTCTGCACCATCCATACAATTGCTATTACTCTAGACCCCATTGCTGCTGCCACTATGCCAATCCATCTTGTTGAGAGTCTTGTTTTTTTCACTGACTCTCTACTTTCCCAAACATGATGTCCTTCTCCAGGCACTGGTCCCTCCTGATAACATCTCTAAAGTGTGAGCAACAAACTTCTGCCATCCTGGCTTCTTAGGAGCCTTCTGACTGTACTTCTTCCAACACAGATTTGTTTGTTCTTCTGGCAGTCCATGACACTTTGAATATTCTTCTCCAGCACTGTAACTCAAATGCATCAATTCTTCTACATATGTCTTTCTATTCAAGCAACTATTTACAGCCTTGGAAACCCAATTCAAGGTCACTATGAGTCATAACAGACTCAGTGGCACTTAATAACAATAACAACAACAATATGTTTTAACTGTGGTCAATTTTTTTTCACTAAATACATGTATTTATATTCCTCTTACTCCTTTTCCATATGTTTTTATCTTTACAAAATTTCTAGAAACATACAGATCTCGGTTGTTTGACCAAATGTGCTGAAAAAATTAAAAGATAAAAAATATTGAGAGGTGAACTGGAAAACGATATGCAAAAGATTGAAACAAGACCTTCACCTCACACCTTATACAAAAACCAACTCAGCATGGATTAAGGACCTAAATGTGAATCCCAGAATTATGAAGGCCATCAATGAAAAAATAGGGACAAATGTGAGGAC
>NW_006408529.1:21574642-21579506 GCF_000296735.1 Chrysochloris asiatica | reverse complement strand
CCAGAGAGGGAGAGCGACTGTGTGCTGAAGACCTGAGGGGTGCGGGGGAAGGATTGCATGGAGGGGATTGTAACCATGGCAATGAGACAATATATGATAGAATGAATGTAAAACTAATGTTCTCCCATGTAAACTATCACATAATTCACAATAAAACATTTTTAAAAAAATATTGAGAGGTGATTTGTGCCACAATAAAATATTAAAAAAAATATATTGAGAGGTGATTGGTGACTTTTAAAGTTGACTCAGTCTGGAGACATTTAAGAAAACACCATATTGTGTCTCATAATTTTCTAAGTATATCAATGGAGCCAATTTTAGTGGACATTCAAGATTACCTCATTTTAAAATTTCATCCTGACTGTGGTCATAATGAATAAAATGAGAGACGGATGTTTGTATACCTCTACTAGAGGTCTCTCTAAACTAAGGTTGACTGTCTTAACTCTTATACTTTGTTATTGTTGTTGTTATGTGCTGTGGAGTCAGTTCTGACTCCTAGCGCCCCTGCATAGGATTTCCAAAGCTGTAAATCTTTACGGGAGCAGAAAGCCTCATCTTTCTCTCACGGAACAGCTAGTAGTTTCGAACTGCTGACCTTGTGACTCACAGCCCGATTCATAACCACTACGCTACCAGAGCTCACTTTTAATTCAAATTTTACAGACATCAATTTATTTATTTCATACAACTATTTGCAATGACTACAAAATTAACTTTACCTCAGTATCAGGGATACAATATAGAACAAGTTGGATAAAGTTCATATTTGTAAAATTTATTATATAGGTATAAGACAAATTTATTTCTAAGTCGTATTTCTTCAAACTACATTATAACATTGTTTCCATTATAAGAATAATGTTAATGAACTGTTCATAGATGTAACTTTGACCATATATCTGCACACATTCATATTTTATTTATCTATAATTTCCTTGACTTCAAATTCTTCCAAAACAGCCAAAACCATTTGTATCATATGTTGTTGTTAAGTGTTGTCAAGTCAGATCTGATCCATAGTGGACCTGTATAGAATTTCCAAGGAGTGGCTGGTGAGCTTGAACCACAAACCTTGTGAGTCAAACTGATTTTGCAGTCCATCTTGTAGAGGGTCTGTCTCTTTTTTGCTGATTCTCTGCTTTCTTAAATATAATGTCATTTTTCTAGCGACCGGTCCTTTCTAATAACATGCTCAAAGCATCTGAGACAAAGTCTCACCATCCTCACTTGTAAAGAGCATTTTGGCTGCATTTCTTGCAAAACAGATTTGTTTATTCTTCTGGTAGTTCATGATAGTTTCAATATTCTTTGCCAACACCATAATTCAAGTACATAAATTATTTCCAGTCTCCTTTATTCATTGTCCAAATTTCACATGTATATGTTGTTGTAATTATTGTTAAGTGTCATTGACTTGATTCTGACTCATAATGACCCTGTATAGGGTTTCCAAGGAGCAACTGGTGAGCTTGAACCACCAACACTGCAGTTCAAATGACTTTGCAGTCTGACACATTAGCCCACAGAGCCACACCAGGACTCCACATGTATATGAAGGGATTGCAAATACCATGGCTTGCATCAGGTGCATCTTAGTCCTGAAAGTGACATTTTTACTGTTTGACACTTAAAGAGGTCTTTTACAAAAGACATGTCTAATGCAAGATGTGACTTGATTTCTTGATTGCTGTTTCAAGAAATCAATTGAGTGTTGATTTCGGATCCAACTAAATTGAAATCCTTGACAACCTCAATGTTTTCTCAGTTTATCACAACAAATTGACAGGTAAGTGACGACAAATGTTTCATTGTTGTTGTTGTTCATAGTGACTCTTCATAGGGTTTCCAAGCAGTGGCTGGTGAGATTGAAGAGCCAACTTTGCAGTTCAAGCAAATGGTGAGATTCAGTACTTATCCTGTTGTTGTTAAGTGCTGTTGAATTATTTCCTACTCATAGGGACTCTGTATAGGGTGTTTTGAGGAGCAGGTGGTGGGTTTGAACTGCTGACCTTGTGGTTCATAATCCAGTGAACTTACAGCATCACACTAGTACTCCTTAAATCACTCTTACTGCTGATTTGGTCTGACATTATTGAGTCTCTGTTTTTAACTGTATTTTCAGACCAAAAGTGATAATCTGGTTTATCCCAGTGCCCTTGTATTTAGCACATGTATTGCCCAGAGATAAAAATTTTTCTGAGTAAATTGGACCCAACCTGTTGAGAGTTGTCTAGCTCTCATATGGTCCTAGGTTCAATTCAGGGCTTGGCTGGACTGGTTGCTAACATCATTGGGGCTAGAAACTGTCACCAACCCTGGGATGTATTTTTATAGCAAATCCCTAAATGTGTTATGCAGTACTTTCACAGGACAAAAGTTCCTGAAGATTTGTGTGACAGTAAATGTCTTCCATTTTTATGTCTTAATAGAATAGTGGTTAGATTCATCATTCTTTTCTTAGTTCAAATTTCTCTATAACTTCAGTTATCATGAAAGTCAATTTGTTCTACTTCTTATGCATTTAAGCAATGAAGAACTATCCTTGGGGGCTCTTTTAAAATTGCATTAAATGTAATTATCTGGTTTCAAGTGAATAAAACCCTAATTACTTTTGAAAAGAAGGTGCCTGAATGATAAGCATTGAACCTACATCCAATTTGTTTTACTCAAACAACAACCAAGGTAAACATTCTGTGACAGAAATGTAATGTATAGTCTAATTTTGTATGCAATGGATACTTTTAGTAAGCCTAATCCTCAACTCCTAGAGACGAGACTAATCTTCGTTTGTTACTGATATAATAGCTCAATAATTCTATTTACGTTTATCTTATGGCATTTGCTATGTTCTCCAGAAATAAAATCACTATTAGATATTAAGTACTTATAAAGCTTTCTGCAGTTTAAAAATGTAGCATTACATTTCATTTATCTATTTTCTCAAAGCAAATATGAGCTAAACTACTTTTGTAACTTTCATTAATTAATTTAGAAATTCAGGCATAGGGAATGATGGAACTCACCTAAGTACACCATAAATTACAATTAGTGTTAAGACAAGTAGAGAAAATAGTTCAATGAATCCAGTAGTGTGAGAAATAACTCCTGTGGGCATGGTCCATCTTCAGGAATTCATGAAATTTCTAGTCTTGCAAGACAGGCAGACTGTTCTAGGACTAGGAAATTTAAATTACAGCCATTAAGACAGTGGGCAAGCCATTTTGGCTTCTCTGGGTTGAGGGAAAATGGAACTAAAATTGTATATGGGGATCTGGAACTGGAGGAGGGACTTTTTGGAGGCAAGAATAAAAACTGTTTGTAGCAGGCCATGTGGTGCATCTGCCTGTTTCTACTGGGTTGGGTGCCTGATTTTGCAAAATCGAATACAGAAAACCTCACCCTCACCAAAATAAGTACAAATTGGATTACTTGAGTGCGTGTCGGTATGGGCAACGTTTCTTCCAGAAGTTCAATGTGAAGTTGGGACTAATACACAAGATATTAATGCCAATATATATATGGAAGTTAGGAAATGTACATATGGAAGCTGATATTTTTTTGTTTGCTTGCTCTCTTGTTTTGCCAGCATCACCAGGTTTTCACTCCTTGTCTGATAAGAAGTTGAATGATTAATTGGACTTTCAGTTTCATTTTCCTCATTTCTTTTCTTTGTATTTACTCTAACTACCTAATTCAGTTTTATAGCCAGCTATCATGTTTGTCTATGTCTGTGTAATATCAAATGTTTTACTTTTCCTTTCTATGGGCATTAATTTTAATGTATTATATTTTAGATTTTCTTTCTCCTCTCGGCAATATTTTGAGTGTATATCCTGATTAATCCCCTTTGTTGTCTTCAGACTCCTTTCAGGACAGATGTAGTGATTTGATTAATTTTGGAAAAGTTATTGGCAATATAAACCATAATTCGTATAATTCACTAAACTTCTAGAGATGAGTAAAGGCAAGTTCTCATCAATTTATCACAGATGCCAACAACTGCTGTTTTTTCTTACCTTGATATATTCCGTACATTTGTTTACCTTGCCTGGTTTAAATAGTCATTTGAGAGTGCACCCCTTGTTAATATGCATTCAGAGAATGTATGCGTGATAACTTTTGAAAAGTTATCGCTGATTCTTTGCTCATTCCCACTTAGAAATATCAGGTCCTACTTAATGTACCTTTAACTTGATTTTATTTTTTCTACCAAGATTGGGTTATTTTTTTTTTCTTTTAAAGTTTTTATTGTGAATTATGTGATAGTTTACATGGGAGAACATTAGCTTTACATTCATCCTATTATATATTGTTTCAGTACCATGATTACAATACCTCATCAAACAACAAAACAACTGTACCCTGTAAGCCTGCTCTCATCCCCCCAACTCCACCTGGTCATCAACACACAGCCCTTCTCCTTCTCTGGGTCTAGAGTCCCAAGCCACTCCATTTCTCCATGTCATCTTCTCTGACTTCAACTCTGGCATCATTGTTTCTCTGGGTAGGGTTCCAAACTCTGCTCTTCTCCCTTGATGGTCCCAGGGACCTCTGCTCCTGGATTGTCAAGTCAACCACTCCCCTCCTTTTACTACAAAACATCTACCTTTTACAATTCCAACAGCCACAGTCAATCCTGATAGCAATTATTCACTATTATACCACAAGACCTGTCCCCATCTCCTTTCATCAGCCCCACCCAGACAGATTGGATACTGCTCAGTGGAGATTCTACCTTTCTTTGCACCCTCTGGATGTAGGCTCCCTCTTGAAAGCTTGTAAACCAGTCACTTCTTGCCTTTGTTGTTGTTGTTGTTGTTAAGTGCCGTCGAGTCGGTTCCGACCCATAGCGACCCTG
>NW_006408529.1:21549463-21574542 GCF_000296735.1 Chrysochloris asiatica | reverse complement strand
TTAAATTAAATGTGTTGACATAATCCTATTTTAGTAAGCATGAGAAGGACATCGTGCATGGTAAAGTAGAGAGGCAGCGAAAAAAAAAAAAAAAATCTTTACAGGAGTAGAAAGCCTCATCTTTCTCCCGCGGAGCGGCTGGTAGTTTCGAACTGCTGACCTTAAGGTTCGCAGCCCGATTCGTATCCCCCCCATTTTAGGTAGCCAATGTCCAAGTTGCCCTCCCTGTCTACCTGTGTACTGAGGTGGTGGGAATGATCCTCACTGTAAAAATCTGTTCCCTCTTTTGAGCTACTGCATCCATATGTGTAGGTCAAGTTCATCAAATTGTATCATATTACTCTTTTTTTTTTCCCTCTTCTTTCTTCTTCTAGTCATGTTCTGATCATCCAGTCATTGAAGCATAGTCAAGTGGGTATCATCTGCAAGTGTGGGTGTTCTTGTGCATATGCCCTCTCTTCTTATCAGCTGGACACTTCACTCTCCATTCTAGTATTCTGTGGCTATGTCACTGTTTCTGGGTAAGAAATCCCCAAGTTCTGCCATATTGCTGGCCAACCAGGTCTCCACAAGGGTTCACATGAGTCTATTGAACGTGGTCAGACTTAGCTCACAGCTTCATTGCTGTTTTCCCTCACTTCTCCTTATTGGTGACCAACGTGGTCACCAGTCAGACCACATGCCTGCTCATGTATTCCCTTCAGTCTTAGTCTTGGAAGGGGGTTTGCCCTGAGGGGACCCAACCACTTGCTTTGATGTCTTCTGGGCAAGCAACTTGCTTGTTCTTGTTGTAGTCAGTCGGACTAACATACTGACATTTATTTTTCCTGTCAGTCTTTCTTTCAAAAAGAATCTTCTGTTCTTCTTGCTGCTTCAGGTTGGTCTGCTTGTCCTTTCAAGTGGAGATATCCCACCTCAGAAGATTCTGGATGGGGTTCAGGATTCCACCTATGGCTTTATGCAATGCAAAGGCTTCGCAGGAAGCCTCCTTAACTGGGCAAGTTGTAGCCCCATTTTATGTATTCTAACCAGTTATAGGCAAATGACAGACTTACAAGCTTTCTATGGTTATGTTTCTGGCTATTCCTTGCTCTTCCCCTCAGATGTCTATTTTACAATGTTATGCAAGAGAAACCAAGATTCAAAACACAGCCAAGCATCTTAACATTATTTGCCCCTTTTATTCATTCCAACCATGCGTCAATCCTTGTTTCCCAGAACACTGTTTTCCAAGGTTGTGCATACATCATTATTTATCGCTGTCCCATGCAAATCTGCCTAACTGTTGGTTGTAATGCTGTACCTCAGGATTTAATTTTTGGCCTGTTTTGTTTTTAGTCTTTCTCCCACTCCACAACCTGTTCTGGCCTTTTCCCTATTAATAAACAGTTCAGGGCTGGCTGTGGCCATTTTGTGCTGCCATTTGGTTTTTAGTGTGGACTGCCCCTTTAAAGGCTTAGCGGATGTGTGCACATGCATGATCGATGAACCCTTCAGTAGTGGCGGTGGGGGGTGTCCACTCGCTCAGGCACCCCCTCTAGTCACCAGAATGGATGTGTGCAGACAGCGAGAGGCCATTGAACAGATAGCAAAAAAATCAGAACTAAACAAAAAATGTTGTCCACTTTTGTCTCCAAGGTTCCTGCAGGTGTTAGTCCATGGTGGGTGTGCTTGGTCTTGCCATTTGGTCTCAACCAAGTTGGCGGCTCTTGGCCACCAAGCCTGGAAGATTCTAAAGTATGGTATTTCTTATTTCACTACAAGTTCCACTAGCTATAAGCCTTCAAAATTTAAAAATATTCCTACATATGTGGTTCAGAGTATTGGAGCTCTTCTCTGACCCTGCTTTGCCTGATATTCTGTGTTATTGCTGACAGTGATCTTTACTGCACTCTACCCTATCTGCCATCAAGCCCTGCCTCTCCAAATTGTATTATTTTTAAGATTAGTGTTGGTTCTTGAAATATATTTTAAGTACTTAAAATTGACTTTCTGTTCCCCCACTTCTAATTTTCACATTAATTTGCAACATTATTCAGGTTACGTTATCACTTTTCTTTGTGTTGTTGTGATGCTGAAAGCTATACAATTGATATTTCAAATACCTGCAGGGTCTCCCATAGCAGACAGCTTTCAGTGGCGCTTCCAGATTAAGACAAAATAGAAAGAAGAGGTGGACTACTTAGAAAAATTAGCCACTGAAAGTCTTATAAGTAGCAATAGGCTACTGTCTGACATAGGGCCAGAAGATAAGCTCCTAACTACACACACACACACACACACACACACAAATATATATATACATTAGAAAGATTTTATATATACGTATATATGAATTAAGCATGCGGTGCCGTGGGTTAATGCACTGGACTGCAAAGTCGGTTTGAACAAGGTCGGTGCTTCAAGCTCATCAACTGCTCCTTGGAAACCCTACACAGGATGACTATGGGTCAGAACCAACTCAACAGCACTTAACAACAACAATAACATTTTTATCACAAGGCAAAATATCACTAAAAGAAGAAGTAAAAAGACAAGATTGGTAGGGTTTAGTTGTTTGTTTTTACCTGATATGACTTTTTTTTTTTTCTTACTGGTTTATTAAGATTACTTTAGTTATCTCTTTCATTTTTAATAGCCAGCGACAAAACTCTTCTCTTGTTTCTAATTCATTCTCTCCTCCTTGTCACTCCATTCTATGATACTATGATATGAGGGCTATTTCAACTTACCACAACAAAATATTCCATTTGTTCCTATAGAGCTGTCCTAATGGCTTCTTTCTCCCTTCCCAATTTCTAAATTCAATTCAGTGAACTTCCACATTCTTTTGTTCAGCCCTTTTGTTATCATGGTTGTAGAATATAATTCTTCTTTCTAAAAGTTTTTTGAGGTTGCTCATGTGTCAGAATCCATTACTGAGTGCAGAGTATTAATTATACCTTTGCAACTCAAAACTGGAGACCAAATTTGCATTTAAATTCAGATATGTGGGACTAAACTGTGGCTGTTTGCCTTTCCTTGTAGTCTGCCTTGAAAGCAGTTAAAAGCTGCTAATATTGGCAAATCATACCAAGTTTGTTGTCTCAGATCCAATTCAAGCTGTCTTCTTTTACTTCATCTCAGTGCTCATATCTCTTTACTCTGAATGCTCAGATATATGTCTAAGCCCTCCCACTTCCAATTTATTTCAATTCTAAGCTGTTCCTACAGGGAAGTTTTTAATGGGATCTTCTTTTATGCTTTAAATAAAGTTTACTTTTAAAAAATTGTATAGATTTTTATACAACATTTTTTAGTTCATCCTTCCCATTTCTCCCTGCAGGAGAGAAGCAGCAATCTATATTAACTCCAACTCTATCTTTAGTTTCCCAAGATGCCTTCACCTATTTACAGATATCATTTTGTCTTTTTCATATTGAGCTTGGTATTTGGTAGCTGTTTAGAACACAAGTGTCATAAGCAATACTGAGAAGAGTAAGTAAAGAGAGGAGAAAGAAATGCAATAGAAGTTAGTCAAAGTGATGATAATTTAAAACATTGTTCAATTACTATCAATTGCTGAAATAAAGGGTCATCAGCTGAAAGATATGGAGAAACAATAATAATATTTATACTTATCCCATTTGACTTAACTTTGATGATCAAAACTTGACTAGAGGAAGATTTAAAATATATATAAATGTTTTGATAAAGGAAACAAGTATAAATAGCAACAATTTCATGAACTTGACAAATACTTATGGATGTAGTAGCTCAAAATACCAACTGAGAAGAAAAGGTTTTCACATCAAGTGTCAACCCTATCCCCTATGTATACAGGGTTGATAGGGTAGGGCAACTTAGACATTGGCTAACTAAAATGGGAAGGCTATAAAGGCCTGAATGAAGTTCCTGGCTTACAAGTTTCCAAGAGGGAATTTAGTTTCAGAGTGTGCGGGGGAAGGTAGAATCTCCACTGAATAGTTTTCATCTTGTCTAGATGGGTCTGGTGAAAGGAGATGGTGATAAGATTCATAGGATTCAATAGTAATAATATCATGACAAATTGTGACTGTCACAACTGAAAAGGTAGACATTTTGTTACAAAAAGAGGGGAAGTGGTCAACCTTACAGTCCAGGAACAGAGGACCCTAGGACCATCAAGGGAGAAAATCATGAGTGGAATATGGGACCTTATCCAGAGAAACAGAAATACCGGATATGGAGGCAGAGATGAGGACATGGAGAGATAGAGCAGCTGAGGGCTCTAGACTGATGGGAAGAGAAAGACTGTGTGCTAGTGGTCAGAAGGCAAGCTTACAGAATGTGCCCTTTGGTTGTTTAAATGATTATATCTTCATGAGTGCTTTTATGTACATCCCCCTCAAAAAAGAAACAAAACAGAGGGAATGGAAGCAAATACTGTAGAATGATAATGCACTGAGGAGATTGTAATCATTGCAACAAAATGATGAGTGTAAAACTGATATTCTCCTATGTAAATGATCACTCAAGTCACAATAAAAACCTTTAAAAATATATATTTTATTAATATCTTGCAGGGAAGAAGGCAATGGGATGACATATAATAACTCTTACAAAAAAACCTGCCAACCAAGAATTATATACCCTTAAATACATTATATCCCTTAAATACATCCATGAAATTAGGATAACACATGATAAACAGATATTAAATGGATTTGTCACAACCAGGCACACTTTACAAAAAATACTAAAATTTGTTCATTATATGGGAACAACCAACAACATCAGACAACAGCCACCCGTAACTCAATACACATCTACAAGTATTTACAGTAAAACAAACCTACAAGTCTGAAAATTGGGAACCAGAAATATCAATTTATAGTGGAGACAACTACAGAGCAAAAGGAGGGAATAGTGTAGTTACAGAACTGCCTTTGTCAAGGAAGTCTAATAGATTTCAAGATACAGAAGATTGTTCTAAACTGGGGAAGGAATTCATAAATTACAAGGTAACATAAAATGAATGCACTTCAAAATAAAAATAAAAGAAGAAAGCCATAAAGATTTAGCAAACATTAAAACAAAAGCAGTGTAGCAAGTGACAAGAACTCCCCACCCCAAGTAAAACTGAACTTAACACAGAAAATAATGTGAAACATAGAAACCAGCAGCACACACAAAAAATAAAATAAAAACAAAACAAAAAAATACACACACAATAAAATGACAGCAAGTAATTCACACCTACTATAATTATATTGAATGTCAATGTATTAAAATGAACCAGTCAAAAGACAGAGCGTAATAGAATGGATAAGAAAATAGAGTCATTCAATATGCTGTCTACAAGAAACACACATTACACACAAAGATAAAACAAGACTAAAAATCAAAGAATGAAAAAATGTATCAAGCTAATAGCAATCAAAAAGAATCGGTAGTGGCAACATTAATTTCTGGTAAAATAGACTTTAAGACAAAAGCCTCACAAGAGACAAAGAAATATGTTACATTATGATTAAAAAGCTAGTTAAATAATAGGACATAATTATGATAAATACTTATGCTTCCAACGTAAGAGCCTCAAAATGCATAAATTAACAGAATTGAAGAAATAGATAATTAATAAAACAATTTTAAAACACTACTTTATCATTTATTTATCTTAAACTTTTTATTGTGAATTGAGTGAGGTTTGCAGATAAGATCATATGCTTTACATTCAACAAATTATGCATTTTGTTTCATCTCATGATTCCAATCTCCTCCCTGAAACAAGTTATCCTACTTCCTCCCTGTAGCTCCCCATTTATATCAATGGAAGAATGGATAAACAGACTTTGGTACATACACACAATAGAATACTATGTAGCACTGAATAATAATGAATGTGTGAAACACTTTAACATGATAAACCTGGAGGACATTTGTGCTGTTTTTGTTAAGTGCTGTTGAGTTATTTTCAACTCACAGTGACCCTTTATAGGATTTCCAAGGAGCAGCTGGTGGGTTTGAACTGCTAATCTTGTGATCCACGGTCCAGTGCTGATCCTACAGTGTCACACCACGAGTCTATTATGCTAAGTGAAACTAGTCAATCACAAAAGGAAAAACATTGTATGTAACCATTATTGTAGAAAGTCAAAAATATATTTTCATGCTAAAAGAAACATTCTTTTACAGTTACCAGGAGTGAGAAGGAAGGGAGAATAATTCACAAGCATGAGTGTAGATAAATGTTAACTTGAGTGATAGGGAAGACAAGATATAACAAGAGAGTGGTTGGGAGAAAGATGATTAAGTTCAGGGACGGCACAGGGAGGAGTGCAAGAATTAAAGGGATTAGAGGTAAATACTGCTATGTACACAATCCTGCAATAACAGCAATCTATGGCTAGATACACTATAACTGCGTTGAAAGGGATCACTTTACAAAGTCCTGGATAGAGTGGGAGAAATGTGGAACAAAATGCAAAGTTATTAAAAAAAAGAGACCAAGTTTATTGGTCAGAAAGAGACTGGAATAGTCTGAGATTATGGTCCTTGGTCACCCTTCAAGTCTGGAACTGAACTCACCCTAGTGGCTCAATTTTCAGCCAGTCAGTACATAGGTATACAAGGGGAACTACAACATTAGTGAATTATGCACACCATGGAATGGTTGATTTTTCAAAATCAAAAGTATTTACCTTAGAATGAAATTCAGAAATGTTGGAAAAGAAAGTTAAATGAAAACAAGAATCATACAGAGACAGAAGCATAACTAGAGGGGATTACAATCATTGAAATGAAATGAAGGATACGATTTGTTGGACATATAACTGATGATTTGATCTTCAAACCTCACTTAGTTCACAAGAAACAAATATTTTTTAAAGCATTTTACCTCAGGAGGTCTTTTCAATGTGTATTTTCATCTAAAGCTTACATATCTTGAAATAGATTTCAGAGAATGATCACAGAGACTCATTAGCTCATATTATTTGTAAGATGGATTTTAGGGAACTTTATTAAATTTTTTTGAAGTTTACTTTTATTCACAATGGAAGTGTAAGCTGAAATAGTTGGAGAGTTTCTTTTAGTATATTTTAAAACTAACTTATCTCCATGTTGTTTTGTTCTTGTTAAGTACCATGGAGCTGGTTCCAACTCATAGTGACCCTGCACAGGGTTTCCGAGGCTGTATATCTTTACGGGAGCAGAAAGCCTCTCTTTCGCCCACAGAGCAGCAGGTAGTTTCGAACTGCTGACCTTGAATTTAGCAGCACAATTTGTAACCACTATGCTACCAGACCTCTTCTTTCACTAAGCTTCTCAAATAAAAATCTAATTTGCAATACTTCACCTTAATTATTTTTCCAGTATTGGAAATTAGATTTTTATTTGAGAACTTAGTGAAAAAAAACTGTACCATAGTAATTAAGACTGAGGGGTATACTAAGTCATTACCTAGGTTTTTAAATTGAATATAGTGCTTACAAAGGGTATGATCTTTCATTAATTAGCAATACTTCTGGACCTCAGTTTCCTCATTTTGAAATAGAGTTTTAATAGTACACATGCTGTAGAAATTGAAATATATGATATGTTCTTAAAAGAATACAAGTACATATTAAGCTCTCAATTAATACTTGCTAATATTGTTTCAATTCTCCTATTTGAAATATTTTAAGAAGATTCATGAGCTGTTGCTGTTAGGTATGATTGCGTCAATACCGAATCACAGCCACCCTGTGTGCGACAGAATGAAATGCTGTTTGGTCCTGTACCTACCTCACAATCATTGCTACATTTGAGCCCATCACTGTTGCTGCTGTGATAATCCATTTTACTGGGGATCTTCCAATGAGGGAGTATCATATAGAAATACAGCTGCTGGTAGTGGTGATGGTGGTTGTGTGCCATCAAGTCAGTTCCAACTTAGAGCAATCAGGTATAAGATTTTCAAAGCCACAATTCTTTACAGGAGCAGAACTCCACATGTTTTTCTCGAAGACCTTGCAGTTAGCAACTCAATTAGTAAACCACTATGTTACTAGGGATCCTTCATAGAAATGCTAGCCTAATAAAAAATTAATAAATACATTTTGTATACAGTAAACTATGTTCATTTTTTAAATGAATGCTCTAAAGTAGTGATTTCTAATTAACTTTTTCATTTAATAAATATTTTAAATCAGTTTCCATGTGATCAACTTCAATTCTTGGCAATCCATCCTATGTCAGTGTAGACCTGTGCTTTATCCAGGTTTCAATAGATGATTTTTAGTAATAAATCTCCAGGCCATTTGTTTAAAACACCTTTGGGTAGACTTAAACCTTTTAACATTTACATTAGCAGCATGTGTGTTTGCCTACTGGGGACTTCTAGTAAATATTTACTTGGCACTCAAATGAGCTGGCATGTTTGCTATGGTAGTGGGGCCAGTTGTACCTAGTTCTTGTTCTGGTGATACTGTTTGGCAGATGGCAATCTCGAGAAACCCTCTAATGACTGGGCTATAAAGCGCAGTTCATAAGCAATTTGGGATTTTCTAAGTAATTCCTTGGAATTGGCTTCCCTCCAATCCCCATGTTACTCCTCATGATTAATTTTCTCCTGCCAATACTATTTGCTGTGGATTAGCCATGTGTGTCATCTTGTATTTTGCAGTAATCTGGAAAATTGATGTTCTTCTTAATTTTCAGTTTCTCCTGGCAATTGAATGTCATGACCTGCTTCCTGATGACTCTAACTGTGTCCCCTTTAATTCTGTAACATCAAGCTCATCAGCAAAAAGAAGGATGAGTAAACTATTAAGCTACGGGCAAACAAATTCCTGAGCAAGTTTAAACAAAAGAGATACAGTTTGCTGAAGAAGAGCACGGGGTTTGAATTCTATCTAAATTTATATGCAGCTGCTTCAACTGTGCAATTAGCTGGGTTACTTTGAACAAATTAATTAAACCTACCTATGCTTGATTTTTCACCTGTAATATAAAGCTAATACAAACAACACACACACACTCCTCATTATAGTTGAGAGGACTAAAATAGTTAATACATGAAAAACACATAGCACGACTGGCATTTAGTAGTCTATGCGAGGAATTATCCCCATTATCAATATTTTCTTAAAAATAAAGACTACTAACAAGAAAATCCACTTTACGTTTTATGGTTTTAAGTCTGGCATTTATAGCCCTGTTTCCTTGTTTCACTCTGGTATTTAAAATAATAGTAAAATCATGTTGTTGTTTGGCGTTTCCCATCTATCAGAGAGCTTAAAATGGAGAGAGGGAGCATTAGTACAATATGTGAAGAGAAAGAATGAACCAGAAAAAATTTAAATGAAACTGAGGTGTGCCAAGTTTCCGGCATTCCAGGTCAATATAATTATTCAAGCCACATATTTAAAATCTCAAAGTAAAAGCAGTGAAAGGACCCTAACATTTCACTGTAAAATAGAGCAGACACAGGTCCCAGTTAGCTAGAGATGGTTCCGGATTATACTTGCTGCCCTGGGGTAGGTACTAGTAGTATTTTCCTTCACTCTCAAGTATGTGGTTTAAAAAATATGTTACATGATTTGAAAAAGATATCACTGCTTATTATGTGACCAATTTATGTAGAAGATACAAAAAAACAAAATTTTCAAATGTAATTAAAAAAAAGTTGGGGAATCCACCTCTCCAGTGGGAGGGACTCCATACTCTTCCTGCCATTTTAATCCACTGTTTTTTTTTTTTTTGTAAACCTCTAGCACCTGTTGTTGTTGTTGTTAAGTGCCTTCGAGTCGGTTCCGACCCATAGCGACCCTGTACAGGGTTTCCAAGGGTGTAAATCCTTACGGGAGTAGAAAGCCTCATCTTTCTCCCGCGGAGCGGCTGGTAGTTTCGAACCACTGACCTTAAGGTTCGCAGCCCGATTCGTAACCACTACGCTACCAGAGCTGGTCATGTGACTGGAGAGTACTAGCTCATGGCTTCACAGTAAGACAATTGCGTGTACAATAAACATTGGACTGAGAATTACAAAGTCAGAGATTCAAGTCCTCCAGACACGGGAGAAAACTGAGGCTTTCTGCTCCCGAGAAGATGTAAACACTTGGCAACACTCTAAAGTGTCGCTATGATTCGAACCGACTTGACGGCATTTTAAAGAGACAACATTATCGAATGCTTTGAAAAATACAGAAAATGATTACAATTTCCATTAAAAATACTTTGTATTAACACAGAAAAGCACTCTATGTGTTTTCCACTTGAATATAAAATGTAAACTGAACTAAAAAAAAAACTAAGACATAATTGCTAATTTGATAGATTATTAATTAAAAATATTCTGTTTTCCATTCAAGTAACGCTATTATCACATGTAACTAGCAAAGTGCATGTATTTGGGAATGTTGTTGTTGTTGTTAAGTGCCTTCGAGTCGATTCCGACTCATAGCGACCCTGTACAGGGTTTCTGAGGGTGTAAATCTTTACGGGAGTAGAAAGCCTCATCTTTCTCCCGCAGAGCGGCTGGTAGTTTCGAACCGTTGACTTTAAGGTTCGCAGCCCAATTCGTAATACATATAAATAGATTTTGATTTATAAAATGCTTATAATTATATCAGAGTCACACAACAGAGATGGTTCTCTTGTCTTAAAAAATAGTACCATACTTTTTTTTTTATTAGCTGCACATGAATATTTTTATCTAGAGTATAATTCAATTGTTTGAGATATTTACTCCTTTCGTGTTTGCTTTCTGTTTTGTGGTTTGCTTTTTTATTTTTTTCCAAGGCAACACTTTCTCTTGGACCATTTATAAATGCTGTTGTTAATTCCAATTGAGTGGGTTCCAACTCATAGTGACCCTGTATAGAGTCTCTGAGGAGCAGCTCCTGGGTTTGAACTGCCAAACTTGTGGTTCACAGTCCAGTACTGATCCACAGCGCCTTATCACGAACATCTCACCTATTTCATTCCAGAGAAAGATGAGATTTTATTGAGAACTGAGTGGAGGCAGTAGATTTGCTTAGAAGCAATCAGTGGTTATTTTTGTTTTAAATGTTGTCTAGTAGGTTTCAACTCATAGTGACCCTGTATAGAGTTTCTAACCATCAATCCTGTGGCTCAAACTGACCTTACAGTCCATTGCTACTAGCCACATTTTTGGAGAAATTTGAGAGGCTACGTGCATACAAAACATATATAGTCAGGAAGCAGGTGGAAGTATTTCAGAAACATTGTCTAAGAAAATATTTCCAATAGTCAAATCTTCACTTTCCATAAAGGAGATCCTGCTTGATTCCTAGCTAAAATGAACATACACAGTTGCCATTCGTCTGTCAAGGAAGGCTTGCATGTTTTTATAGTACTGAACAGGTTTCAGCAGAGCTGTCACACTACGAGAACTGGGATGGACCATTTGGCGATCTACTATGAAAAATCAACAAACGAAAATCCTACGGGTCAAAATGAGATATTTACTACTATTTGTCTGGGGACAATTGATGGCAACAAATAACCACAAAGTATTTTCTGTACTAGTAATTAATCATCATAAGCGTATTGCTTACAAGTCGGGCTGCCAATCTCAAGGTCAGCAGTTCGAAACTACCAGCTGTTCCGCGGAAGAAAGATGAGCCTTTCTGGTCCCGTAAAGATTTACAGCCTCGGAAACCCTGTGCAGGGTCACTATGAGTCGGAACCGACTCCACGGTACTTTAAAACAACAACAACAACAATATAGATGGAGTCCTGGTATGGCCTTGTTGCATAAGCATTGGACTGCTAATCACAATGTCAGTGATTCAAACCTATCAACTGCTCCTCAGAAACCCTATACAGTTCGCAATGAGTTGGAACCAAGTTGACCTTAATTAAACAACACTTAACAACAACAACAATGTATATCTGCAAGGAAAAAAAAAAGTAATACTGTTGCCATTGAGTAGATTCCAAATTTATATTTTTATACCTTTGCTTTAAACATAATTGACTTTATTTTTGATTTTTCAAAATTGTATTTCTAAAGGCAGTAATAAAAACAGAAACACATTTTCATTTATGTGTCTTGAATATTTGCAATTTGTTCCATTTAAAGCAAATTAATTACCTAAGTACATTTGTAACCTATTACTGAGATTCTTCTATATTGTTCCAAGAGGTATAAATATTCTAATTTTCAATTTCACATTATTTTACACAATGTTTTGGTAATTGTATATAAAATTTAAATCATTCTTACAAATGCATAATTTAAGTAATGTATAGGTACTAATTACTTTAGGGATAGTATTACATATTTTAAATAGTTGAATATAATCAAAAAAGGCAGTCTATTTGTTGTTGTTGTTGTTAAGTGTTGTCAAGTGAGTTCTGAGTCATAGTGACCCTGCATAGTGTGTCCAAGGGCAACTGGTAGATTTGAATTGTCCACTTTGCATTTACCAGTCCAGTATCACACCAGGACTCAGACAATCTACTTTGATAATTGAATTTTAATTAAAAAAATATTATTTTATTCATATTTAAACCCCAGTGCTATATTTTAAAGGATCCCTGGGTGGTACAAATGGCTAAGCAGTAGACTGCTAACTGAAAGGGTTGGTGGTTTGAATTCATCCAGAGGCGCAATAAAAGAAAGTTCTGGTAATCTTCTTCCAAAGATCACAGCCATTGAAAGCTATGGAGCACAGTTCTACTCAGACACAACAGAGTTGCCATGAGTCAGATCACCTCAATGGAAACTGGATTGTTTGATTTGTTTTTTTAGGGTACCTTTATTCTGTGTCAAAAATTATTTGTATGATTTTTGCTTGGTTTAGATGCTCACATTAGTCCTTGAGTTTTAAATAATCATTTCATTTACCAACTCATCTCACAAAAGGTCTGCCATTACAAGAGTATTTTGGGTCTACCTTGGAAATTCTATACAGGGCCACTATGAGTCAGAACCGACTCTATGACCCTTAACAACAAAAACAACAATCTTTTTTAAAATTCCTCCTAAATGCTTTTTCTCAGATAGAGTTTCCTCATCAGAAGAATGTATGCACAGATTATTTTCTTTTAAAAAGGGGAAATTTATTGAAACAAAAGACTAAGTCCATTGTTTCAAAAGTTTACTGAAGGGTACATCTCATATTAACTTTTAGCTTAAATCTGTATATCATTAACATCCTACAAAAAGTTTTGTCCTTACAAATCCTTACACTGGACTGCTAATCAAACAAAATATGACTTTCAGTTCAAAGAGAGGAATCATCTACTAGAAAGTGTATAATCTCAGTAAAGGTGCAGGATCACTAATGCTCTAACAGCCAATTTCATAATACAGCAGTAAGAAGAAATATAATAAATCTATTTTAATACATTAAATTCTAATTCTAAGTTATGACAAAAACTTGAATTATTTAAGGTAACTACTGGATAACTGAGATACATGTCACATTCTACTGGGAATGAGAACAAGGGTATCTTTCGTTATGTCAATGGCATGGTTTTATAACTAAGAACCAGAACAGTGTTTAAATAACTAGGTCTGTTTTCTAATGATTGCATATCTGGATGTCAATATTGCAGCAATAATAAAATGTTAAATTTCTCTCACAACCTACAAAATTTAGAGAGGAGATTGTAAGTTTTCCAAAAGAACAACTCATTCATCAGCCTTATAATATATTTTGTACCTAACATACCATTAATTAAATAAAACAAAGCTCTACTGAAAGTAAGATGTTACCCATCTAGGCAGTCAAAGATGGAGTAAACCAAAGTTGTATCTCTTGTATTTTGGTAACCAGACTAAATGTTTACTTAAGACAGTTCAGTCAGCATTTTAAAAAGTACACAAAGGTGTGTCTATAGCTAATCGTACTTTGACTGCTGAAGACTATGTCACATTTCCATATTTTTAATAATGAACACACATAGTGAACTTTTTGAATTTTATTATGCCAACATATTTGATAGACATTTGCAGTTTTTAAAATAGGAGATGTAATCTTATTTTTATCAGAAAGTGACATAGCTAGATAATATCTTTTTTTTTTTTAATGCTTTATTGTGAATTATGTGATAGTTTACATCAGAGGACATTAGCTTCACAGTGATCCCATCGTATATCGTTTCCTTGCCATGGTTGCAATCCCCTCCATGCATCATCCATCAACCAAAGGGTATACTCCGCAAGCCTAGCCGCGGATCATCAGCACATGACCCCTCTCCCTCTCTGGGTCTAAAGTCTCCAGCCACTCCATCTCTCCATGTCATAGTCTCTGCCTCCATCTCTGGCATCAATGCTTCTCTGGGTAGGGTTCCGTTCTCTGCATTTCTCCCTTGATGGTCCCAGGGACCTCCGTTCCTAGACCGTAATGTTAATCACTCCCCTCCCTTTGCCACAAAATGTCTACCTTTACATTTTCAGCCCTTACAATCAGTCCTGATAACAATTATTCACTGTTGTATTGCAAGAGACCTATCTGTATCTCCTTTCATCAGCCCTGCCCAGACAGATTGGATATTACTCAGTGGAGATTATATATACCTTCCTCCACGCCCTCTGGATCTAGGTTCCCTCTTGAAAGCTTGTAAGCCAGTCACTTCTTGCCTCTGTAACCCCTCTCCCCCACAAATCTGGGTAGCCAATGTCCAAGTTGACCATCCCTTCCATCCCTGTCCTCTCCATGTGTGGAGGGGGTAGGAATGATCCTTGATGTGAAGATGTGTTCCCTCTTTTGAGCTACTGCTTCCATATGTGTAGGTCAAGTTCATCAAATTGCATCAGATTTTTTTTTTTTTTAACCTCTTCTTTCTTCTTCTAGTTGAGCTCTGATCATCCAGTCATTGAAGCCAGCTCAAGTGGGTATTATCTGCAAGTGTGGATGTACTTATGCATGTGCCCTCTCTTATCAGCTGAACGTTTCACTCTCCACTCTAGTCCTCTGTGGTTGTCACTGACTCTGGGTCCAAGAGTCCCTGGACTTGCCACACTGCTGGCCAACCAGGACTCTAGCCAGATTCACAGATATCTATTGAGCATTGTAGGGCTTATCTCATAGCTTCATTGCTGCTTTTGCCTCATTTCCCCTTACTGGTGACGAATGTGGCCACCAATCAGAGCGTGTATTGCCATTAGGCAAATCTGCTGCACAGGAACTTTTTAAAGTATTGAAGAGCAGAGATGTCAGCTTGGGGACTAAGGTGCGCCTGACCCAAGCCATGATATTTTCAGTAACCGCATATGGATGTGAAAGCTAGACAGTGAATAAGGAAGATTGTAGAAGAATTGATGCCTTTGAGTTGTGGTGTTGAAGGAGAATACTAAAAGTGCCATGGACTGCCAAAAGAACCAATAGATCTGTTTTGGAAGAAGTGCATCCAGAGTGCTCCTTGGAGGCCAGGATGGCTAAGCTTCGTCTTTCATACTTTGGACATATTGTCAGGAGGGAACAGTCGCTGGAGAAGGATGTCATGCTGGGTAAGATGTAGGGTCAGAGAAAAAGAGGAAGACGCCCAACTAGATGGATCAGCCAAGTAGCATCATTGATGGCATCAAGTGTGGCAGCGGTAGTGAGGTTGGCCCAGGATCGGACATTGTTTTGTTCTGCTGTGCATGGGGGTCGCTATGAGTCGGTTCTGACTCGATGGAAACTGACAACAACAACAACAATTGCCATTGAGTCTTAGTCTTAGAAGGAGGTTTGACCTGAGGGGGACTCAACCACTTGCCTTGATGTCTCCTGTGTGTAAGTTTAGGTAGGTCGTGTTTTTCTAAAAATGTATCCATCTCTTCTAAGTTTTTTAATTTGTTGGAGTACAACTCTTCATAGTATTCTGTTATCATCTTTTTTATTTCCTTTGGTTCCATTGTGACATCGCCCATGTGGTTTCTAATGCGTGTTATTTGTGTTTTCCCCTTTCTTTTGTTAGGTTTTCCAGTGGTCTGTCAATTCTGTTAATCCTTTCAAAGAACCAGCTTCTTGTCCCATTGAGTCTTTCTATAGTTTTTCAATTTTCCATCTCATTTATTTCTGCTCTTTAGTATTTCCTTTATTTTGGTGACTGTACGTTCCCTTTGCTGGTCTGTTTCTAATTGTTGGAGATGCTGTGTTAATGTGTTAATTTTGTTTCTTTCCTCTTTTTGGATGTGTGCATTTATCGCAATAAATTGTCCTCTCAGCACTGCTTTGCTGTGTCCCAAAGATTTTGATAGGTTGTGTTTTCATTCTCATTTGTTTTTAGTAACTTTGTGAATTCAAGTTTAATTTCTTCTTTTACCTAGTCACTTTTCAGCATGATGTTGTTTAGTTTCCATGTATTCAACTTTATTTCCTTAGTTTTCTTGTTTTTTCTAGTTTTATAGCATTGTGGTCTGAGAAGATGCTCTGTAGAATTTTGATGTTTGTAAATTTATGGAGGCTTGCTTTGTGACCTAACACATGGTCAATTCTGGAAAATGTTCCATGAGCACTGGAGAAGAATGTATATTGTGCTGTTGTTGGATTGAATGTTCTGTGTACATCTATGAGATCAAGTTGGTTGACTGTGTTGTTTAGTTCCTCTGTAACTTTGTCGGGTTTATTTCTGGTTGTTCTGTCCCATTTCGAAAGTGGCATGTTAAAATCTCCCACTATAATTGTAGATTTAGCTATTTATTTCTTTAATTCTAGTAAGGTTGCTTCATGTATCTTGGTGGTCTTTCATTGGGAGCGTAGATTTTTATTATGGTTATGTCATCTTGCTCAATTGACCCTTTGATCATGGAATAATGTCCTTCTTTGTCTCTTATGGTGGTTTTTATCTTAAAGTTTACTTTGTCGGAGATTAGTATTGCCGCTCATGCTTGCTTATTGTTGCAGTTAGCTATGTAAAATTTTTTCCATCCTTTAACTTTTAGTCTGTTTTTGTCTTTGTGTGTAAGGTGTGTCTCTTGCAGACAGCATATTGAAGGGTCCTGTTTTCTTATCAACTCTGCCACTCTATGTCTCTTCACTAGTGCATTCAATCCATTAACATTCAATGTAATTATTGATAAGTATGAATTAATGCTGTGTTGTGTTACTTTTTTGGTAGTGCTGTTTGGTCTTTTGCTCTGCATGCCTTCTTGTATTGGGTTTGTGTTTTTATGCTATTTCTTGTTGGTTTCTTCTTAGTTTTCATGTTTGCTTGTTCTGTTTGTAAGTTTATTTTCATGGTTAAATGTGAAGTACTAACTTTCTTTGGGGTTACTCATAGTCTCCATTTAAGAGAATCCATTGTATCCTGTAATTTACCTGACAGCCTCACCACCTGGGTCTCTGTTGCTACATTTGTCCCTTCTTTGACATTGATATAATTTTGATCTTCAGTTGACCTCCCAGCTCCTTTGATTTCATTGTTGTAGTCTTGTTCTGTTCTGAACTCTGCTACCTGTTGACTGAATTCCAGGTGGTGTTGCCATGCCTGACAATCTCTGGTTGTTGTCTGTTCTTTTGGTTTTCAGTCCACAGAACTCCCTTTCGTATATTTTGAAGTACTGGGTTGGTTTTGATAAAATCTCTCAGATTCTGTTTATCATGGAATGTCTTGATAATATCATTGTATTTAATTGATAACTTTGCTGGATAGACAATACTTGATTGACAGTTTTTTATTGTATGATTTTGTATATGTCTTCCCATTGCCTTCTTGTCTGCATGATTTGTTCTGAATAGTCAGAGCTTAATCTGATTTGCTTGCGTTTGTAAGTAACACTCCTCTTTTACCTGGCTGATTTTAGGATTCTCTCATTTGTCTTTGATGTTGGAGAGCTTGATGATTATATGTCTTGGTGACTTTCTTTTGGGGTCTATTCTTCCTGGGGTACATTCGGCTTCTTGAATGTTTATCTTCTCATCTTTCAAGATTTTAGGGAAATTTTCTTCCAGATGCTCTTCAATTACCTCATCTGTGGATTTCTCTGATTCTTCCTGTTCTGGTATGCCAATAATTCTTAAGTTGTTCATTTTCATGTTATCCAGCATGACTCTTAGACTCTCTTCAGATTTTTTTATTCTTTTTTTCTTCTTGCTCTTCTATCTTAGCAGTATTGAGAGATTTGTCTTCCAACTCACTAGTTCTGGTTTCCATCTCTTCTATTCTTCTCCTTTACCCTTTCAGTGTATTATCCATTTCTTATGTATTATTATTAATCATATGGACCTCTTTTTGCAGGTTTGAATGGTTTCCAATGCTGTATCAATTTTATTTGATTGCCCTGTAGTACTTTCCTGACTTCTTCCTTATTTTCCTCTACCCCTTTTTGGAGCATTTGAATTTGTTTCCATATCATTCTTCTGAATTCTTCTCAGGCATATCCAAAACCTACTCTTTCTCTTCTATAAAGCCTTTGTCTATCTCCAGCTCATTTGTCTCAGCTATTCGCTTCTGTTTTTGGACATGTTTTGATATCACTTGTTGTTTTTTGTTCGTCATTTCCAATAGTTATGTGTTTTTTTAATGCTTAAGTGAATGTTTGTTGATGGTTATTATTAAGTTTACTTAATGTCTCCTGGTAAATATTATCAGGATATAGGCTTCCCTTTTTGCATGTAATGCTTAGCAGGTGTTTCAGTGGTGGAATATTATGTGGTACGCTTATAGTTTGGCTATATGGCCACAGTTGCTGTGTTTCTGGGCATCATAGGGAGAAAAAGCTCCCACCTCCAGGAAATATTTGTTATCAAAAGGACCAAAAACAGAAGTAATATAAATGCAGAGACAAAAAAACACCACTTTGGAACAGAAATAAAACTGTGGTTTATTGACCCATGCTATTCAGGCAGTGTGTGTGCAGCAGTGGGTGAGGGTGTCCACTCGCTCAGGCCCCTTCTCTAGTCACTGCAATAGAGGTGCACAGGTAGATATCAAGTAGTTAATGTGAGAAGAGTTTTCCTCTATTTATGTCTCTGAAGGTCAGTTAGGTATCAGCATGTGCATAGCGCAATTCTTGAGATGGTTGAATCCTTTTATGTTGGGGTTTTACAGATTGTTTTATAAGGGTGCTGCACAGGGAGCTCAGGTAGCACAGAGGCCATGAATGGGGCCACAAATAACAAAGTCAGCAGCTCAAAACCACCAGCCACACCACTGGAGAAAGGTAAGGTGCTCTGCTCTGGCAAAGACCCACAGCCTCAGAAACTCCGGACAGGGTCACTTGGACTTGGAATTGGCTCCATGGTGCACAGCCACCAAGGGTCCTTCACAAGTGAATTTTAGGGCTGTATCTCCACAGCTGACATCATAAGTAGCCACCAAGCTCCTTCTCTCTGTACGGTAGGAAAACTATCCCACCTATTGGCATCAGGGCTGAGCAAAGAAGGTGGGACTAGGAAAAGGAGGAAGAAATATGTACAGTCTTCTGTGCCTCTTTTTTTGCAAATGTCTCTGCACCAGTTTTAGTGCCGGTTTTCTGAGCTGGTCTGGCTGTAGCTCCACCATCTAAACTCTGCCAGGGAAGGGTGGCTACAGAGGGAGTCCCAGCTCCAGATTCCTAACTCACAGTAATTTCCTTAATATTGTGATTATTTTCACTTGCAAGTGTGGGAAACTGATGTTCTGGACCTTAAGATAGATACGGAGCTCTGGAGTTGTTCAGAAAGCACTTCCTCAGTGAGTTCCCAGTCCCTCCACCAAGGAGACTTCCCTACCTGGTTTTCTCTACTGCTGCCCAAACTGGAAGTAGATACTATCATTTTGCCTGAAGAAATACATTCATTCACTGATGCAAACTTCAAAGTTAATACCTCAATTATGTGTAAGAGAAGAAAAAATATCTACCTGGAAATACAGTGATGAATATTTAATTTTTTGAAAAAGTTAGTTTATTAATTGTTACCATTTTTGTTAGATTGCCATACATTCTATTCTGACTCAGAATGATGACTCAATATATAATAGAATGAAACACCATCTCACCCTGTGCCACCCTCAAAACTGTTATGTGTAAGCCCACTGTTGTAGTCACTCTGTCAATGCATCTCCTTTAGGGTCTTTCTGGTTTTTTTGCTGACTTTCTACTTTACTAAGTAGAGGTTTTCATGCATTAGTCATTCTACTTACGCAATTGTTGTTGTTGTCAAGTGCCGTCAAGTTGGTTCCAACTCATAGCAACCCTGTATAGGATTTCCAAGTTGTGGTTGTGAGTTTGAACCACCAACTTTGTCATTCAAACTGACCTTAAAGTCCAGTTCATTAACCCACACTAAGACTCTATTTATACTATTAGTCATTCACTACATGTGATCCATATTCTATCTAGAATTAATTACAAAAAAATTAATTTCCTTAACTACATATTAACAGTTAAATATTTTATTATTACATTTCCTCTTTTACTTTTGAAAAAGCTGAGAATCAAATATTGTATGAAATTTTAATAAACAAATCTAAAATCATAAAGGTGCTTCTACTTAACTGCTATTTGAATCCAAGAATACTTAAGGTAATATGTGCAGTATACACACCATAAATAACTGTAAATATAAAGTAATACATATGAGTATTATGTTTAAGAACAGTTGTAAATAGATAGATAGATAGATAGATAGATAGATAGATAGATAGATAGATAGATAAATAGATAGATAGGAATTACAATGAAGTTTTGGTAATTAGTAAAACATTGCTAACGTGAAACTTAGAGGTGGCATTTCAAGTAAGTATGGGGAGATTGCTTACTTTGTAAAATGTAAAAGAATAAAAAAACCCAACTCCTTCACATCTTACACCAAAATAAATTACAAATGTCAAATTAACAAAACAAAACTCAAAAAAATTATGAAACCTTTTTTTTTTTTTTTTTGGTAGTGTTGGATTAGAGAATTTTTCTATGGCAGAAAGTTAAAATATGTATAATTAAGTCTGTTTAACTAAATGAAAATAATCTGAATATGAAATAATGCTATAAACAAAATAAAAGATAAAAGTTAGAAGAAAATATACAAATAATCTAATAAAGATTTAATATGTCTAAGAGTTTTAGGATTCTTATGAGTCATTTGGAAAAAGATCAGTAATCCAATGAACACTTGAATAGACCATATACATATGGAGCAATTTCAGTCTCAATAATGGACCAGACACAAATTAGAACTCAATTGTTGTTTTTGTTGTTAGATGCCATTGAGCAACTCATACACAACAGAATTAAACACTGCCTTGTACTGCATCATCTTCACAATTGTTATGTTTGAGTCCATTGTTACAATTATTTCAGTCCATCTTATGTTAGCAACATTTGATGGTCTTCTTCTTTTTGAGTCAGAGACTGTTTGGTTGAAATTCTATTAGTTCTCTAGCCTTTGAAGAAAGATTATCTCTGGTAGCATAGTAGTTGCAAATTGGGATGCACATCTTAAGGTCAGCAGTTTGAAACTACCAGCCACTTTGCAGGAGAAAGATGAGGCTTTCTATGCTTGTCAAGATTTATAGCCTTGGAAACCCTTTACAGGGTCACTATGGGTCTGAATTGACTCGACGGCACTTAACAACAACAACAATATATTTCAATTTTAAGAAGTCCTGGTTGCATAATGGTTAAATTGCTTGGCTTCTAATCACAAGGTGAGTTATTTAACCAACGAGCCACTTCTTAAATCAAGATATGGCAGTCAGTTCCAGTAAAGATTTGCAGCCTTAGAAACTCTATGGGCCATTCTGTTGTTACCTACATGGTCACTATGATCCGAATCAACTCTATGGCAATGTTATTGTGGTGGTTTTAGAAGCTTAAATTTACCTTTAGAAGTTGGGTGTTTGTGCTTTGAAATTGGGATTATGAAGAATCAAACACAGAATCTGGAGCTCAGTGAAACCAAAACACAAAATACCTACTGCTGTCAAGTAGATTCTGACACTATGACTCTACAGAATAGAACAAAACTTCTCCATAGGGTTTCCAAGGATATAAATTTCCAGCAGCACACTACTACGTCTTTGTCACCCTGAGTGTGGTTGTTCAAACAACCTTAGTTGTTTAATCATTGTACCGACATTGCTCCTTAGAGACATATATTCTAAATCATATATGCAAAAAAAGATTCATTTGGAAGTAAGTACCCAGCTGGTCAAATTAATTATGATACATTCTGTAGTGAAACATTATTCAGTCATTAAAATAAAATATCTTGGTCTGTGTTCAGGTGGGATTAAGGTTGTGTTTGTTTTTGTGTGCTCATGTTTGCATTTGTGTGTGTGACTCAGCGACAAGAGAAAAACTGCGTCTAGCATGTATAGACTGAAAACATTTGTGTTAAAAATAAAGCAAAAAGAAATCATGCTTATATATCTTCTCAGGGGAGATGTAAAACTTTGTCTGGGAGTTTCCAATTTAAATATAGAGACAGATGGGACACAGTTCTCTTTTCAGCATCTTTTGTACCTTTTTATGCTATCTGTGTGTGCTAATATGTGCACACTTATTAGCAGTATTTCTGATCTTTGTTTTTTTTTAGATATTTACAAATATTAAATATTGTTGTTATAAATTTGAATAACTCAAAGAATAAATTATTCATATTCTCATAAATTTATTCTTTGTACATTAAAAGAAAAAATTATGCATTCCACACTAATGAGTCTGATGCATCAAAAGATGTCAAAAAGTTTTTTTGTAGAATTAGTGTGACGGTTAAGGCTGTGTGCCAATTTGGCAATTATGATGTAATCATCCCATAATAAGATCTGATATAATGTAATTACTTCCATGATGAGCTCTAATACACTCAGCCAATCAATTAAAAGGGAATGTACTTGGGGGTGCAGCCTGCTCTCAAAATATGTGGACATGCTAGCAAAGTTTGATTTTTGCTAGGTCTGAATCTTGTATCTTATCATCTGACTTCTGGTTCATTGGACTTCAGCTATCAATCTTGATTTTTCATTGCCTGCCAATCCTGGGTGTAGTCAGCAGTCTGCCATCTTACCTTCTGATCTTGGGTTTATCAGCCCCTTATCACAAGAGAAACCTCCAGCCTGTCAACTGACCTATAAACTTGAAACTTACCTGCCTCTACAACTGTGTGACCATTCCTGTAAGTTAAATCTTTCTGTGTATCTACATATATACACTTTGCTGGTTTTGCTTCTCTAGAGAACCTAGCCTAAGACAATCAGAAGTTCAGGTAATATCTATCTAAATAAATAATTACTTATCTAAAGAAATAATTATTCATCGAAATAACTCAACAAAATACAAGACATCACCAGTTATTCATCTCATTACATATGTAGTCATGGTAGGTTACTGAAGCTCATTTATTAAGTAGACAAATCTTTCTCTAACAGTATTGTAAGAATTCAATGATACAATGAATGTAAAAATGCTTTGTAATATTAAAAATTGTAAATTATTATTATAGAAAATGTAATATTTTACTAAAGGAATCTTTTATAAAGCATATATTTAGGATAGATCACTGAAAAAATATTAGAGATTTTCCTGTCTACTCTGTTTTTAGATTCCAATGTTGCCATGCTAGTAGTGCATCAGCTGAAAGCTTGACTGTACCTACTTCTCTCCTTGTGTCTATTCTAGGTCTGGTTCCTTAAGAACACTGTTGTTGTTGTTATGTGCCATGGAGTAGGTTCTGGCTCATAACTACACTATACAGGGTTTCTGAGGCTGGAAATCTTTACGGGAGCAGAAAGCCTCATCTTTCAACTGCGGAGCAGCTGGTAGTTTCAAACTGCTGACCTTGCAGTTCGCAGCCCAATTTGTAACCACTACACTACTAAATTAATCCTGCCTTCTTTTTTTTTTTCACTTCTCTCTTAACAATCTCCTTCTGTATTAGGAAAGTATTAACAGGTAAATTTATGCTTAAAGTGAATGCACATTTACTTAATAATGCTGGTAAGATTAAGTCCTTTAATTTGAAGCATTTTGTAGCTTTTTCTCTAACTATGATAGACTTTCAGGGCAGTATTAAGACTTTCCTAAAAGAACAAATATCTTAAGTGATTTAGGAGTCACTTCACTCACATGCAAGTAGTTAAGCTCTACAATTTAAATGAAAATAGACATTTTTTTATGTAAAATGTTGTATGGAAATGCCAAATTTTCAAAATGGAAGTGACCTAGTCTGATGAAAGCTTGAAACAATATCACCATTTAAGTATTGCATGATTGCAATGTCTTTCACGAAAATCACATTTTATTAGAAATAGCACTGCAGCTGTAAAAATCCACACACCATGTTTAAAATAAAATGATATCTAAAAGATCTTCCAATGTTTATTTGGAAAAATTTTAACATTTTTTAATTCAGAGACATTATCAAGCCCTGATTGCCCTACCACAATATCCTCCATTTTCAAGCATTTCTGAGAATAATAGAAAAGAGTGAGTAGAAGCACATTTATAATAGAAACAGAACAATAGAAATTTATTCTGGTAGACAGAACAAATAATAGATCTGAAAACTGATTAAATATGATTGCATAGAAGAGTTAATATTTAAAAAATATTTCCTTGTATCTAATTTTCACTTTTCATGCTTGACCAAGTGCAGCATGTATATGGTAACATTTTTAGTTTGGATCAAATGATGCACTAGGCGATGATCTTCAAAGGCAAGAGGTCTTAACCTGCACTGGCATCATTCCAGAGTAACTCCAGAAACTGAAAAGAAAAAACACTATGATTAGTGGGCTGCCTGCTTCCTATACATAAGTTCTATCCATGGCCCCTTCTTTTCTTCATTCTATGCAGGCAACCAAACAGCTTTTTACAATACCAGGTCAGAAAGTTCAAACTATCAACTGTATTGGATATAATCTAATTGCAATCGTTTTTAGATATATCTATTGTTGCTCTTTGAAAGGAAATGGGAATTGGAAGGGAGGACTGTGTAGCCATTTTTTTTTTTTTTTTTTTTTTGTTTTTGTATCTGTTAATTGTTATCGAGTTGATTCCAACCCATAGTGACACTGTATAGGGTTTCCAAGGAGCAACAATAGGGAACACCAAAAGGGAAGAAAACACTTAGAATTTCTCATACTGAGGAAACTAAATTAAAACTTCAAGGCTCAACTTGAAATATTGAAGGATTCTCTGGGAAAAATATTGAATGATGCAGAAAGCATCAAAAGAAGCTGGAAGGAATATACAG
>NW_006408529.1:21544359-21549363 GCF_000296735.1 Chrysochloris asiatica | reverse complement strand
GAAAGGAAATGGGAATTGGAAGGGAGGACTGTGTAGCCATTTTTTTTCATTTATACTGTTGTTGTTGTTGTTGTTGTTGTTGTTGTTAACTGTCATCAACTTGATTCCAACACATAGCGACCCTGTATAGGGTTTCCAAGGAGGAGCTGGTAAGCTTGAACTGCCGACTTTGCAGTTCAAATGGCTTTGCAGTCATTTGCACCAGGAGGCTAAAGGTTGCTATATTAGAAACTTGACCCTGCCCCAAAAGACACTGATTGGTTCCTATACTAGTTGGTTGATCACCACAATCTAGAATATTGTTTTCTGAATCATACATAGCTTGCTTACCAAACGCACAAGATCTTATTACTGTTATTTTATTCTGTTCTTATCTAGAATGCTCAAGTTAGTTTCTGAATGATGTCTGTTAATCTACTCTCCAGCTAAACCTTGGAGTCATTAGCCATCTCAACATTATGATTTTATTTAATGTTCCTCTCTTACTCTTGCATTCCTGGTGTGGTGCTGTGGGTTAATGTGCCAGACTGCAAAGCCGTTTGAACTGCAAGGTCGGTTGTTCAAGCTCACCAGCTTCTCCTTGGAAAACCTATACAGGGTCCCTATGGGTCAGAACCAACTCGACAGCACTTAACAACAACAACAACAGCTTATTCTTGGTGTGAAAAGAAAATAGCAATGTTGATGTTCAACAGAAACAAAATCAGGTTTCCTTTATATTGCTATCATACAGTAAATCATAATACTCATGAAAAGTTTGTGTTGTACTCACAAATACTAGCATTGTGAACCAGTGCCATTCACCAGAGTCCCTTCCACAGACCAACCCCATAATTAATATATTACATTGATCCATGAATTCACATGATGTACTTGACACTTAAAAACATTATCTCAAGAACCTTATGTAAGAACACTATGAAGTAAACAATAACAATACCATCCCAGTTTGCTTTTTAATGTAGACCTCAGTGTTGATTATAAATAATCAAAAGTGTGTATGATACATTCAAGGCTCTTATTCAGTTTAAAATACTTGTTCTTCATCTTTGAGACACTAGCCCTTTAAATATCTTGGAAACTAGCAACAGAGAAAGCTCTAGTCCCCAGTATCCGTTATACATGCATTTTAATGATTAAAAATTTTGTTAAAATTTTGAGCTTGATAAATAATTTCTAAATTGCCTTTTAGACACTTTCTATGTTTCTAAATTAGACAAGTCCTAAAGTATGTGCTCTTACACTAAGTAGCTGTATGAATTCCAACAAAGCAGGGTTTTTTTTCTTTCTCTATTTTCTTATTAAGAAAACTGTTCATCAATTATCTTCTTGAGTCTAAAATTCTATGAAGCCATATGCATTATCTCATTTGATTTCAAAATCTCTCTACCCCTCCCACTCTACTGTTTCTAGCAAACAGTAATTTTTCCATTATCTACATATGACTTTCATTCTATAATTTTCAATTGAATACCCAGAAGGAAACTCTTCTATATCACAAACACCCACACACATTCACAAAAAGGCTTCCATATAGAGGCTTAGTTGGCCTTATCTAATCTAGTAAACATATTTTTCTTCTTTTGTCAGCAATCATAATGTTTTGAGAAAATTTGTCTTATTTAAAACAGCTCTTTAAGACTTACATGAGATAGTCACTTAGCTACTAAATAAGCCAAGTTATCCACTGGATATTAATTCAGTATTCATGTTTAATGTGTAGACTTCATGCCATAAATCTGTCTATTGGTCTATCGATCTATCGATCTATCAATCTATCGATCGTCTATCATCTATATGATAATCACTGGGCTGAGAACCACAAGGTCAGCTATTTAAACCTACTAGTTGCTCCCTAAGAGAAAGATAAGGCTTTCTGATCCCTCAGAGATTTAAAGCCTCAGAAAACCTATACAAGGACACTACGAATCAGAACTGACTCAAGATACTTTATCAACAGCAACAATCATCTATCTACCATCTGTATCTGCCATATACAATTAATGAATAGTAAAAAGTGATTGAAAATAAAAATAAAACTTTGAAGCTATATGAAAAATACATATTAAGTAAGAAACTTTAGCTCTTAAGAAACTATTGATACAACTAATATTGTATATAAATTCATAGATAAAACTAAAATATTCTTTATCCACAACTTTTTATTATCCTCTACCCTAGGAATCGCCATTATTAACAATTTGACATATACCCTCAAGAACTTCTCTTATGGACATTCTAGCATATTTAGAGAATAATTGGGATATATATGGATCCATGATAGTGCTGTGGGTTAGCTGTTGGGCTGCTCAGTTCAAACTCAACATCTGTTCCATGGTAGAAAGGCGTGGCTGTTTGTACCTGTAAAGATTTCGTCTTGAAACCCTGTATAGGGTCATTAAGAGTCATAATCGACTCAATGGCAGAAAGTTTGGGTAGGGGTACATGGCTACCAATTTGAAATTTGGAGTTCTAGTAGTGGTTACAAATCGATCTGCGAACTACAAGATCAGCAGTTCGAAACTACCAGTTGTTCCGCAGGAGAAAAATGAGGCTTTCTGATCCCGTAAAGATTTACAGCCTCGGAAACGTTGTACAGGGTCGCTATGAGTCGGAACCGACTCCACGGCACACAACAACAACAGTTTACTAATGGATGCTTCTAAAGAAAGGCCTGGACCTCTGCCCGTAAGCGCCCCGAGGTAATCTCACAAAATGGTTCGCTACTTACTCACTTGACCCAGAAAACCCCACAAAATCATGCAAATCCAGAGGTTCAAATCTCCGGGTCCATATTAAGAACACCCGTGAGACTGCCCAGGCCATCAAGGGTATGCATATCCAGAAAGCCACCAAGTATCTTAAAGATGTCACTTTGCAGAAGCAATGTGTACTATTCCTACGTTACAATGGTGGCGTTGGTAGGTATGCCCAGGTCAAACAGTGGGGTTGGACACAGGGTCGGTGGCCCAAAAAGAACGCTGAATTTTTGCTGCACATGCTTAAAAATGCAGAGAGCAATGCTGAACGTAAGGGTTTAGATGTGGATTCTCTAGTCATCGAGCATATCCAGGTCAACAAAGCTCCCAAGATGCGCCGCCGAACTTACAGAGCTCATGGTCGGATCAACCCCTGCATGAGCTCTCCCTGCCATATTGAGATGATTCTCACTGAAAAGTAACAAATTGTTCCTAAACCAGAAGAGGAGGTTGCCCAGAAGAAAAAGTTATCTCAGAAGAAACTGAAGAAACAAAAATTTATGGCTCGGGAGTAAATTTAACTTAAAATAAAATGCACATAAAAGTAAAAAAAAAAGAAAGGCCTGGAAATATCCTTATGAAATAATCAGTTATTGAAAAACATATGGAGCATAGCTCCACTTTGATATATATGAAATTATCATGAGTCAAAATAAAATCAACAGCACTGGTTTGGGTTTAGAAATATGAGATTACATGCATGCAAACTATATAAGATTGTATGTTTTCATAAGTAGCATCAAATAACCCATGTTTTGCATTGTGATATTTACAAGTATTATCATTATATGTTAGTACATTTGGCTACAGCATTATGTCAAAATACTATATAATATATTTAGCCAAAATTTATTTACCATACTCCTACAATCAGCCATTTAATGTCCCCTGCTAGTAACTATTTGAAGAGAGAATACAGTTTTAATTGACAAGCATGCTAATGAATGGAATCCTGAGTCATATACTAAATGCATATCTAACTCTACCAAATTAAATCAGATTTACTTCTAAAGATGTTTACTGGTTATTTTCATATAGCCTTTAGAGAAGGTGTTCATTTCCCCAGACCCCCACTGGCACTTAAATATAAAAGAATGTTGTTATTAAGTGCTGCTGAGTCAGTTCTGATACATAACAATCCTGTATAGGGTTCCTAAAGCTTCATTTTTTCCAATGAAGGAGATTGTGGTTAGCAATCCAATGTTTAAACTACGGAGGCACCATGCTCCCACATAAAACAACGTATTCAAACAAATAGTCATTCTTGTAAAGTTGTAAACTTTACTACTATCTCCTTAGGTTATTGTTGTTAAGTGCCAACGAGTCGGTACCGACCCGTAACGACCTTATGCACAGAACAATGAAACACTGTCCAATCCTGGTCAACCTCACTATTGTTGTGATGCTTGAGTCCATCGATGCTGCCACTTGACCAATCCATCTCATTGGGGGTCTTTTTTTTTTTCTGACCCTCCACCCTACCAAACATCATATCCTTCTCCTGTGACTGGTCCCTCCTGACAATATGTCCAAAGTATGAGAGATGAAGTTTTGCCATCTTGGCCTCCAAGGAACACTCTGGCTGCACTTCTTCCAACACGGATCTGTTGATTCTTTTAGCAGCCCATGGCACTTTCAATATTCTCCTCAGCACCATAACTCAAATGCATAAATTCTTCTATGGTCTTCCTTATTTACTGTCCAGCTTTCACAGGCATGTGAGGTTATTGAAAACACCATGGCTTGGGTCATGGATTAGTCCTCAAGCTGACATCTTTGCTCTTCAACACTTTAAAAAGGTCTTGAACAGCAGATTTGCCCGATGCAACATGTCGTTTGATCTCTTGACTGCTACTTAAGTGAGTGTTAATAGTTGATCCAAGAAAATGGAGTCCTGGAGAACTTCAATCTTTTTGATGTTGATAAGAATATTGTTTATTGGTCCAGTGGTGAGGATTTTTGTTTTCTTTACATTGAAATGTAGTCCATACCACAGGCTGTGCTCTCTGATGTTCATTAGTAAATGTTTTAAGTCTTCTTCACTTTCAGCTAGCAAGGTTGTATCATCTGCATATCGCAGGTTGTTAATGAGTCTTCCTTCAATCCAGATGCCATGTTTTTCTTCATAGAACCCAGCTTCTTCGATTATCTGCTCAGCATACAGGTTGAATAAGTATGGTGAAAGAATACAACCCTGTTGCACACCTTTCTTAATTTTAAACCATTCATTGTTCCCATGTTCTGT
>NW_006408529.1:21534740-21543038 GCF_000296735.1 Chrysochloris asiatica | reverse complement strand
TGGTTTAGTGGTTGGTGCATAAATTTGAATAATAGTGGTATTAACTGGGCTTCCCTGTAGGCACATGGATATTATCCTATCACAGCACTGTACCTCATGACTGATCTGGATATGTTCTTTATGACAATGAATGCAATACCATTACTCTTCAGTCTGTCATTCCCAGCATAGTAAACCATGTGGTGTTCAGATTCAAAATGGCCAATACCAGTCCATTTCAGCTCACTAATGCCTAAGATATCAATGTTTATGCATTCTATTTCATTTTTGACAGCTTCCATTTTCCCAGATTCATACTTCGTACATTCCATGTTCCGATATTCAATAGATGTTTACAGCGGTTTCTCTACTTTTTGAGTTGTGCCCATCAGCAAATGAAGGTCCTGCAGGCTTTTTTCCCATGGGCTTTACTCCATAGAAAGAGTAGAGGTAGTGAGTTTCACCTCTACTTTGAGAAGGCAGCTCTTCCCAGTCACATTTTGAGTGCCTTTCAACCTGATTGGCTCATTTTCTGGGACTATATCTGACAGTGTTTCTCTGCTATTCATAAGGTTTTCAGTGACTAAATATTCAGAAGTAGTTCGTCACTCCTTCTTCCTAGTCTGCCTTTGCCTGGGAGCTCATCTGAAACCCGTTCACCATGGGTCAAATTGCTGGTATTTAAAATACCTATGGCATAACTTTCAGAATCAGATCAAGTAATAATTTCTCTATGTGATTTTTTTTTTAATGTGGCTCAAATAATCATTAGTAATTGCTGCAGAGTAAATCAAACAATAATACAATATATATACATATGGTGCTCCTTGGAAACACTTTGCAGGGTCTTTAAGTGTTGGAGCCAAGTCAACAATGGCACTTTAGAACAATACTTACAATCCAGACTATAACAATGATTATGTTAAAAGGAAATATAACAGAATGACCAACATTGGGAAATTAGAGATTTGATGTAAAGTGAATGAACGATTTAGAAGACTGTGACCTGTACCAAGCACTAGTCATTAATTATATAGGATTGAATAGGAGCTCTGCAGACACAATGTGTAAGTACTTAGTTGCTAAACAAAAGGTCAGCATTTCAAAACCACCAGTTGCTCTGCAGAAGAAACATGTGGCAGTTGGCTTCCTCTATGGCAGAAAGATCTAGCGATCTACAACTGTAAATATTTGTTGTTGTTGTTGTTGTTGTATGCCGTGGAGTCGGTTCCGACTCATAGCGACCCTGTACTGGGTTTTTCAAGGCTGTAAATCTTTACGGGAGCAGAAAGCCTCATCTTTCTCCCACGGAACAGCTGATAGTTTCGAACTGCTGACTCTGAAGTAATCAGCCTGCTTCATAACCACTACGCTGCCTTGGAAATCCTTTGGGGCAGTTCTTCTGAATGGACTCTATGGCAGTAAGTTTGGCTTGTTGGTTTGGGTGTTGAATAGATTTGGTAGAAACATCTACAATCTCTCACAGCTAAGAATGCAATTTAAATGTAGAATCAAATATAAAGTTGAACAGTTGCAGAGCATCCATTGAAACATAAGAAAAGTCCAAGGCAATGAAGTAAACGCTTTTGGTGTAATCATGGTGGTGTCTAAGGTATAAGGAAAATATAATTGACAACATGTTAAAGTTTGAATTAGAAAATGGAGATGAACTTTATATAAACTGATATTGACAAGTGAGTCAAATAAAAACTTCTCCAAATAGAAAGAGTAGAGGTAGTGAGGAGAGAAGAGTTTCAGTGTATACTTATCTAACCAAAGGAATCCTACTCTGCTTCCTTAGAGAAAGATTGGGAGAAGAATGAGGTTTGTTAGAAAATATAAAAGAATAGTTAAGTGAAGTGTAGGAAATGTCAACCAGAATTCTTTATAAATAATGTACTGTAGCATTTAAGAGGCATGCATATGCCTTAGTAGTGAGCTCTTTCCTATCTTCAATTTATGTTTGAGTGTGTGGTATATGGGAGTGTGAGATATGTAATTTGAAGTATCTGGATGAAGAAAAGGTGGAAACACTGTTCAGCATAATAATGTAAAGTATTAACTCATGTATAAAGAGATGAATTTTTAGCTCCTTATAATTAATATGGTAGTGGTGGTGTGCCATGGAGTCGGTTTTGACTCATAGTGACCCTGTATAGGGTTTCTGATGCTGAAAAGCTTTATGGGAGCAGAAAGCCTCATCTTTCTCCTGTGGAACAGCTAGTAGTTTCAAGATTCTGACCTTGAAGTTAGCAGCCATACTCATAGCCACTGTGCTACCAGAGCTCCTTATAATTAGTATGTTGTTATTATTGTTGTTAAGTGCTGTCAAGTAGATTCCGACCCATAGCGACCCTGTATAGGGTTTCCGAGGAGCAGCTGGTGAGCCTGAACCACCTACCTTGCAGTTCAAACGGCTTTGCAGTTTGGCGCATTAACCCACAGCGCCATACTAGGACTCCTATAATTAGTATAGTTAGGTAAATCTCTTACTTTTTATTTGTTTAGCTGAAACTCCAAAAATCTGTTGTTATTGAGTCAATCCTAACTCCATGATGACCTTAAAGGACCGAGTAGAAGTGTTTCACAGGCTCCCAAGGCTGTAAATACCTATGGAAGCAGACTGCCACATATTCCTTCTACAGAGTATCTGGTGAGTTCAGATCCCCAATCTCAGTTATTACCTGAGCGCTTTAAGCACTATACCAACAGGACTCTTTATTCCATTACTCAATGTCTAAAATCTCTTCACAAAAATGTTTTTGCTTTGTTTGTACAATGTTTACATTTTCTGAGTAAACATTCACGACATTTTCCATAATGATTCTTGCCATTCCTTCAAAAATTGTAAACTTTGAAAACCATGGCACACAGTAGCAAGCTGTGGAGCTGAAGAATAATTGCTTAATTTTGAAACATGTCAGCCTCCAGTTCCTCACAACCCACCACACAGCTTGCTTCTAACACATATCACTTGACATATATTCATACATCTATATATATATCTATATATCTATGCTATGTATGTATATATAAACTAGTGTGGCACTGTAGGATCAGCACTGGACAGTTAACCACAAGCCACAAAGTTGGCAGTTCAAACTCACCAGATGCTCCTTGGAAATGCTGTACAGAGTCACTATTATATATGTATATATATATATAGATATAGATATATATATACATGTGTATGGAGAGAGACAGAGAATTTTCTGGTGTGCTGGTGTAGGATAAGCACTGGACTACAAGGTTGGTTTGAACTATAAGGCTGGCGGTTCAAATTCACAAGCCACTACTTGGAAACCCTAAACAGGGTCACTATGAGTCATAACTGACTCAATAGTACTAAGTATAGGATAAACACTGGACTGCTAACTTCAAGATTGGTAATTCATACTCATTAACCCACCAGCTCCTCCTCAGGAACTCCTGAGTCACTATGAGTTGGAGCCAACTCGGCACTTGAAAAAGAATCCTTCTCAGTGTTTGACATTTTAGTTGGGGACCTCCGGAAAAGATAATGATAAATAGTAAATATTTGGGACAAGTGTGTGTCTGTGTGTTGGATTCAACAATTACCAGGATATAGAAGCTAGAGAAGTATGTGTATTCATTTCTTTTAAAAAATTGTGGTGGAAATATATGCAACAAGCTCCACATCAATTTAAGAATTTCTCTATATATACTTCAGTGACACTGGTTATGTTTTTAAAGCTATGGAAACATTCTTGTTATGTTTCTCCAAATTGTTTCACCACAATTAACATAAACGTATTACTCCTAAGCAAAAATCTCCCCATTTCTCCATCCCCTTCACTCTTGGTAATTACTAATAACCGTGAATCTCTAAAAATGTGCTTGTTTTATGTGAACTCATACATAACTCGTCCTTTTGTATTTGACTACCAGTCTTAGTGGAGTCCTGGTATAGCACTGTGGGTTATTGTGCCAGACTACAAAATCATTTGAACTGCAAGGTCAGCGGTTCAAACTCACCAGCTTCTTCTCAGAAACCATATACAGGGTCGCCATGGGTTGGAACCAACTCAATGGCACTTAACAACAACAACAACCAGTCTTGGTGTGGTGCTGTAGGATAAGCACTGTTCACAAAGTTGATTTGAATCACAAGATCAGCAGTTCAAACTTTCCAGCAACTCCTCAGAAATCCTATACAGGTTGCTTTGAGTTGGAACTGACCTGAAGACACTTAACAACACACAATTTCACTTAGCAATATATTTTCAGATTTCATCTGTGTTTTGGCATGCATCAAAACAGCATTTCTCTTTCTGTCTAAATAGTTGTTGTTGTTCTTAGGTGTCATCAAGTTGGTGCCAACTCATAGCGACTGTCTGAATAATAGCCCATTTAATGCATATGTTACATCTTATTTATCTGTTCATCCCTTGCTTGTCATTTTCGGTGTTCCCACATTTTGGCTATTGTAAAATGTGCTGCAATGAACATGGTTTTGCATGTATCTGTTGATGCTTTCAAATCTCTTGAGAATAGTTAGGTCATATAATGGTTCCATGTTCAAATTTTTGAAGAGCCACCAAAATTTTTTTCAGGGGCTGAATTATTTTATATTTCCATCAGCAATGAGGTAGGAGTCCAGTTTTTCCATCAACCCCTCTGTATTCTGTTTATTATTTGATCATTTCCAGTCTAGTGTAAGTGAGGTGGTATCTCCTTGGTTTTTGAATTGCATCTTCATAATGACTAAGGGCATTATGAGTGGGAATGAACTCAACAGCAATGGACTAATTTTTTAATGGCTAAGGACATTTAGCATATCTTTTTATGTTTATTAGCCACTTGCATAACCTCTTTTGCAAATGTCTATTCAAGTACTTTGCTCATTCTTTGGATTATTTGTCTTTTGCTACTAAGTTGTACAAGTAATTTATGTATCTTATAAACTAGACCAACATTGGCTATATGGTTTCCAAAATTGTTTTCACAATCACTTTTTTTTATAAAGTCCTTAGATAAACAACTGTATTTATTTATTTATTTATTAGCATGTAGCAGCATCCTTTATTCTGAAAAGTAACAGAGAAACTAGATGGAGCAAAACAGTCAGAACAATGGCCAGAGAAAAGAGGGAGAAGGACAAGTTTGATGAACATGTCCAGGACCATGGCTCCTTTGGTATTTTTGTTGTTGGGACCATGGGTTATTTCATAAAGGCATCTGGGACCTTGATCACAGGTTCTGACAGCACTCTAGCTTCATCAGGCTGGTGGAGAATGATTGTACCATATCCCGCTGTTCTTTGGAAATGGAGGGTAAGGAGTAGTAGGAGAGTATACACACTGAAAGGGAGAGGCACTATGGGTCTCTGTTTGGCTGGCATCTCTCAGAGACAGCTGATCATTCACAATGTAAAGGCTGGAATTGTTGTCAGAGCTCAAAATGAAGATCCAGATGAAGGCATAAACACAAAGATGAACACATTCCTTCCACTTCCTTGAACAGCCTGTTGACAGAAAAGTAGAGCATCTTGAGGGTAGGGCTTGATGGCGGATAGGGTAGAGGTGCAGTGAAGACACAAATAACATGCATGTCACAATGGAACCAAAGGAAATAAAAAGGATAATAACAGAATACTATGAAAAGGTGTACTCCAACAAATTTGAAAACTTAGAAGAGATGGACACATTTTAGAAAAACATGACCTACCTAAACTTACACAGAGTAAATTAGAAAACCTGAACAGATCCATAACTAAAGAAGAAATTGATCAGGTCATCAAAAACTCCCAACCAAAAGAACTCCAGGCACAGATGGCTTCACTGGTGAGTTCTACCAAACATTCAGGGAAGAGCTGTCACCAATTCTACTCAAATTATTCCAAAATATAGAGGAGGATGGAAAACTTACTAATACATTTTATGAAGCAAGCATAACCCTCATAGGAACTGAAGGGAAATTCCTTAACATAATTAAGAGCATATATAAAAAACCAACAGCCTACATTACTCTCAATGGAGAGAAACTGAAAGCCTTCCCTCTGTGATCAGGAACCAGAGAAAGATGCCCTTTGTCACCAATCCTATTCAGTATTGTGCTGGAAGTTTTAGTAAGAGCTGTGCGGCAAGACAGGGAAATTAAAGGCATCCACATTGGCAAAGAGGAAGTAAAACTCTCTCTATTTGCAGATGATATGATCCTATTCATAGAAAACCCCAAAGACTCAGTAAAAAAGCTACTAAAACTCATTGCAAGATTCAGCAAAGTGGCAGGATATAAGATCAAACTACAAATATCAGTTGGATTTCTCTATACCAACAACAACAGCACTGAAAAGTACATTAGGATAGCAATACCATTTACAATAGCCACCCAAAGAATGAAATATCTAAGAACAAATTTGACCAGAGAAACAAAGGACCTATACAAAGAAAACTCCAAAACACTACTACAAGAAACCAAAAGAGACCTACAAAAATGGAAGAATGCACCATGCTGCTGGATAGGAAGACTTAACATTGTGAAAATATCAATACTGCCCAAAGCAATTTATGCATACAATGCAATCCCAATCCAGATTCCAATGACATTCTTCAAAGACAATGAGAAAACAAAACAAAACAAAACAAAAAAACCAACAATCACAAATTTGTATGGAAAGGGAAGAGACTCAGGATAAGCAAAGCACTGCTTAAGAAGAAACAATAAGATTGGAAACCTTTCACTTCCCGACTTCAAAATGTATTACACAGCTACAGTGGTTGAAACAGCCTGGTACTGGTACAATGAAAGATGCATTGATCAATGGAACAGAATCGAGAATCCAGAAATTAACCCATCCACACACAGCCAACTGATTTTTGACAAAGTACCTAAATATATCACATGGAGAGGGGATAGTTTCTCCAACAGACAGTGCTGGCAGAACTGGAAAGTGATATGCAAAAGATTGAAACAAGACCTTTACCTCACACCTCATACAAAAACCAACTCAGAATGGATTGAAGACATAAATGTGAATACCAAATTTATGAAGATCATCAATGAAAAAATAGGAATAAAAGTGAGAGCCTAATTCAGGGAATGCACAGACTACCAATCATTTTGAAAATTACACAAACAAAAGTAGACAAAATAGATGATTGGGACATACTAAACATTAAAAACTTATGTGCATCAAAAGACTTCACCAAAAGAGTAAAAAGAGAACCCACAGAATGGGAAAAAAAATCTTTTGCAACAATATATCAGACAATGGACTCATTTCTAAAATATATAGGAAACTATAACACCTCTACAAAAAAAGACAAATAACCCAATTAAAAAATGGGAATAGGACTTGAACAGACACTTCACTAAGGAGGAGATCCAGGGAGCCAACAAACATATGAAGAACTGTTCATGATCCCTAGCCATTAGAGAGATGCAAATCAAAAATAAATAAATAAATAAAAATGAGATATCATCTCACACCAGAAATAGCAGCAAAGATTAAAAAAAAAAAATAGATGACAATAAATGCTGGCAAGGATGTGGAGAGAATGGGATGGTTCTACATTGCTGGTGGGATTGAAAAATGATTCAGTCTCTCTAGAAAGCAATATGGTGTGCTTCCTCAGAAGGTAGGAAATAGATACACATTATGATCTAGAAATCCCTCTACTTGGTATTTACCCACCAGAAATATGAGCCATAACATAGGTGGATACATGCACACCAATGTTCATAGCAGCACTATTTACAATAGCAAAAATATGGAGACAGCCTAAGTGCCCATCAATTGAAAAATGGATAAGCAAACTGTAGTACATAAACATACTGGAATATTATGCTATCTTGAAGAACAACAAGAAAACTGCAAGCCACCACATAACATGGATGAACCTTGAGGACATTATGTTGAGTGAAATTAGTCAGTCACAAAAAGAGAAATACTGTATAGGACCACTACTGTAAAATATTCAGAAAAAGAACCCATACTAAAGGAGGGTGGGGGTGGTTCTTTGCTGATTACCGGAATGTGGAGTATGGGGTGAGGGGAGGGAGGGAAGGTGAAGCACAGGGTAGGGAATAGACACAGGGTAGCTTGGGTGCTAGGGAAGGGGGCAATACACAAGAAGAGGGAGAGCAATGAAAAAACAAGGCAGATGGGAAAACAGTTAGGCAGGTTTTTATGGGATAAGTGAGACAGAGGTAAATAATGATGTATGCACAACCTTGGAACAACAGGACTTTGGGATACAGGGATTGAGACATGGTAGGAAAAGGGAAAAGAGGGGAAATAATGTTAAGATGCTTGGCTGTCTTTTGAATCTTGATTTCCCTGGCATACCATTTTTT
>NW_006408529.1:21512038-21533694 GCF_000296735.1 Chrysochloris asiatica | reverse complement strand
TCCAGCTGATAAGAAGAGAGGGCATATGCATAAGAACAGCCACACTAGCAGATAATACCCACTTGACCTGGCTTCAATGACTGGATAATCAGAGCTCAACAAGAAGAAGAAAGAAAAGGAACAAAAGAGTAATCTGATACAGTTTGATGAACTTGACCTACACCTATGGATGCAGTAGCTCAAAAGAGGGAACAAATCTTACAGCGAGGATCATTCCCACCTCCTCTATACACAGAGTAGACAGGGATGGGCAGCAACTTGGACATTGGCTACTCAATGGGGGTGGGAGCTACAAAGGCAAGAAGTGACTAGCTTGCAAGCTTTCAAAAGGGAGCCTAGATCCAGAGGGCACAGAGAAGGTAGACTCTCCACTGAGTAGTATCCAATCTGTCTGTGCAGTGATGATGAAAGAAGATGAGGATAGGTCTCTTGTGGTACAACAGTGAATAATTATTATCAGGACTGACTGTGAGGGTTGGAAATGTAAATGTAGACATTTTGTAGCAAAAGGAGGGGAGTAACTGAGTTTGCAGTCCAGGAGCGGAGGTCCCTGGGACCAGCAAATTGACTTCAGGTCGGGGTCCTTGCATTTCTTCATATTCCTGCTGTACCTAAAGTACGTGACCAAGGAAACTGGGTTGTAAGTATTAAAGGGAATGAAAAGCGAGAAGCAGGCCTCACTGTGATGAGCACCCAGGAGACCCTGCAGATCTCCATAGTCATAGATCCATTAATACTGCTTCGGGAATTTCAAAATAAGATTCTTCAGGCTCTCTGACCCAAAAATGTCCCCCTTGAAGAATGGTAAATTCTTGTTCCTTTCAGTGTCACAGATAGCAGATGAGGGTAACTCCTGATCATCCAGACGTAATAACTTGGGGAATAATTCCAAGAGGGTGCTTACGTTAATTGAGTTATCTTGGAAGTTGTCTGAACACATCTCTTCTGGCTCCAGCCCTTTCACCTTATCCAACCGCCCTTCATTTTTGGAGAGATACAGGTTCTTGATGTTTAGGACCTTCTGCTTGGTATCTGTATGGTCAACCAGTTGGTAGAGTTTGTTGTTGTTTGAGTTGAAGGGTAAAAGCTTGGCCATATTCACTTCATCCATTGGCATGGAACAATCATGGCACTTGCAAGATTTGACTCCATTTGAGTATCATAGGTCATCATACCTTCTGGAAGACCAGAAGAGGCAATCAGAATTATGTGAAGGGTCCACCTGCCTAAGTTAGGCATTAAAGTATTTAATTTTTACGAGGTTCCATTTCTATTTTATATTTTGCTGCTCAGATTTTTGTTCTTGTTGCCACTCACTCATATAGTACAAAAGAAGTGAGCTTTACGTGGCCATTTCTAACTCAGAGGCTCCTGTGAAATTGTTGTTGTTGTTGTTAGGTGCCATCGAGTTGGTAAGACTCATAGCAACCGTATGCATAACACAATGAAATACTGCCCAGTCTGGGGCCAACCTCACAATTGTTATTGTGTTTGAGCCCACTGATGCTGCCACTGTACCTATCCATCTCATTGGGGGTCTTCTTTTTCTCCAACCCTCCACTTTATCAAATATGATATCTTTCTCCAGTGACTGGTCCCTCCTGACAATTTGTCCAAAGAATGAGAGACAAAGTACGGCCCTCCTTGCTTCCAAGGAGCACTCTGACTGTATTTCTACCAACACACATCTTTTGGAAGTCCATGGAAATTTCAATATTTTACTCCAACACCATTACTAAAAAGCATCAATTCTTCTTCCTTATTTACTGTCCAACTTTTGCATGTCTATGAGATTATTGAAAATGCCATGGTTTGCATCAGACACACCATAGTCCTCAAACTGACATCTTTGCTCGTCAAAAGCTTAAAGAGGTCTTGTGCCACAGATTTGCCTAACACAATATATTATTTGATTTCTTGACTGTTGATGGTTGCTTCTATGAGTGTTGATGGTTGATCCAAGCAAAATGAAGTCATTGACAACTTCAATATTTTTCTCCATTTTTATGGATGTTGTTTATTGGTGCAATAGTGAGGATTTTTGTTTTCTTTATATTGAAGTGCAACCCATACTGAAAGCTGTAGTCTTTGATTTTCATCAATAAGTATTTGAAGTCCTCTTGCTTTTCACAAGCAATGTTGTATCCTGCATATAGCAGGTTGTTAATGAGCTTTCCTCCAATCCTAATACCACATTTATCATCATAATCCAGCTTCTTGGATCATTTGTTCAGTATACAGGTTGAATAAGTATAGTGAAAGAATACAACCCTGGTGCACACATTTTCTAATTTTAAACCATTCAGTGTTCACCTGTTCTGTTCAGACAATTGCCTCTTGGTCTATGTACAGGTTCCTCATTAGCACAATTAAGTGTCCCAGAACATTCATACCTCATAACGTTGTCCATAGCTTGTCATGATCCACACAATAGAATGCCTTTGCATAGTCAATAAGGCACAAGTAAACATCTTTCTGGTATTCTTTGATTTCAGCCAAGATCTATCTGATGTCAGCAATGATATCCCTCATTCCATGTCCTATTCTGAACCTAGCTTGAACCTCTGATAGTTTTCTGTCAATGTTTGCTTGCAGCCATTTTTGTATTACATTTAGTAAAACTTTACTTGTATGGGGTATCAATGATATTGTCCAATGATTACACATTCCATTGGGCCACCTCTCCTTTGAATGGGTACAAATATGGATCTCTTCCAATCAGTTGGCCAGGTAGTTGTCCTACAGCACCACAATAGGGCTCATATATTCATGAACATATATATATACATGTTTCACTCCAAAAACTAAAGTTTACCTAACCCAAACCATGATATTTTCAATTGCCTCATATGTAAGTAAACAAGTAAACTCTTAACAAGGAATAAACAAAACTGAAGAAGAATTCATGCATTTATGTGATATTGATTGGCACTGTCGCTGCAACAATAGGTTTATGCACAGCAATGACTCTGAAGATAGCACAGGACCAGGCAGTATTTCATTCTGTTGTACATAGGGTCCTTATGAGTTGGAACTGATTCTGTGACACCTAAAAATAATACCATATAATACAAAAATACAATATGATTCAAATGATGGTAGTAATGAGTAGGCAATAACTAAAGAAGTTTAGATTATTGCTAAATAAACACTCTTTCTCTTTTTTCAGATTTCTTAGGAATGTCTGTATAGAAGTATTTATCCTATAAAACTATTTTCCAGGTAGGATCTTTGGTTTCACTACATGCATTTACATTTTTTTTGTGTTTGTGTCTTCTGCTTCATTTTCTTTTTGCTTTATAATGTTTAAGATAAGCAAAATCAAATATCTTTAACTTTGCTTTTACTTATTTTTAGTACAGAAATGTAAGTGTTCATAGAAAGATGTGGTTTCAATTATGGATAGTATTTAACTACACTTTGAAAATAATGAGATAATGAAAAATGTTTTATTAGGTCAAACAATCTAGGAACTTGAGATGCTATGCATATAATTCATGCTTAAGAGATAAATACAAAATTGTTACAAACCATGAAAATATATTCATAAGTAAACTGCTTCTTAAAAGTACATAGCTATATAAAAACAGCAGCTATAATCTGTAAACTCTATTTACAACCAATATTAAAACTATATTATATTGAGCTATACTTTTTATGGGTTTTTCTTTTCTTCACCACCACTATCTCTAGCAGATTGTCCTATCTAACCTGAACTGATCTCCACAATACCATTGTTTTTTGCTCTAAAACATTCTCTCAGCTCTTGTTTGTCATAATATGATGGCTTGTGTGTTGCTGTATTACTGGAAGCTTTGGCACTGGTAACCTTATATGATAGACAGTTTTCAACAGAAGTTCCAGACTAAGGCAGACTAGGAAGAAGGAGTGGCAAACCACTTCTGAATGGCTAGCCACTGAAATCCTTATGAATAACAGCAGAATATTTTCTGATATAATGCCATAAAATGAACACTTCATATTGGAAGGCACTCAAAATATGAACAGGAAAAAGCTGCCTTCTCAAAGTAGAGTCGACCATAGATATATGAATAGAGCAAAGCTTTTGGAACCTTCATTTGCTGATGGGACACAGCTCAAAATGAGAAGAAACAACTGTAAAAACCCATTAATAGTTTGGACATGGAATTTACAAAGTATGAATCTAGGAAAATTGGAAGTCATTAAAACTAAATGGAAACATAACAATTGATATTTTAGGCATTATTTAAATGGACTGGTATTGGCCATTTTGAATCAGATAATCATATGGGTTACTATTCTGGAAAGACACATTGAAGAAGAATGGTGTTGAATCCATTATTTAATAGAGCATTCAAATACTTGTCTTGAAGTACAATTCTATCAGTCATTGGATAATATACTTATTCCTACAAAGAAGATCGGAGTTCTGATAAGGTGTTATGGGATATGCACTGGACTGCTAACCTCAATGTCAGAGGTCCAAACCCACCAACTGCTCCTCATAAACCCTATAAATCAGATCAGACTCAACAACACTTAACAACAACAACAAAAAGAAGACGAATTGATAACACTATTCAAATTTACCCAGCAACAACTAAAGCCAATGATAATAATGAAGAGCTCTACTAATATCAGTTGGAAATGGATCAAACTGCATTGAAACTTACTGGTGATTGGAAAACAAAAGTTGGAAACAAAGAATAAGGATTATAAATTGGAAAATAAAGTCTTGGTGATAAAAATGATGCTGGAAATCACATGACAGAATTTTGCAAGACTAATGACTTCTTCATTGCAAATACCATTTTTTAACATCAGCAGTAACTATACATGTAGACCTCACCAGAGAGAATAATTGACTACATCTGTGAAAATATAAAACAGAGAACTTCAATATTGTCAGGAAAAACAAGATAATGGACAGACTTAAGAAAATTAAAACAAGTCCATGAGAGCCAAAATATGACCTTGAGTATATCCCAGGAAAGAAATAGCAAAATAAATGTCAGATGAGACTCAGAAGCTTCCTTTTGAATTTAGAGAAGCTAAAGAAATTAGAGAAAGATGAGGAAGTAAAATAGCTGAACAGAAAATTTAAAGGGCAGCTTAAGAAGAGAAAGTAAAATATTATAATGAAATTTGGAAAGACCTGGAAATAGAAAACTGAAAATGAAGAACATGCTCAGCCTTTCTCAACATGAAGGAACCCAAACTTCACTGAAGGCACTGGCAAAACACAGGGCTCTAGGAATTGATGGAATACAAATTGAGATATTTCAATAAACTGATATAGCACTGGAGGTCCTTACTCTTATGAGCCAAGAAATTTTCAAGACAGAACTATATGACCAATCAATTGAAAAATATGCATCTTTGTGCCCATTCCAAAGAAAGATGACTTGAACAGAATGTGGAAATCATGGAACAATATCACTGATATAAAATGCAAATAAAATTTTGCTGAAGATAATTCAGTAACAGTTGAAGCAGTACATCAACAGGGAGCAGTCTGAAATTCAAGCCAGATTCAGAATAGGATGTAGAACCAGGAATACCATGACTGAAGTAAGATGGACCTTAGCTGAGAGCAGACTACTAGAAATATGTTTACTTGTGCTTTATTCATTATGCAAGGGCATTTGACTGTGTGGATGATAAGAAACTATGGAAATTTTTGAGAAGAATGGGAATTTCAGAGCAGAGTTGTTTTTGTGTTTGCATTTCAAACAGAACAAGGTGATACTGATTTGTTTAAAACCAGGAGAGGTGTGCACCAGAGTTTTATCCTTTCACCATATTCAAATTGTGGGAGACTGGTGTAGCACTGTAAGGTAAGCCCTGGACTGCTAACCTCAAGGTCAGGGGTTCAAATCCACCAGCCTCTCCACAGAAACACTATACAGTGTTGTTATGAGTCAGAACCAGCTTGACAGCATTAATAACAACAGATATAATCTGTATGCTGAGGAAATAATCCAAAAAGTTGGATTATATATAGAAGAATGTGACATGAAAATTGGAGGGAGACTCATTAGCAACTTGAAATATGCAGATGACACAACCTTGCTTGCTGGAAGCAAAGAAGACTTGAAAATCAAAGACTATACAGCCTTCAATATGGTTTGTACCTCAATACAATGAAAGCACAAATCCTCACAACTGAACCAATAAAAAAATATCATAAAAATGGAGAAAAGATTGAAGTTGTCAACAATTTCAGTTTGCTTAAATCCAAAACTAATGACCTCTGTATGTTTAAGAGCAAGGATTTCACTTAAAGGAGTAATGTGCACCTGTCCTAAAAATTGGTATCTTCATTAGCCTCATTGTTGTTGCTGTTAGGTGCCATCAAGTCAGTACCAATTCATAGTGGCCCTCTGCAAAACAGAAAGAAACACTGCCCAATCTTGCACAAACCTCACAACCATTGCTATGTTTAAGCCCATTGCTGCTGCTACTGTGCCAATCCATCTCCCTGGAGAGCTTCCTCTTTTTCTTTAACCCTCCAGTCTACCAAACATGATTGTTCGGTGCCATCAGTTTGGTTCACACTCATAGTGCCTCCATGTACAATGAAACAAAACACTGTCTGGTCCTGTGCTATATTCACAATTGTTATGTTTGAGCCTATTGTTGTTGCCACTGTGACAATCCATCTTGTTGAAGGTCTTACTCTTTTTTGTTGACAATCCTCTTTACCAAGTATGATGTCTTTCTCCAGGAAGCAGTCTCTCTTGACATGTCCAAAAAAGAGATGATGCCTCCCCATCCTTGCTTCTAAGAAGCATTCTAGTTGTACTTCCAAGACAGATTTGTTTGTCCTCCTGAAAGTCCATGGTATTTTCAATATTCTTTGCCAACACAATAATTCAAATGGGATAATGAATAAATAAAACTATAGAAGAATCAATGTGCTTGCATTATGGTGTTTTGATAGGTGCCCTTGAGTAGATTCCAACTCACTGCTACCCTATATACAGCAGAAGGAGACACTACATAGTGCTGCACCATCTGCATAATAGTTCTTCAGGAGCCCATTATTACAGCCATTCTATCAATATATCTCATTGGGGACCTCTTGTTGGAGGTCTTATTCATTTTTGTTGACCCTTCATTTTATCAAGAAAAATTTTTTTTTCCATATACTGGTCCCTCCTGATAACCTGTCTGAAGTATGAAAACCAAAGTCACACTTCTAAGGAGCATTCTGGTTGTACTTCTTCCAAGATATATTTGTTTGTTTTTCTTGTAGTCCATGATACTTTTAATATTATTCTCCAACACCATAATTCAAATACATCAATTATTCTATGTCCAACTTTCAAATGCATATGAAGCTACTGAAAAATACCATGACTTGGGTCAGCCACACATTAGTCCTCAAAGTGATATTTGTTCTTAAACACTTTAAAGTGGTCTTGTGTAGCAGATTTTCCTAATGCAGCATACCATTTGATTTCTTGGCTCCTACATCCATGAGTGCTGATTGTTGATCCATATAAAAAGAAGTCTTTAACAACTTCAATCTTTTCTCCGTTTATCAAAACGTTACTTATTGCCAATTGAGAGAATTTTCATTTTCTTAATGTTGAGGTGCAACCCATACTGAATGTAGTCTTAGAACTTCATCAATAAATATTTTAAGACCTGTTCACTTCCAGAAAAAAAGGCTGTAGCTTTTACATATCTCAGGCTGTTAATGAGTCATCCTACAACCCTGATATTATGTTCTTCTTCATATAATCCATCTTCTCAGATTATTTCCTCAGTGTACAGATTAAATAAGTGTGGTGAAAGGATATAATCCTGGAGAACACCTTTCCTGATTTAAAAATATTCAGTATCCCGTGTTCTGTTCAAACAACTACCTCTTAGTCTATGTACAGGCTTCTTATGCCACAATGAAGAATTCTGAATACATTCTGAATACTAATTCTAAGGAATGTTATCCATAGTTTGTCATGATTCACGCAGTTTAAAATGTTTTTATAGTCAATATAGCACAGGTAAACAACTTTCTGGTATTCTCTGCTTTTACCCAAGATCCATCTGACATCAACAGACATGTCCTTCATTTAATTTCCTATTCTCGATTGAATTTCTGGCAACTTTCTGTTGATGTACTGCTGAAATAATTTTTTTAGTTATCATCAACAAAATTTTACATGCATGTAACATCAATGATATTATTCCATGATTTCCACATTCAATTTAGCTACCTTTCTTGGAATGGACATAAATATGGATCTTTTCCTAATGGTTTGTTACGTAGCTCTCTTCCAAATTTCTTGGCATAGATCAATGAACATCCAATGCTGCTTTAGTTTGTTGAAATCAATTTAAATTCTGTCAGCTCTTGGATCCTTGTTTTTTGCCAATGCGTTCAGTGCTGCTTGGACTTTTCCTTCAGTGTCTTTTGTTCTTGACCACATGCTACCTTTTGAAATGTTTGGACATTGACCATTTCTTTTTGGTAGTTATTCTGTATATTCCTTCCATGATGTTTGGATGCTTTTGGCATCATTCAATATTTTGCCCATGGAGTTCTTTAATATTGCAAGTTGAGGCTTAAGGTTTTTCTCTGCAGTTCTTTCAGCTTGAGAAATGATGAGTATGTTCTTCTCTTTTGCTTTTCTCACTTTAGTGCTTTCCACATTTCCTTATAATATTTGAGTCTGTCTTCTCCAGTTGTTCCTTGAAACTTTTTTCCAATTGCTTTAGTTTCTCTGTGCTCAAGTACAACTTTCAGAGTATCTTCTCATATGCAGTTTGGTCTTTTCTTTCTTTCCTATCTTTTAAATTTTCTGTTTGTTTCTTCCTGTATGTTGCTCTTGATGTTATTCCACAACTCTTCTAACCTTGGTCAATAGTGCCTACTGCATCAGATCTGTTCTTGAGATGATTTCTAAATAGTCAGACCATGGCCTTGGCTTGACTGATGATATTGTGCTTCTCCACCATCTCTTCCAAGACATGTAGTCAATTTGACCCCTGTGTATTCCATCTGGTGACATCCTTTAATATTTTTTTTAAAAAAAGTTATTTGTAATGAACAAGTCATTGATCTTGCAAAACTCTATCATGTGATCTCCAGCATCATGCCTATCACCAGGTCATATTTTCCAACTGAACCCTCCTCTTTGTTTGTAACCTTCACTTTCCAATCACACATTCCAATTTTGATTTCATGTTTGATAAATTTCAGACATAAGAACTTTGTTGTTGTTGTTAAGTGTCACTGGATTGATTTCGACTCATAGTGACCCTGTATAGCATTTCTGAGGCTTTAAATCTTCACAGGAGTCGAAAACTTCATCTTTCTCCTACTGGTGGACTCAAACAGCTGAACTTATGCTTCAAAGTCCATTGCTTATTGTATGTGGCAACCATCATCACTGACATTAGTGGTTGGTACATATATTTGAATACTACTCATATCAATTGGTCTTCCTTTTAGGCATATGGATAGTATCTATCACAGACAGCATTGCACTTCATGACAAATGTTGAAATGCTCTTTCTGAAAATGAATGCCACCCCATTCCTCTTCAATTTGATGTTACTGGCATAGTAAACCATATGATTAGCTGATTCAAAATTGCTAATACTAGTCCATTTTAGGTCACTAATGTGTTTGTTGCTTGTTGTTGCTAAGTGCCATTGAGTCTGTTCAAATCCATAGCCACCTTGTATAGGGTTTCCGAGGAGTTACTAGTGAGCTTGAACTGCTGACCTTGCAGTTCAAACTAACTATGCAGTCCAGCCCATTAACTCACAATGCCATACCAGGATTCCTCACTAATGCTTATCAATTTTTATGCATTCTTTTTCATTTTTGACCACTTCCAATTCTCAAAGATTTATACATCATATTCTGATTACTAATGGTTATTTGCAGCTATTTCTCCACATTTTGAGTTATGCCTTATCAGTAAATAAAGGTATTGGAATCTTTGCTAGTTCCATGTCATTATAGTCAACTCTACTTTAAGGAGACAGATCAGCCTAGTCACATTTTGGATGTGCTCCAACCTGAGAGGCTCATCTTCTGGCACTATATCTTACATTGTTTTGCTGCTATTCATAATGTTTTCATCTTCTTGTACTATATTTAATAATGTTACAGTGCTACTCATAAGGTTTTCAGTGGCTACCCATTCACAAATAGTCTTCTTCATTTTCCTAGTTTGTCTTATTCTGGAAGCTCTGCTGAAACCTATCCACCAAACCAGTGACCCTGTTGCTATTTAATATACAGATGACATAGTTTACAGCATCACAGCAACACACAAACCACCACCAAATGCAACAGACATGACAGATGAGTAGTAATTTATGGTGTTGGTTAAGAATATTGAATGAACCATGGAATGCCAGAAGAACAAACAAATCTGTCTTGGAAGAAGCATAGCCAGAATGTTTTTTAGAAGCAAGGATGGTAAAACTTGTCTCTCATTCTTTGAACAGAGGGGGACCGGTCCCTAGAGAAAGACAATTTCTTTGGCAAAGTGGAGGGTCAGAGAAAAAGAGGAAGGCCCCAATGAGATGAACTGACACTGACACAGTGGTAGCAACTATTTGCTTTAACATAACATTTGTTGAGGTGGCTCAGGACCAGGTAGTGTTTCATTGTGTTGTGCATAGGATCAGTATTTGTTAGAGTTGTCTCATTGGCACTTAATAATGACAACAACAAAACATTCTCTATTTTTTAACAAGAATGATTTTTTAAAAATTGAAATATGAGCGTATTACCCAACAATACATCTTAGAGTGAAGGCCAGATCCCATATCAAGTTTTATATGATATTACTTCAAGTCTATGCTGAATGCATCCAAAACCAATGGTCTGCTCTGTGTGGAACACCCTCTCTCTTCCAGGACCTTATGCCAAGTTAAAGTCTACTTCAGTATCACTGACTCTTTACAGATTGGGAAAGGTATGTCTGTAGAATTCTGAATATGTCCCTATCTTATAGTTTACCTCACTTATTAGAATTATTGTTTTATCTGTTTCCACTTAGTAATAAACTCATTATCAACAGAGAATGAATGTTCTTTATCAAAATATTTTAGTATCTAAGAAATATTCACTCAACAAATATTAGCTAAAATTACATTTAACATCACTAGCTTATGAGCTGGGAATACATTCAACAGTATGAATATAGCTAAATGAATACTGAATGCAAAATGCTACTTCTGTCCAGTTAAATTTATACATACTTATGCAAATTAATGTATAGGTTTTTCTGATTCTGAAACTTAGATATAAGATATATAGTTTACATTTCCAGAGTCATTTCAATTTTGATTATGACATAGATAATATTAAAACCAAAGGAAAGATTATATGAATTAATAAAATAATACAGTAACATAAGACAACATATTTTAAATCCAGCATTTGTGTCTTGTTAATAGCATTCCTGAGAAACTTTCTATCAGAGATAAAGTGGAACCAGTATGATAATACAAATGCATTACAGAAAAGCATTGATGAAAAATTGTCATGACTGATGATAAATTTGAGCTGGCTTCCAACAAAGCAAATTATTCAGCTACACTATGACTTTCCCAAAGAATATATTTGCATGATCTTTGAGTTCAGTGCTGGAGAGACTCTAAATAATAATCAGGTCATAAAGTCAGAGAAAGGCATTTTAGATTGCCATATAATTTGAACTGAGAATTTTGAGAATTACAATAGAGGCTGAGCTTTCGTAATCTTTCTTTGGATAATAGTGGAAATAATTAGAAACAGTCCCTCTCAGTAAACGTTTAGTGTCCTAAATGTCTGAGAGCAAGAACATCAAAAGTTGTATAATGGCGCTGCTGAGCACATCTAATCAGACAAGTTTTACTCTGTGACACAAATTGTGACTTTGCTGATGAAAATTAAAGCTACAGTTGCAAAGAACATTCAGATTCTTGCATACCTCTCACCTGCCTGAGCAAACCCTGTTGGAAAACAATGACATTCCTGATTTGAATCACTTAATCTTTGAAATTTGATATTCATTTGGAAGCAAACTGGATATATTTCCAAAGTGATCAAAAAGAAAAATTGAGCATATTAATGCTAACTTTTTTCTGTACACCATATTTGTAGTCTAAACAAAATCTTAATAATATTTGAAAACTTAATTATATTAGAAAATCATATGATAGTAAAATAATCGGAAGAACCTTGAACCTGAAATCTGAATTTCTGAGATTTAGCTTTATATCTCTCATTGAACTATAGTTATGTCTTCTCAGATAAACATGTTTACAGAATCTTCATTTTATTATTCTGCATTGGAATGCAGCATTGGAATGAACTACTCAGCAATAAGATTAGCATCTACCGATATTTGACATAATTCAGACTCTATCCAGAAATCTTACAAGTAACAGTATCAAATAACCTGCAGAAGGGTTAGCTCTTAAGAGAGCATTTATGAGCATTGTAGCTATTCTAGAACCCACTGAAATAACACTTTGAAGAGCATTTGTTAATGCTTATATATCACTTTGCACAGATCAGAAGGGCAAATTTTAAAGTCTCTTAAGACTTTAAACATTATCTTAAGAATGTTCATTCAACTACATATAAAGATTTTACTACTACACTTCAAGCATTCTAGTAAATTTGGATTGTATGTTACATTTCAGATTGATTGCAAATACAAAAAAAATATTATGGAAAAGGTTTTCTTCATGTTCTCAAAAATAGAACAAGGCAATTTTGTAGAAACACCCAAGTAATTTTCAGTTTTCAGAATGAGAAGTATTTCTGTGATTTTTCTGGTAAAGAATAGTTTGTGATCCATGAGCACATCATGCTTTTCTTCTCTCTTCTGGAAGTAATAGTTAAGAAGATATTTATTTGATCATTAACAAGCTGTGAAAATATGTTTGTATGTGCATACATTTTAGTTGAAACTACTAGTTTTAGCTTCAAGGAATAATCTTACGCTGGTGAAATCAATAAGCGATGTAATCATATTCCTGTCTGATAAGGTATGTGAATGGAAAACTTATTTGATTAATCAAGTACAAATGAAACACAATCATGTTTGTTATCATGCATGTGCTATGGGAAAGAAGATTAGCAGTACAAACTATTTTAAGTCACAGTTCCCCAATAAATTATACAAATTTCACAAATTTGTAGCTATTTGACTAATCAAATATGAGAAACAAGTTAATAGTGGTTCTTTGGGGAAATATTCTGAAAGTTAAAATGAAATATTTATTTAATTTTTCATTGTATGGTCATTTTGAAAAAAAATGCCAAGAATTTGCTGAGTTGCTTTTTTGTTGTTGTTGAGTACACTCAAGTCAGTTCTGATTCATAGTGAACCTGTGAACAACAAAACAAAACACTGCTTGGTCCTGTTCTATCTTCACAATTGCTGCTTGAGACCATTGTTGCAAGAACTGTGTCAATCCATCTCATTGGGTATCTTACTCTTTTTCAATAACCCCCTACTTTACCAAGTATGATGCCCTTTATCTTTATTGGCTATTAAGTGCTGTCAAGTTGGTTCAGACCCATAATGACTCTATGTGAAACAGAATGAAACACTCCCAGGTCCTGTGCCATCCTCACGATTGTTGTTACATTTCAGCTCAATGTTGCTGCCTCAATCCTTCTCATTGGGGATATTCCTCTTTTTCATTACCCTCCATTTACCAAGCATGATGTCCTTCTCAAGGGACTGGTCCCTGCTGATAACATTTCTAAAGTATGTGAGACAAAGGCTCTCCATCCTGGCTTTCAAAGAACATTCTGGCTGTATTTCAGTCAACAGATGGTTTGTTCTGGAAATCCATGGCAGTTTACATATTCGTCTCCAAGTACAGTGATTCTTTTCTGTTCTTCCTCTTTTATTGTATAACTTTAGCATGCATTTGAAGTGTTTGAAAGTGTCATGGATTAGGTCACGCTCACTTTAGCCCTCAAACTAATATCTTTGACCTTTAACACTTTAAAGAGATCATTTACAGCAGATTTGTCAAATGCCATACATGATTGAATTTCTTGACTGCTGCTTCCATTTAGTGTAGATTGGGCATCCAAGCAAAATGAAATCTTTGGCATCTTCAATCTTAGCTCCATTTAGCATAATGTTATTTAATGGCCCAGTTGTGAGAATTTTTGCTTTCTTTGCATTGAGGTGCAATCTAAACTGAAGGTTGTAGTCTTTGATCTTCATCAATAAGTATTTTAAGTCCTCTTTGTTTCTGGCTAGCAAAATTGTATCATCTACATATTTTAGGTTGTTAATGACTCATATTTTAATTCTGATGCCACATTCTTTTTATATAATCCAGTTTCTAAGATTATTTGCTCAGCATACAGATTGAATAAGTATGGTGAAAAGATACAACCATGACACACACCATTACTGATTTTAAACCATTCAGTATCCCTTAAAACTGTAACGTACAGGTACCTCATGGTCAGAATGAAGTGTTCTGGAATACCCATTCTTCCGAATATTTTCCAGAGCTCATAATGATCCACAGATTAAAATCTTTGCCTATTCAATACAGCACAAGTAAACATCTTTGTGGTATTCTCTGATTTCAGCCAAGATGTGTGTGATGTGAGCAGTGATATCCCTTGCTCTACATCTTCTTCAGAATTCAATTTGAATTTCTGACACTTCCCTATGTCTGTAATGTTGTTCAATGATTTCTGCATTCCATTGGATCACCTATTTTGAGAGTGTGTACAAATATGGATCTTTTCCAATCAGTTGCCCAGGTAGCTGTCTTCCAAATTTCTTGATCCAGATGAGTGAGAGCCTCCAGTGATGCCTCAGTTTGTTGATACCTTTAAATTTGTATTGTATCAATTCTAGGGGTCTTGGTTTTCACCAGTGCATTCAGTGCAGCTTGAACTTCTTACTTCAGTACCATCAATTCTTGATAATATGATATCTCTTGTGGTGGTTGAACATAGACCATTTGTTTTTGATGCACTAACTCTGTGTATTCATTCCATCTTTTTTTTTTTTATGCTTTCTGCACCCTTCAATGTTTGATCCACAGAATCTTCAATATTGCAACTTGAGGCTTGAAATTTTTCTTTAGTTCTTTCAGCTTGAAACATGCTGAGTGTCTTCTTTCCGTTTGGTTTTCTAACTCCAGGTCTTTGTATTTTATATTATAACACTTGACTTTGCCTTTCGAGCTGCCCTTTGAAATGTTCATCTCAACTCTTTTACTTAATAATTTCTTCCACTTTTTTTAGCATCTTGACCCTCAGAGGAAGTTTCAAAGTCTCTTTTGACATCTATTTTATTCCTTCTTTTTAATTACTTTTTGCTTTCTTTATTGATGTTATGTTTTATATCATCACACAACTCACTGGTCTTGAGTCATTAGTGTTTAATCTTTTCTTGCAATAGTCTCTAAAATGAGGTAGGATATATTCAAGATCATGTTTTTGCCATTGTGAATTGACTTTAATTTTCTTCACCTTGAATTTACATATGAGGAATTGATGTTTCCACAGTCTGCCTTGACATTGTTTTGGCTGTTGATAATTGAGCTTTTCCACTCTCTTCCTACAGATGTATTCGGTTTAATTCCAATGAATTCCATTTGGTGTGGTACAAGTGTATAGTTACCATTTACGTTGGTCTTGCAAACTTCTATCATGGGATCTCCAACATCATGTCTATCATCAAGGTCATATTTTCCAATTACTGACCCTTCCTCCTTGTTTACAACTTTTATATTCCAATCATCAGTATGTAACAATGGATCTTGATTGTATGTTTGATCTATTTCTGACTGAAGAACTTGGTAGAATTATTCAATTTTATTATCACTGGATTTAGTGGTTGTAGGTAATTTGAATATTTGTGGTATTAACTGGTCTTCATTGTAGGTGTATAGATATTATCCTATAACAGAGAGCATTGTACTTAAAGAATAACCTTGAAATGTTATTTATCATACTGCCTTAATTTTATCTTGCTCTGTCCTGCTGCCTCTTAAATGTGACTCCTTTTCATGGTCTTTCTATTAAATTTCAAATGTTACAAACATGTAGATAATTTTTAACTAAGGTGGAGGGTCAGAGAAAAATAGGAAGATCCCAACGAGATGGATTGGCCAAGTGGTAGCATTGATGGACTCAAGTGTGGCAACAGTAGTGAGGTTAGCCCATGATCAGGCAGTGTTTCATTCTGCTGTGCATAAGGTCGCTATGGTTTCATACTGACTCAATGGCACCTAACAACAACAACCTGATGAAAATCCTGGTGTAGCACTGTGGGTTAATGCACTGGACTGAAAAGTCAGTTTAAAATGCAAGGTTGGCAATTCAAGCTCATCATCAGCAACTCAGAAATATCCTATACAGGTTCAGTATGAGTCAGAAATGACTCAGTGGCACTTACCAACAACAACAAGCTGACAAAAGTGTCTTTGGTTGACTCTCTAATTGCAAGAATAGTGCTCATTTAAAATCAATACATAAGCCAGTCTTTGTTATGCCATTTCTCCCAAATTTATGAGCATAATAGTGTGATATTTCCTTTTAGTGCAAGGCATTTGATTGTTTGTATCTTAAGAAACCATCTATAACATTGTTAAGAATATGAATTCCAGATCACAGTCATTTAAACACAACAAGGGAACACTGAATGGTTTAAAATGATGACAGTTGTGTGCCAGGGTTGTATCCTTTCACAATATTTATTTAATCTGTATGTTCAGCAAATAATGCAAGAAGCCTGATATATGAAGAAGAATGTGGCATTCGGATTGGATTAAACCTTGTTAATCACCTGCAATATGCAGATTTCACAATCCTGCTTGTTAAAGGGGAAGAAGACTTGAACTACTTATTGATGCAGATCAAAGGATACAGCTATTAATACAGGTTACAATGCAATATAAAGAAAGCAAAAACCCATACAACTAGAACAATAAACAATATCATAATGAGCACAGTAGTGTTTTAAATTGCCAAAGATTTCATTTTATTTGGATTTAAAATGTCAATGTATTGGGAAAATCAGCTGTGAATGATCTCTTTAAAGTGTTAAACAGCTCAAATGTCACATTGAGAACTATCGTGCACCTAACCCAAGCACAAAAAGTCTAAATTATTTTCCTTCCTATTTTGTTTTGGGACTGCAGTAAAACTCCTCAAGAGATCTGAAAATTTATCACTGGGATGAAAATTTTGATTTCAGAGCAAACAAAAATATTATGACTAGATTATAATAATGTAAGTATCATAAAGGTGGGTATCTGTGTAAACTCTCAACCAATATAGCCCACTCTACTGTGCATAAATCTGTTGGAAAATGGTTAATTCTGTGTACTAAAATCTTAAAATTTCCAGTTTCTCTTTGGTTCTGTGCATGTTAGGCTTTTCTCCATGTTAAGCTCAGTGAAATTAATCCTGAGTAGGGGCAATGGGAGATTAGAAGGAAAAGGAATACACTAGACACATACAAGTTAAGTGAAAGTTGGGACCAGGTGGGACTCAGCACTCTGATGGAGATACTGCCAACCCAGAATCAGTGCAGCAAATTTATTTTATAGACATCTTAAGGGGAGGTGCTTGAGGGGTAGGCTAAAGAGCACAAACAACACTGGGTGGGCATTGTTTGTGCATGCAGTAAGCAGAACTCTATTAGAAAAATGTAACTTGTAGTAGCTAGCTAGAACATAAATTAGATACAGCTAAATGTTTGTGCAGACTGAGCTAAAGGTCATGGCTGTGTACAAGGAAACACTTTGCAAGTTCCTTGTTCTGAGGGTCAGCTTTGCAAAAACCCAAGGGGCAGGCAGACTTGGATGCAGACCGAGTTTCTGGACCACAGCTGTTCAGTTGCAATCCTTTGGTTAAACTACCCCCAAATCAGAGACCTTCGGCTCAGTCTCTCCCAATAGTTCTCTTTTATTTTTAAATTTTTCTTCACTCTTCCTTTCCTTATATCTTCTAACATGTTCAATTATTCATGTCATCCAACTATCCTAATAGAATTTATTCATATTATAAAACAGTTCCATTGTATGTGTTTATGTATGAATAGAAAATCCACAGCCACTGGTTGAAAATTGGTCATAGATAAAGTAGGATAAAAACATTTGGCAATGTTAAGCCTATAAGACTTGGAGAAATAATTATTCTTTGATTTCACGATTTTCAGGGAAGACAGCCTCCATGCCATGACTTAGCCCATGTGATGTTAGAGAGGAAAGATATGATTTAAAACACTGTTTCCTCATCTAGATATTTTAATTTTAATGATGTTTAAATGTTTTTTAAAATATATTTTATTCAAACCACCAGCAGAAAGAAGCAAAATAATGTCAAAGTGTGGAGATTATTTTCAGTTTCAGACTATTTTTACATGAAACTGCATCCAAACTTAAAAATACATTCAACAAAAATAGGGCTGGCTTTGTGTATACAGGAAGTCTTCAAAAAGTTTGCGGGAAAATTCTATTATATTTTAATTTAATTTTTCCACATTATTTTTTAAAATTCCTTCCTATAATTCTACCCTTCCTCTGAAATATTTCATAGATGGAATGTCAGAAGAGACAGAAATGGTGTATCTTCTAGTTTCCATCTAAAACATATGACATTATAGAAAGACTAAGAATGACTTGGGGCAAGTCACTTAATATTAGCTTGTTGACTGAGAATGATGATTATATCTCTTTTAAGTTCCTTTCTAGCCATAAAATTTATGATTTCTTAAAATTTAGTCTCATTACTCATATTTACTTTTTTATTATTATTACTTGTTTTATTGAAAAAAGGAAAAGAAATCAATTTAAAAAGATAAGTGAATAAAAGGAAATGACAATGGTAGGATTAAGCAAAATGCAGGGTTCTGATTCCACAACACATTTTACCATCCTTTCCTCCTATTAGGAGTCTTGGTGTGTTGCTGTGGGCTAATGAACTGGACTGTAAAGTCAGTTTGAACCACAAGGTCACTGGTTTAAGCTTACCAGCAGCAACTTAAAAACCCTGTACTGAGTTGTTATGGGTCCAAACCAACGCAACAGCACTTATGACAACAACAACAAATCCTCCTATTTCAGCTATTAAACCTGGCCAGAATGCATGAGGCAGACATTCAAGAACTCTAAAAACTACACAGTAACTGGCATACTGTGGAAGACCAGAATTTAAAGTACCATGAGAGTAACAGTGAGCTTTCTATTCTCCTTTTCAATTCTCTGGATTGAATTTGAAGTAGCTCAAAACTAGGAATTGGGTACCAGGAGCACACTGACAGAGAACTCCAAGAAGAAATCTGGTTTGAGGAGCAGGAAAGAGGATTCCTAAAGTTCAGGGAGTCCTAGTGTAGCATTGTAAGATAAGCAGTGGACTGCTAACCACAAGGTCAGTGGTTCAAACCCACCAGTCACTCCTTGGAAACCGTCACAACACTTATAAACAACAGCAAAGTTCAGAGCTACCACCTATCAGTCAGATGGTTTCTTGTGATGGAGTGCATGTTATTATGATGCTGAAAATTATCCCACCGGTATTTCAAATACCATTAACCATTAAATTCATCCATGGTAGACACAATTCAATGGAGCTTTTAGACTAAAATATACTGGAAAGAATGCATTGCAATCTACTCTTGAAAATTAGTCAGTGAAAATCCTGTGGATCCTAGATTATTATCTAATATAATGCTGGAAAATAAGCCCACTAGGTTGGAAGGTAGTAAACAATAACCCCAACATGGCAGTCAAATATGATAATGATCATGAAAATGGCAAAATACTAGAAAATATTTTGTTGTGTTATATATAAGATCACGTTAAGTCTGGAGCAAACTCAACTATGACTAAAACAATGAAGCTCAGAGAGAACAGAGGCAATCCTCAGTTTTCCAAATTGTCTTTCCAAGTTCTTTTCCACTCTAGCCCACAGGCAATCTTGCAGTAGCAGGTCACAGTCAGTAAAAGCAGTAACAGATAGTGCAGGAGCATAAAATTGGGAGACATGAAAGCTTTCTTTCTTACAAAAGGGTGAGACAAACAGGTAATCCTTTCCTTCTAGGTTCTGATGTCTGGCTCAGAATAACCACAGTTGTGGGAATTGCACAACAGAGGAAGATAACTAAAGGTTCAACTTTAAGTCCAGAAGATCAGAAAAAAGGAAGAAAGTGGTTGAAAGCTGGGAAGTTGATAAAAAGGGAAGAGCTTGGAAAAGTCCTCATAAAGTGTAGGTTTTGTGGGAGTATGGACACATAAGTGAAGAGAAAAGAGTAAAGAGTAGAGGAAGAAAAAAGACCCATGTCAGTGCAGTCAAGTGATTTTTAATAACAATAATTTTAAAAGAAAATCATTGGAGGAAAGATAGTCTTCTTAATAAATTAAGTTGGAACAATTAAAAATCAAAATAACTTACAACCATCAAGTTGTTTCTGTCTCATATAAACCCTATATGGAAACAGACAGCCTCATCTTTCTCCTGCAATGTCACTGGTCAGTTAGAACCATTGATCTGTGGCTGGCAGTCCAATGCTTATCCTATACCACCATGAAGACAGAATAAAGTAGAGTAAAAGTAAATACCTTTTATAAAGTTAATACAAAGTGACTCACAAATCTAAATATATATATAAAAAAGAAAACTATAAACAGCTAGAAGAATATATTTCTGTCCTAGAATTAAATCAAGAGATTTCCACCAAGAATTAGATCAAGATATTACACAAAATAAAAATTTAAAAACATTAATTTGGAAATCATCATACTTAACAACTTCTGTTCTATGCAAGATCCTGTTCAGAGAATGAAAATACAAGCCATTGCCTTGGAGAAATATTTTCAAATCACTTATCTGAGGAAAGGAATATCTTTCCAAAATATGTAAATAATTATGCAATCTCAAACATAAGGGAAAAAAAACCTTTTCATTAATTAATAGGCAGTATATTTTTTTTAAATACCACATCAAAGAGCATATTTTTGTTGTTAGTTGCTGTCCTGTCTTCTCCAACTCATGGTAGCCTTACATAGAGCAGAATGAAGCTCTGTGCAAGCTTCATGATCATTAGTACAAGTCCAATGTTGTCGCTATTATGTCAGTTCAACCCAATGAGGGTTTTCCTCACTTTCCTAGGTCCTTTACCAAACACGATGTACTTCTCTATAAACTGGTTTTACCTGATGATACTACCAAAGTAATTCAAAGGATCACCATTCCCATTTCTAATATCCTGCCTAATATTCCATCTAAGATTGATTTGTTTCTTCTCTTGGAAGTCTTCTATATAGTTAATATTCTTTACCAATGCTACATGCATCAATTCCCCTGTTTTCTTTTTTCACTTTCTCAAGCATATGAGGCAACTCAAAATGCCATGACATGGGTCAGAAACATCTTAGTCATCAAAGTGACATTTTTGGTTTTTCAATTTTTTTTTTAGCAGCAAATCTGTCTAATTGTGTCATTTAATGTTTTGACTGTCACTTACAAAGATGCTAATTGTTGATCCAAGTAGAACTGAGCCACTGAGGACCAAAGAAAGCCTCACATATCACAAAAAATGTGTACAAATATGTGCATGAAGAACAAAATATTCACCATTAGGAAACTGGATATTAAAATTACTAGGAGACACAACTGCACACTTATTATGATGAACATTAAAAAAAAAAAAAAAAAA
>NW_006408529.1:21503021-21503923 GCF_000296735.1 Chrysochloris asiatica | reverse complement strand
TAACAAAAGTCAAGGCTTGAATTTCTTCTTCAGTTCCCCTAGCTTGAGAAATGCTGAGCGTGTTCTTCCTTTTTTGTTTTCTGGTTCCAGATCTTTGAGCTGACCTTTGAAATTTTCTATTCATCTCTTGTGTCTGCACTTTTCTTCCATTTTTTTTAGCATCTCTACACTGGAGAGAAAGTTTCAGTTTCTCTTCTGACATTCAAATTGACTTTTTCCTTCTTTGTTATCTTCTTAATTACTTTTTGCTTTCTTCCTGTATGATATTCTTGATGTCATCCCATAATTCTTCTGGTCTTTGGTCTTTAGTGTTTAATGTATCAACATTAAACAATTAGAATGTGGAAAGTAAAAAAATAGAATCCAGGAAAATTACAAGCTTTCAAAATGAAATGGAAAATATAAAGGTCAATTTCCTCAGCAATAATGAGTTGAAATTTACTACTATTGGCCATTTCTAATCAGTCTCATGATTCACCACAAAAAACTGAAGAGAAATCGTGTAACACTCATTGTCATTTCAAGATCAAGTTTGAACTATAATGTTGTTGTGAAAAGCAGTTAATTCCACTATTATTCAAATTTATGCATCAATAGCTAAAGGCAGTGATGATGATATTGAAGACTTCTACCAACTTTTTCAGAATTCTGGTGTGGTGCTGTGGGTTAATGTGGTGGTCTGCAAAGTCAGTTTGAACAGCAAGGTCAGTGGTTCAAGCTCACCAACTACTCTTTGGAAAGCCTATATAGGATCACTATGGGTTGGACCCGACTCCCAGGCACTTAACAACCACCACCAACTTCTTCAGTCTGAAATTAATCAAACATGTATTCAAGATGCTTTGCTAATTACTGGTGATTGGGATGCAAAAATTGGAAGCAAAGTGGAAGGATCAGTAGTC
>NW_006408529.1:21485038-21500581 GCF_000296735.1 Chrysochloris asiatica | reverse complement strand
AGAAATAATAATTTGTTGTCAGAGATTATAGTTTGGGGAAGACTATTAAGTGATAACAAAGGAGCATCTTTGTGGTGATGGAACAGTTCTGTATCCTGTTTATGGTGATGGTTAAACAAATTTATGGAGTCCTAGTGTGGTGCTACGGGTTAATGCACTGGACTAAAAGGTCAGTTTGAACTGCAATACTGGTGACTCAAGCTCATCAGCTGCTCCTCGGAAACCCTAAACAGGGTCACTATGATTCAGAACCAACTTGATGGCAGGCAACAACAACAACAAACAAATTTACGTATGTAAGAAAATCAAATGCACACAAAAATAAAGAGTCCTGGTATGGTGCTGTGGGATACAGCACTGAACCACAAGGTCAGTTTGAGCCTCATTAGTTGCTCTTGGAAATCCTACACGGGGTCACTATGAGTCAAAACCAACTCAATAGCACTAACAACATTGAACAATGGTTGAAATCTGAATAAAGTCTGTATGTGAATCTGTACTATTATGACAAGTCAGTTTCCTGGTTTGAGAATGTATTGTGACTTATGGAAGATATTACCATTGGGAGAAGCTGAGTCCAGGATACATGGGAACTCTCCAAAAATTTTCAAATATTTTAAGGCAAACTCTTTCCATATTAAAAATTTTATCAAAAACAGGTACAATGGATTGTTGTTCTTGTTGTTAAGTGCTGTCAAGTCGATTCTGACCCATAGCAACCCTGTATAGTAGAGTTTCCAAGTAGCAGCTGGTGAGCTTGAACCACTGACTTTGCAGTTCAAATGACTTTGCAGTTTGACGCATTAGCCCACAGTGCCGCACCAGGATGCTGAGGAATAAATTATGGGTCAGCCACATTTTATAAGAGGATTTTAAATATCTTGAAAACATCTTGTTATTTTTATATTTCCCTAACAGTACAGTATCTTAAAGACAGTTGTGTTGAATAATATATTAATCTAAGAGAAACACTATAATTTAAAATTAAATTACAAACTAGATATCCTAGTAGGATTTGAAATAGTAATTATCATAATATTATTTTTATTACTTCTTAAATTCTTAAGTCTAGTTCCTAAAAATATTAACAGATTCCTTCAACCAACATATAATTAAGTTTTTTTCAGTTTCTAAAAGAAGCAACCTCTCTTAAGGAAAAATATCCATAAAAATTAATAGATTACTATATAAGTTACTCAGTAATGTGACATCAAATTTTGTGGGGGTCATTTATTCTTAAAGCTAATTTTTCATATTATTCTTTATCTAAAGTTATCTTCAAAAAAAAAAAAAAAAGGAAATATATTTATTTCATACTCAGCTCCATGTAAATTAGCTCATAAAATTATCTCTGAAATGAATTTTTTCCCCCAGTCTATCTAAACACAGTTGTGTGAATTTGGAACATTAAGTTCTGAACTTTGGTCTGAGATCTACTTTACATGCTTCAAATATGATGAATTGCTTGTTGAGTCCAATTATTTCCCTAATACCTGTGGGATTCTGAAAACCTTAACATTTTTAGGAAGTGACCTTTATTCCATTCCATCATGCAACAGCTGCTAGAGACGCTTTAGCTGTCCATTCTCTGTCATGGGGTTAATCCAGTAAAAACTCTGTTGTGAACCAGTGAAATTGAAGGGGCCTCATTTGTAAGATTCTTACATTGACATTAATGAGGATACCAGGAGACAATAGCATAGCTAGATTTTCATGATTACAATGTCCAATTTATAGTAGATCCCTGTCTTGAAGTAGTAGAGATAGTTGGAAACCATATAAATACTATAAATCCTAAATGTTTGACAGATTAAAAAGAAATACTTGAATGAGAGCCAGGAAATATTTTAGTTGTCAATTTTGACATTAAATTGGAGACTCCTCAGAGATATAAATTATTCAAGAATCTAGCCGTTTCAACACTGGGCACCTAGTTGGGAGTCAGAATGAAACTAAACTAGTAATCAAAATAATCGGAAAGAATCTTAAGAGAAAAAACGCTCACCATTTTTTCCCCCTGACATTAAAATGTGCATTTATATCTATTACTCAGTTTTAACTCAAGATACAGGGGAAACAAACAAAGCCTTAAGCATATATAATTTAAATTATTATTACTATTTCAAATCTTGGCGCTTATCTCCCACACTGTTGGTTTTTACAAGCATCTAGTGTTCTCTAGCTGGTTGGTCATATTTATTGAAAAACAAAGTGTAGTATACGGGAGTCCTGGTGTGGTGCTGTGGGTTAATGGGCCAGACTGCAAAGTTTTTTGGACCAGAAGACCAGCGATTCAAGCTCACCAGTCACTCCTCGGAAACCCTACGCAGGATTGCTGTGGGTCGGGACCGACTCAACGGCACTTAATAACAACAATACAACTGGAGAGTCCTGGTGTAGCGTTCTGGTCTAATGTGTCAGACTGAAAAGCCTGTGAAGTGTAAGGTCGGTGGTTCAAGCTCAACACCTGCTCCTTCGAAACCCTATACAGGGTCTCTATGGGTAAGAATCGACTTGACGGCACTTAATAATAACATACAAAACTGGCACAGTTTCCTCAGCTACTCTGGAAGTCTGTTTACCCATAGGATTTTCCTGAATGAAAGACGTGACAGAAGCTCTTGTAGGTGAACAGGGGTGATCACTTGAAGTAGGGTGAGTGGGTAAAGAGAAGTTAATGACATAATTTTCAATTTAAGAAGGATTTTTCTCTGTGGGTGAAGGGCTGTATTGTATTTCATCTTTGAGGAGAGTTGTTGTTGTTTTTTTCACATTTCTCTTTCTTTTATGGTCTTCTTTTTAAGGAAGCACAGCATTGCCTGAAGCTCTGTTCCATCTCTCTCAAAGTTCAATATTTACATGAGGTGCTTTCCTCATGCCAATTACCTGCTTTACTTAGAGTACATTTCTCCAGACCTTAATTCTGGAGACAAAACCAAAATAGCTAGCCACCATCTTTAATTTTGTTCTGTAATTTCTTTCCACAATGGAGCCGTGGTGGCATAGTGGGTTGCGAGACACAAGGTCAGCAGTTCAACCCTACCAGACACTCAGAGATTTGCAGCTTAGGAAACCCTATACAGGGTCTCTATGGGTTGGAGTTGATTCAACAGCACTTAGCAACAACAAAAACACCATATTTTCTTTTTTAAAAATTATTATTGTGATTATAGTGAAAGCTTACAGAGAAAGGTCTGAGGGTACCACCAGTCTCCATCAGAGCAGTAAATCTCATCTTTTAAAAACTAGTTTGAGCTTTGTTTTATATTTTTCTCCCACTTTATCTAGGATCCTCTATTGGGATCCCTTTCAGAGTGGTCAGCTGTGGTAGCTGGGTACCATCTAGTTCATCTGATCTCACGGTTGTGGGGGCTGATGTTTTGGTGGTTTATTAGTTTTTTTGGACTAATTACACTTTTCCTTTCTTCAGTCTTCTTTCCTCCAGACAAACAAAAACCAACAGTTACACCTTAGATAGCAGCTCACAAATTTTAAAGACTCCAGTTGCTACTCACCAAAATAGAATGTAGAACATCGTCTTTGAGAACTATGTTATGTCAATTGACCTTAGTGTCCCACCTCAGACTATGACTCATTTCCCCCTGGTGTCTAGTTATGGCTAAGAAGTTTATAGACCTTTACCTCATGATTGTTCAATTATGAACATGGATATATTTATCACTTAACAAATATGTTTGTAGAAATATCATCTGCCAAGCTTATATATGGCTATGAGTGTAATTACTTTAGCCTTCTCATAGCTGTTTATTTTGCCCATCTGCCTATGTATCTACTTGAAGATTAATGTTTATTATCTCTGATTATGCAGGATTATGTATAAAATTTGAGTAGTATTTTTCTTTGTTGTCTGCAACTCTTATAGTTCTCTCTGTGCCTTCCTTTTCTTTAATATTATACTGATCACCCTTATTGTATCTTGTCTTTCCTGTCACTCAAATTATCTAGTGTTTCTTGCTTAGTAGTAGTAGGTTCTTCCTCCTCTGCTCACTTCTCTCTCCTTTTACCTCTTGTAAGAGAAAACATACAGAGTGTTGATGGCATTGTAGGGTAAGCATTGGACTGATAAGCACAAGGTTGGCAGTTCAAACCCACCAAAAGCTCACTCCTCAAGAGGAATATAAGACTTTCCTCTTCCATAAAGATTTGCAGCCTCATAAACCCTATATGAGTTGGAACTCACTATAAAAACAACAATAACAGCATTATCTAGTTTGAGACCTTGTGGTACAGCAGGGCTGTTAACTGAAAGGTTATTCTTTGAAACCAGCTGCTCTACAGAAGGATGAAGCTGTCTGTTTCTGTAAAGATTAAAATCTTGAAATCCCTATGGACCATATCTTCTCTGTCCTATAGGATTGTTGTGAGTTGGAATCCACTTGAGGGCAATGAGTTTAGTTGGATTATCTGGTTAGTTATTTTCTGTCAAGTCCCATCCCTGGTAACCATCAAAGTTTTGTTTTTTGTTTTCTTTCCTGTATTTAAACCTTTCCTTGACTTTTTTCTAATAGTGCACTTATATAATATTTATTCTTTTGTGATTGATTTATTTCACTCTTTTAAAGTCCATCCACTGTGAGGACACAACACTATATATACTCTAAATTCAAACTTGTAATCTCTAGAACCATTAGACAACATATTTCTGTTCTAATATGTCATCATTTTTTGTATTTTAATACAGGAATCCTAGAAAAATAATATACATGATATTTTATTTAATATTGCTTTCCTAATTTGGAGTCCTGGTGTGGTGCTCTAAGATAAGCAGTGAACCACAAAGTCAGTTCAAACCATAAGGTTGGCAGTTCAAATCCACCAGCTGCTCCTTGGAAACCCTATACAGGGTAACTATGAGTCGGAACCAACTCAATGGCACTTAATAACAGCAACCCTAATTTATTTGCTCATACTTCCATTAGTGAACATCTAGAGTGCTTCCAATTTTATCATACATAATTAATATTCTTATGTAAAAGTTTAACCATATATAATTATTTCCTAGAAATGGGCCTGTGGTTTAAAAGTGAGTACACATTTTTAAGTTATTGAATTCATTTTAACAAAGTGAATTCTAGATATTTTTTACCAAATAATGCTTCAAACAAGAGTGTTGGAATCCATTTTTCCCATTCTTTCTAGCAAGTTTAGTTTGGTTTTGGTCCTCAATAACCATTATTCATAAGTGATCAGTAAAAATATCATTTTATCTTCACTTTTTATTTTTTTCTTTACTTATGCAGTTGATATTTTCTACATATATGGATCACTTACATACATTTTATGAATTGACCAAATCAAGTTGTTTTCTTTCTGTAGAAGAGCTCGTTTTGATTATGAATAGCAATTCATTCTATTTTGTTTATTATATTCAATTAAATATATCTTTGCTTTCATGCACAAAAAGACTTCCTTGACATAAGTTAAATATCTGTCATTTTAGTTCCTTTATGATTTCTAAAATGATTTTACTGTACAACCCAATCTGTAATATTTTCAATGACCTCAAATGCATGTGAAAGCTGGACAGTGAATAAAGAAGACCAACACCATAGAAGAATTGATGCTTTTGAGTTATGGTGTTGGAGGAGAATATTGAAAGTGCCATGGGCTGCCAAAAGAACAAGCAGATCTGTACTAGAAGAAGTGCAGCCAGAGTGCACCTTGGAGGCCAGGATGACCAAACTTCATCACTCATACTTTGGACATATTGTCAGGAGGGACCAGTTGCTGGAGAAGGATATCATGTTTGGTAAGGTGGAGTGCCAGAGAATAAGAGGAAGATCACAAGCAAGATGGATTGGCAAAATGCCAACATCAATGGGCTCAAGTGTGGCAACAATTGTGAGGTTGTCCTAGGACCAGGCAGTGTTTCATTCTGTTGTGCATAGGGTGGCTATGAGTTGTTACCGACTTGATGGCACCTAACAACAACAACAACATCATGAAAAAAATTAGATGTGCTTTCTCAATCTGTGTCTTTTTCCAAGATTTGTCAAATTTTCTTTCACAGTTCTTCAAAGTTTTCAACATTTCCCCACCTTATTAAAACACAGCCTCTAGTAAAACCTAAACTATACCCTATGTTGTTGTTGTCAAGACAGTTCCAACTCATAGTGACCCCGTATAGGGTTTCCCAGGAGCAGCTGGTGAGTTTAAACCACCAGCCTTGGGGTTTAAACTGACCTTGTAATGGAGGGCTTATTCTACAGTGCCGCACAATGAATAAAATTGTTGCATTCATTTTGACAAAGTGTTTTCTAGATATTCTATATCAACACCCAATGTACATCTAAATGTTTCTAGAATTTTCATTTTATATTCCACTGATCTATTTGTCTACTAATGTCAGTTTTACTATTATAGGGTTTCAAATATGTTTCACTGTCTGGCTATAAAACTGTTTTATTGTTCACCATTTACATTCTTTCTTGATCACTCTCTCTTATTCACTTTTCATTATAGTTTTCAGATTATTTTGTCATTTTTAAATATTTACTTTAAGCTTTGATTAGAATATTCAGATCCCATAAGTTTATTTCCACATTGACTATCTTCCCACATTAAAATTCCACATAATCAGGAATTATCACTATCTTTCTCAATCTTAGTGCAAATCACCTAGCAAATACAATGATACAAGTGAGATCAATTAGCTAGCAAGTTAGCTATCTGTCTATCATCATCATCATCATCATCGATCCATTTATCTATCTAATTATGCTATTGATTTGGGCAATTCTATTTTGCATTTGGAAATTTTACCAAAATAAATGTTTTCAAGAGATTAAATTGATATTTACCTTTTCTAAACATATAAACATCTACATATAATTAGTAAAGTATGCACCCTCTCCCTAATTAGATCATGTACTTTTTGTTCTTGTCATTTTTTCACATTTACTAGAAATTCTAGAAAATATTTAAATAAAAGTGATTGGCCCTGTAGGGCAAACATTGGCCCTGTAGGGCAAACATGCTAACTGAAAGGTCAACAGTTCAAACTCACCAGTAACTCCATGGGAGAAATATGAGTCTGTCTATTCCCAGAAAGATTTACAGTCTCACTATGAATCAGAATTGATTTGATGACATTGAGTTTGGATTTTTGGATTATTACAGATTTAGTTTCATATTTGATTGTGACCAGATTTTATATGTGAACTGCTTAATTTTTTTGAATATCCTTTTATTATATGGAGATATTAAAAATCAGTATTAGCCTACAACTTATAGGTACTTTTCAAGTTTCTATTTCTTGTTCTATGTGAATTTGAAATTTATGATACCTTTGTCAAATGTAATATTTTATGGCAGCAAAAATACAATAACACAAAATAAGATATTAGAAATCATATCTTGTGTCCTTGAAATGCTTTATTACTAATAAAAATAGAGATAAAATTCATATGAAATTCATTGTTCTAACTGTTTACTTATGAAAATTATAGGCCAGTAAACTGAGTGACTTAAAGGAAAAGCTATTAGTCTTTTAGGTGTAAAATACAGGAAAAAACCTTCAAACCACAGAAATACAGAAACACAGTTTTAGATATGTTTTTGATGATATTCTTTATTCTATGTCCTTTTTAAGGATATAGTAATTTTTACTTCTATTAGTGTGAAGAAATACTGAAGCATCTTTCAAACTATAAATGCAAAACCTAATCTTATACCAGACCACAAAATCTATTTCTTCTACTTGAAGTTGAATTAGGGAAAAGGTTTAAACAAATTGCAAATCTATCTATTTCTATTCAATCATGAATAGCAAGACAGATAATGGAATTTTCATTGGAAGGAATGACAATACACTTGGATTTATTTCTTCATAAGATGTTGTCCTGAGAGAACTTAAATATATTTTCTGAATAAAAATATTCAGAAAAACTCTAAAGAACCAAATCCTTCCTTTATTCCCATACAGCAGAGGTCCTAGACTTATATGGTATTCATGACCATTCTGTCCTATAAAAGAGATCAGTTTTATTCTTCATTAAAAAAAAAAAAAAAAGTTTTATTGATAAGGTTTGACATAATTTGTCTGTTATCCCCCCAAAATAATTCCATTATTTCGTATATTTCTTAGTATACATCATGGAATATGTTTAAGTATAGAAATAATAGTCAGTGAATAAGTTTATGTCTGAATTCACATTTTATTTATACGCACTTTATGTTAAGAAATAATATCTGGACATCACAACTCTCTGTATATTTTCAGAAATAATGTTTGATGAAAATACCAAAATGCTGTTCAACACATGTAGATAGACATATTACAAATATTTTTTTTATTTTGATGCAATGCTATGCTACCAGTTAGTGAACTTTAAAGCTGTTGTCTTGATTTTAGTAGACACTGTGACATTTTTATAAGTCAATGATGTTAACTTGATTGTCATTGTAAAGGGCATTTCAGTTTCACTGCTCAGGTGCTTCCAAATATGATCCTTTCATAGATACTCTAAATTATATATCTTTGCTAAGACTTTTAAAAATTAATTGTAAAAAACTTAAAAAGAACATATTTTAACTATTATTAAAAAAATTTGAATTTCAGTAAAGGATAAACATTGTGCTGTCCCATGGGTTAAAAAAAAAAAAAAAAAGGAATTGAATAAATTGCTGTCCTTATGCTCTGATTAAATTTAAAGCATATATTAAGAGACACCACTTATTATAAAAGAGATGAAACCATTTAAGACAAGCCAGGGGAAATTTTTTCTTTCCCCAAGAGGGATACCTTGAGGTGATTCCTATTGGGATTCATACTCTGTGGGGAGTGTGATTAAATGAAAACAGTACAGAAAGAACCTTTTGTTTTTCTTCTGGAGCAATCTGTTCTTCATCAGAATATTGGTTGAATGAGTCAGTCATTTAGTACATGGAAGGTTATGATTTCTAACAAATCCCTTACTGTATTGAAAAAAATACCTCACTGACTTATATAATTAATGGAAACTATCAATAGCAGGGGTTTCCAAATGACATCAAGGTAGCAAAAGAAACTAAACAGTAAATGCACAGATTACTGTGACTTCAAGGGCAGTCAGCAGGATAACAAAACAACAATAATAATAAAAGAGTCCAGAATATAGTGAGGAAAACTTAGTCACATTTCTTCTAAATGCCCCTCCTTCTATACCCCTCCCTCACTTTATCCTTCTAAAGAATTGGCTCCATGGACTCCTGGTGTGGTGTGGTAGAATCAGTACTGGACAGCAAACCACAAGATCAGCAGTACAAACCCACTACCTGCTCCTCGAAATCCTATACAGGGCTACTATGAGTCAGAATTGACTTCACAGCACTTAACAACAACAACATACTATTACAGTCCTCACAGAGATGGAGGGGAGCCAGGCTGATGTGAGTAGGCTTTTTTTTGTGAACTTTTTGCCATATCTTACAACTTTTAATAAGAACAATCCCTGTTTCTTCCTTCATTCCAAGTTAAAAGGGCATTTAGCTTTCACAACAACCTAAATTAACATTAAGGAGCTAATGTGTGTGAAGGAGAATAGAAAAATGGGGGATGACAGATGAGAAGGGGAAAAATAAAATAAGACAATAAGAATCTGAAAATACTATAAGAAAAAATTCAAGTTATAACAACTTTAGTGTTAGTTTCTATTTATTTGCTGTTGCTTTCTATGTGGTTTCTCATTGTTGGCTTGCATTTGGATTTGTTCCTTGTCTTAGTCTGGGTTTTATAGAGGAGCAAAACCAATGAGTTCTACTCCCAGAAAATGGCTCAGACAGTTGTGGGGACCAGTAAGTTCCAAACACGTAGGCTAGGCAGCAGACCAGACACTTAGCAGGGTTGTCCCAAAATCTAGAGGTCGAGGAATGAGAAGTGAGCAGGATAGAGAGAGATCTTTGTCAGACAGTCATGTATACTCTGAAGACAGGCCAGACCCCAAGAAAACTATTCTTTAAACTGATTGATTAATCACATCAAATCATGTCATGGTAAGTAACTACATTATACCACATAAGAAACAACATTTTGTCCAGTGTCTGCTTACAAATGAGATCCAATGTTTAGTCAAATTGATACTCAGCATTAATCACTATGATCACTTAGGTTTGGATTATACTTTTGTTTTTTGTTTTTCAGTTACTCTTTAGGAATCCTATGACTGGTAAATGACCCACACTTACATATTCTTGTATGCACCTAGAACACTCAGAGAAAGAGAAAGAAGGGCAGGAAAGGTGATGGGGGGAAATAAAACCAAACAAACAAAATGAAACAGGAAAAAGTAATTAGCAAAGTTGAAACAAGATATAGCAAAATAAATTGAAGCTTGCTACAGAAACAGTAGATGTGAAAAAGAATTATGCAGAGGGTTTACAGTTCTTGTTCATATTTGAGAAGGAAATGTTTATTTAGAATGCACTTTTATCTTCCAAGGACTCTACTTGCCATTCTAATGCAAACTAAACTTCATAGAAAAATATTCACAATATTTGATTATTATTTTATAAATATTTTAAAACCTGAGTACCTTTTGGGTACCTTTTATGTATAGATCAGTATGTATATATAAGAATATATACATCAAGATTTCTGGTTTTGGTGGTGGCAGAGATAGCCAGGTAGGAAAAGCTCCATGGGGGAGGGATTGAGAACCCAGAGAAACTGCACTCACAGAACAACACCAGAGCTCTGGATCTAGCATAATGTCCAAGGTGTCAGTTTCCCACACATGCAATTGGAAAAATCACGATATAAAGGAAAATACCATGAGTTAGGAATAGATTGAGATGCGACTCTCTCTGAAGCTATCCTGGGCAGAGTTCAGAGGGTGAAGCTATAGTCATATCGGCATAGGGAACCACAGGCGCTAAAAGTGGTGCAGTGACATTTGCAAAAGAAGGTGCCAGGGAGTCTACACATTTTTGCCTCCTCTCCCCTGTCATGCCTTCTTTGCCCAACTTTGATGCCTTCAGACAGGTGGGTGTACAGCCCCCAAAAAAAGTCCAGAGCTGAGCCCAGTTGGAGGCTGCTTATGACACTAGCCTCGGGTTTGCAGTCCTAAAATTAACTTGTGCAGGACCCTTTACTCTGGCCTATCTAGCAAGAAAAAAAGCAGGCCTGTCAGGCCAGATAGACAAATCATATGAACAATCTGTAAAACCCCAATATAAAAGGATGCAACTATCTTGAGAATTACACTGTGCATATGCAGATATCTAACTGACCTTTAGAGACAAAAATAATAGTAGACAATCTTTCTCCTAATATCTATATGTGCACTTCCCTGGTGACTAGAGGAGGGGGCTTAGTGAGTGGACACCCCCACATGCTGCTGGAGACTTCTGTGGTGCACAAACACTGCCTGTGTAGCAAAGTGACCAGACAGTTGGCCACAGTTTTATTTTTATTTTAAAGTGGTGGTTTTTGTCCCTGTTTTTACATTGCTTCCACTCTTGGTCCTTTTGATCACACATTTTTCCTGAAGGTGGGAGCTTTTTCTCCCTACATTACCTAAGAAGAGACAGAAATTGTGGCCATATAGCCAAGCTACAAGCATACTCCATAATATTCCACCACTGAGACAAGAGCCAACAGCTGCTGAGCATTACATGTGAAAAGGGAAGCCTATCTCCTGATCATATCCACCAGGAGACACCCAATAAGCTTAATAATACAAAAACAAACATCCATTTAAGCATTAAAAAACCCACATGAATACTGGAAATGATGAACAAAACACAACAAAAGATCTAAAAACACGTCCCAAAACAGAAAAGAGTAACTGAGACAAATGAGTTGAAGACAGACAAAGGCTCACCAGAAAAGAAAAAGCAGGTTTTGGATTTGTCTGAGAAGCAATTAAGAAGAATGATATGGAAACAAATTCAAATGCTCTGAAAATGGGTGGAGGAAAACAAGGAAGAAGTCAGGAAAGAATTACAAGAGCAACCAAACATGATTGATATATCATTGGAAACAATTCAAAACCTGCAAAAAGAGGTCCAGATGCTTAATAATAAAATATCAGAAATGAACAATTCACTGAAAGGGGAAAGGAGCAGAATAGAAGAGATAGAAGCCAGAACTAGAGAGCTGGAAGACAAATCTCTCAATATTGCTAAGATAGAAGAACAAGAAGAAAAAAGGATGAAACTCTCTGAAAAGAGTCTAAGATTTATGCTGGATAACATGAAGAGGAAAAATTCAAGAATTATTGGCATTCCAGAACAGGAAGAATCAGAGAAGTCCACAGATGAGATAGTTGAAGAGCTTCTGGAAGAAAATTTCCTTAACATCTTGATAGATGAGAAGATAAACAAGATGAGAAGATAAACATTCTAAAAGCTGAATGTACCCCAGGAAAGACAGTCCCCAAAAGAAAGTCACCAAGACATATAATAATCAAGCTCTCCAAAATCAAAGACAAGGAGAGAATCCTAAAAGAACTTCCAGGAGAAGAGAAGTGTTACTTACAAAGGCAAGCAAATCAGATTAAGCTCTGACTTCTCAGCAGAAACCATGTAGGCAAGAAGGCAATGGGAAGACATATACAAAACCCTAAAAGAAAAAAACAAAAAATAAACTGCTATCCATGAATTGTCTATCTAGCAAAACTATCAATCAAATACGATGGTGCAATCAAAACATTCCAGGATAAACAGAAGCTAAGAGATTTTGTCAAAACCAATCCAGCTCTTCAAAACATCCTAAAGGGAGTTCTTTGGACTGAAAACTAACAAGAACAGACAACAAACAGAGATTGGCAGGCGTGGCAACAACACCTGGAACTCAGTTGAAAGATAGCAGAGTTTAGAAAAGAACAATGAATTCAAAGGATTTGGGAGGTCAACCAAAGATCAAAATAATATCAGTGTCAAAGAAGGAATAAATGTAGGAACAGATATCCAGGTGGTGATGGTGTCAGGTGCATGGCAGGATACAATTATTGTTGTTGTTAAGTGCCGCCAAGTTGGTTCCGACCCATAGCAACCCTGTTTAAGATTTCCAAGGAGTAACTGGTGAGCTTGAACTACCAACCTTGCAGTCCAAACAGCTTTGTAGTGTGGCACATTAACCCACAGCACCACACCAGGACTCCAAGGTTCTCTTAAATGGAGAGAAAAGTTAACACTATAAGGTAACCCCAAAGAAAGTTAATACTTCACAACTTACCATGAAAATGAACTTCCAAGAAGAACAAGCAAACATGAAAACGAAGAAGCTACAGACAAGAAATAGCACAAAAACCACAAACTCAGCATAAGAAGGCATTCCTTCCTCTACTTTGTATTTACACACAAGAAATATGACCCAGAGAGAACAACAAGGAGACAGAAAGGGTGGAAGAGCAGTGAAGAGCTCTGTCAGCAACAACACAGAATACCAGACAAAGTAGGCTCAGGGGATGGTGTCAGGACTCTGAACCATATATAAAGGAATATTTAGAAGGTTGGAAGGCTTACAGCTAAGGGAATTTGTAGCAGAAGCAAGATATCCATTGCTTTCTAATTCAAGACGCTCAGCTGCTCCCAGAGCCGCCATTTTGGGTAAGAACAAGCAGGGGAAGGATCAAAGCAGCTACAAATGCCTGACAGAACTGCAGAGATAAAGGTATAGACATTCTTTTTTTTTTTTTTTTTTTGGTAAATCAGATTAAGCTTGGATCTCTCAACAGAAACCATGCAGGCAAGAAGGCAAAGGTGAGACATATATAAAACTCTGAAAGAGAAAAACTGCCACCCAAGAATACTCTACCCAGCAAAGGTGTCAATCAAATACAATGGTGTCATCAAAACTTTCAGGATAATCAGAAGTTAAGGGATTTTGCCAAAGCCAACCCTGTGATGAAAAGCACCTTAAAGGAAGTTCTGTGGACTGAGAATAAACAAGAACAGATAACAACTAGAGAATGACGTATGTGGCAGCATCACCCTAAACGTAATTGACAAATGGAAGAGTTAAGAAGAGAATAAAATTGTAAGTACAAAGGATCTAGGAGGTCAGTCTATGATTAAGATGTGAAATAAGGCAAACACAGAGGAACAGATATCCAGATTGTGGGAAAGTCAAGTAGATTACAGAATAAAATAGATTATCTTAAATGTAGGAAAGAATTAAGGGAACATAAGGTAACCACAACAATGTGGTTGGGGTGGAGGATTTAGTTCAGGTGTTGGGGAAGGCAATACAAGAAGGGGGAGGAGGCGGAAGAAGAAGATAAGGTAGCACTGAGACAGGTTTGCATGGCCTAAGTGGGACAGAGGTAAATAGAGTTACATGCTCAACCTTGGAACAACAGGGCTCTGGGATACAGGGATCTAGGTATAGCTTTAAGAGGGTAAATAATACTAAAATGCTTGAGGACTTGTGAATATTAGTTTCTCTTGCCTACTATTGTAAAATAGACACTTGTGTGGGATAGAAAGGAATGTTGGAAAACATAATTAGAGAAAATGTGTAAGCCTGTCTTCAGTCTATAACTGATTAGAATACTTTAAAAGGGGTTCTAGAACTTGCCCAGCGAAATTGACCTCGCACAAAGCCTTTACGGAGTATAGTACCTTAGGTGGAATCCTGAGTACCATCCAGAACCTTATGAGGTGGGGCATTTCCACTAGAAAGGACAAGCAGACCAGCCTGAAAGAGCTACAGTGACAGAAGATACATCTTCAAAGAAAGATCATCAGGAAAAACACAAAACAAAAATGTCAGCATGACTGGCTACTACAAGAATAAGCAAACTGTTTGCCAGGAAGACATCAAGACTAGCAATCAAGCTCCTTCAGGACAAACTCTCCTCTAAGACTGAAACTCAAAGAGAACACACAAACAAGCATGAAAGCTTGCTGGCGACCACATTGGTGAGTGGAAGAGGGGAAAAGGTAGTAATGAAGATATTGGCTGAGTTCAATCACAGTCTATTGACTTCCGTTGACCTGGAGATGAGAAAGAGAAGAGGAAGGGCTGGTTGGTCCAAAGTGTGGTGAGACCTGACAACACTTGAGCCCATAGACAAGGATGTAGCTACAGAGGTCTAGAGCTGAGAGTGAATCATCCAGCTGATATGAAGTGAGGGGAGATGCACAAGAACACCCAAACTTGCAGACAGGACCCATTTGACCTAGCCTCGATGGCTCAATAATCAGAACATGACTAGAGGAAGATAAAAAAAAAAAAAAAAAAAGGGAAAAAGGGTAAATTGCCACAATTTGATGAACCTGACCTATACTCAGAGAGGTAATTACTCTAAATACCAACAGAGAGGGAAAGAGTTTTCACATCAAGTATCAATGCTATCCTCTCTCTACACAGGGTAGATACGGATGGGCAATTTAGACATTAGCTACCTAAAATGAGGGTGCGATAAAGGCAGGAAGTGACTGGCTTACAGGGTTTCAAGAGGGAGTTTAGTTTAAGAGTATGGGGGAAAGAAAGATTCCCCCCTGAATAGATTTTATCTTGTCTAGATGGGTCTGGTGAAAAGAGATGGGGATAAGATTCGTAAGATTCAATAGTGAATAATTGTTATCATGACTAAT
>NW_006408529.1:21478454-21484054 GCF_000296735.1 Chrysochloris asiatica | reverse complement strand
TGTTCCCTCCTGACAATATGTCCAAAGTATGAGAGATGAAGCTTAGCCATCCTGGCCTCCAAGGAGCACTCTGGCTGCACTTCTTCCAAAACATAATTGAATACTGAACAATGGGAAGAGGTTAAAAATATAGAAGACAATGAAAAAGACAAGTTTCCCAAGGAAACTTCCAGGTGAAAGAAAGTAGAATTGGCAAATCAAGAAGAAAAGGGTTAGGTAACAATTACTTGTTACTCTTTTCAGGTAACAATTAGTATCAATGCATGGAAGAATGGAGATAGATTCTTCCATAAAGCATTAACTCTTTAGTCATATGGAGTTGTGGTGATGGTAGTTGTGTATAACCAGGTCAGTTTCAACTCATAGTGGCCCTGTATAAGGTTTCTGAGGTTGTGAATCTTTACAGAAGCAAATCAAATGGTAGATTCGAACTGCTGACCTTGCAGTTAGCACCCCAGTTTATAATCCACTACATTATCAGGGCTACTTGCAATATGGAGTAGGAGAACAAGTATTTTATCAATCTTAAGCCTAAAATATGTTACAGTATGAAGTACATTTTACTGATCCTTTGCTTATTCATTGAGTATATAATAAATACTATACACTATCCTAGTGTGGCACTGTGGATTAATGCAATGGACTGCAAGGTTATTTGAACTGCAAGGTCAGCAGTTCAAGCTCATCAGTCACTCCTTGGAAACCCTATACAGGGTCACTATGGGTTAGAACTGACTCAAAAGCACTTAACAACAACAATAGACACTATACTTAGCACTTGGGTATGGTGATTTAAAAATCAACAGTAAAATAATGAGTGATCATAAAAATAATTTAAATAAGAAAGTTTGGGGGTGATGAGTGTTATAAGAAAAATATTCTCATACCTTCTCAATCAGGTGTTTGACAAATATTTGTAATTTAACATTTAAAAAAATATTTCAGGTATTATATCTTTCCTTCATGTTGTTACTAGAGGAACAAAGTTGGCGGTGTTTTTTTGTTTTGTTTTGTTTTGTTTTTTAACCAGGATTGAAGCTATGTGGACCAAATTCTCAAATATAATGCTTGGTCATATGCAAAGTGCGACATCTTAAACTGTAGAAATGCCTCGATTTAGTTACTGGCCCAACACTGCTTTGATGAGAGAACATATGAGTGGCAGCATGGATTTTCAATTAGCAATTTTGAAAACAGTCAATGTTAGCAAACAGCATCCATAGTGACAAGTCTGGAATCCCCAGGAAGGTATTTCCTTACTGGTGTGTAAACATTTGCCTGAAGTTGTGATTAACAGAAGCTTTTCTTCTTACCTGGTGGTGCTAGGTTACAAAGTGTTCTCAGAGAGCATTTAATGTAATTCTTTGTACTTAGAAAGCATATCATCCAGCCAGCCTTACTTTATCATATAGTATTTGGCACTTTATCTGATAGGTTGTGCATTTAGGATCATGTCTCACAGCACATACTATTTTTCTTTTTAGATTTCTGAAAAAGGTGACAGGAATAAATCATAAATTAATTTATGGGAATGAATCACTACAATAGTCCTGAAAACCAAAAACTATTTTTTGTTCGGAAGTAAGATTTGAGTACCCAAACATAACAAATAACTACATTTCTGTACATAATGATCTTTATATGAATGACTTCTGTATTAGTTTTCTAATGCTGCAACAACAAATTACCTAAAACCCCACGGCTTACAATAACACAAATTAATTATCTTTACAGTTCTATAGATTTGGAGTCCTTGTGTGACACTCTACCTGAAGATCAGTTTGAACTTTAAGGTTGATTGTTCAAATGTACCAACCGCTCCTAGAAAACCCTACACAGGGTTGCTATGAGTAAGAATTAACTTGACAGCACTTAGCAACAATAATCTATAGGTTAGAAGTTTGACATGGGTCTCACAAGGCTAAAATCAGTGCATCAAAATGGTCATAAGTCTTTCTGGAGGCTCTAGAAGAGAATCCATCTCCTTGTCTTTCCCGTTTTCTAGGGGCCACTCACATTACTTGACATGGGTTTCCATGTCAGTTTCCATTCAGCTATGCTGCAGTTCTCTGGACATTCCCCCATTGTCACATCTCCCTGTGCCTCTGTCTTCCATGTTCTACCTCCCTCTTCCACTTTTAAAAACTGTTGTGATTTAACTGGACTCATCTGAATGATTCAGGATAATCTCTGTAACTGAACTGTTAATTTTAATCACATCTGCAATATCCCTTTTGCCATATAAAACAACATATTCGCAGGTTACAAGGATTAAAACAGAAATATTTTTTTTTGACTGCAAGACTGGTGGTTCAAAGCCATCAGCCACTTCTTGGTAAACCATACACAGGATGTCTCTCCAGCACTTAACAATAACATGTTATTCAGAAAATGTTGATTATACTATTCAGATAATTTTGATTAGTTTAATGCCAATTTTTTAATGTAAGTTAATTTCAGTAGGATGAAACTAAGTTTTATCACTAGAAGTATCCTTCTACTCAAATATCAATGACAAACCCACTGGTACCAAGTCGATTCTGACTCATTTCGACTCTGTACAGGGTTTTGAGGCTGTAAATTTTTATAGGATCAGAGTCTTATTTTTCTTCCATGGAACAACTGGTGAATTTCAACTGCAGACGCTGGTGTTAACAGCCCATTGCTTATTCTATAGCTATACCAGTTGAGTCCACCTTAATTTTTAAGGGAATAGAAAGCTTCATCTTTCTTCCATAGAGCAGCTTGTAGATTCAAACTGCTGACCTTGTAGTTAGCAGCACAATCATAACCTACTATGCTTCCAGAGCTCCTTACCAGGGCTCCTAGGAGCTTTAAACACTGTATACAAAGACATTGTAAGGTAGTGGAACACACCTGATATGTGTGTGGTGAGACTGGTTCTATGGACTCTGAAATCTAGGAAAAGTTGTAATGGGAAAGGCCTTTCTTCTTTTTTCTTTATGTAAAATGAAGGCACTTGTTGTCAAGTGCTGGCCAGTCAGTTCCAACTCAGAGCTAAACTGTGTAGTGTTTCCAAAGAAGAACTCGTGGGTTTGAACTGCCCACCTTGTGGTTCAGACTGACCTTGCAGTCCAGCACATTATCCTGCAGTACCATACCCTGAAGGCATGGTGGTGGTAGTTATGTGCCATGGAGTCGGTTCTGACTCATAGCAACCTTGTATAGGGTTTTGAGACTGTAAATCTTTACAGGAGCAGAAAATCTCATCTTTCTTCCGTGGAACAGCTGGTAGTTTAGAACTGCTGACCATGAGATTAGCAGGCTGACTTGTAGGGATATTAAATAACATATGTAAATGGCAAAAAAAAAAAAAAAAAGAGATATCAATCATTCCTCCTACAGCACTCACTTCTCAGCTAGATTCAACAATTCATGGCAATGACCACACAGAACTCAGAACTCAGACACCATGCTCACAGTTATGGGCCTTATTAGGGAAGTGAACAGGTTACAATGCAGGATCAGAAAATGCTCACTGTACAGTTCTTTCAGTCAGGACAGCGTCTCCTCAGACAGGCCTTTCTCTGCCTGGGCAATGAATGTTACAAAGATTTTTTAGGGCTGCTGATAACTGCCCACAGGACACACCACTCTGCCATTAACCTCAGCCTAAAGGCACTTGGTCTAGCCCCATAGGTTACAAAGCTGCCTCCCTGCCCAGTTAAATGCCAGGAGCACCCCACTCTGCAAGCAAACCTCCTGCCTGAAGTTGCTCTGCTATTTTGCTCCATGGACTTGAAATCCTATTACTCTGTCTCATGTTCTGGTTGTTGGTTCTACTGCTGCTGCTTCCCTGCTACTCCTCTGGTATCACAGCATTTATCCCTGGATCAAAGGGTTTCAATGTGCAGGGATCTTGGGGTCAAAGGATGCACTCCACTCTGTGCTTTCTTCTTGATGGTAGTATGAGCCACCACTCCTGCTTCTGAGATGGCTCATGTTATACACATTAGAGGTTCAGGACTTAAAATCACAGTGAAAAACTCTGTTATCATTCACAACTGAATCATATTATCCTGTCATCATCTCCTTTCATATCCTACTTACCCATACAAGTCAGGAAAAAAATCTTTGTTTGTTGTTTGATGGTGCTGTGGGATAAAGCACTGAGCTGCAAGGTTGATTTGAACCACAAGATCAGTGGTTCAAACTCACCAGCCACTCCTTGGAAACCCTATACAGGGTTGCTATGAGTCAGAACTGACTTGTAATACACTTAACAACAACAATAAAAGACTATTAGAAACATTAGATAATTCACTACAACACAGTATAGGTAGATAGACATTTTATAAACATGGTGGTGGCGGTGATGTGCCATAGAATCGGTTCTGACTCATAGGCACCCTGCATAGATAGGGTTTCAGAGGCTGTAATTCTTTATGGAAGCAGAAAGCCTCATCTTTCTCCTGTGGAACTGATGGTAGACCTTGAGGTTAGCAACCCAGCTCATAACCCCTACACTACCAGAGCTCCTTAAAGTTTCTCTGTTTTCTCAAAACATTGCTATAAAAATTAAGTGAGAAATTTGCAGGTGAGAGTATTTTTTAAAACACCAATAAGTTTTGAAATCATTTCACATATATTATCATTAACTAAACAAATTTGTGATGTCACAAGACATTTGTTATTATTCCTTTATTAAATAACAAGGCAATTGAGACTCTCAGGATAATCATTGTCCAAAATCACATAGTAAAAGAGCTCAATTTCCAGCAGTGGGTGGATGGACACCTGCTGGGTATCCATATCTACTTGAGAATTTAGGGAACAAAATATTCAGAAGAACACAAGTGGTGTCATTTTAAATCATGGTTAAATCCTTAATTTCAAGCAAATTAAGACTCAAGAAGTCCAGAGACGGAAAAGGACTACCACTGTAAACAGATTGACTAACATGAAGGAAAAGAGCATTTTAGAAAGGACTAGGATGAATGGAACCCCAGAGACTGGAAATCAGTCTAGGGGAGAAAGAAACCAATAATCCTGAGAATTTAGATTAAGATGTCAGGTTGTTTTCTTTTGGAAAATATATGTAGTGCAGAATTTGACCAATAAAATAATATCTGATACATAATAGAGAAATAAAATCACACATATTCTATTGAGAAGATACAGACCTGCAGAGAACATAAACAAACCAATAAAATCCTGGAGTCCAAATGAAGAGAAACCACTGAGCAAGACTTTAAATGCATGGCAAATGGTCAACACCATGGACATCACAACATAGGACTAAATGAGGCCCATCTAGTCACTGTACAATAGATATTCCAGGATGCTGTGTAGACGCAAGGACTCTGAGCTATAGACTTTAGAGAAAGACCCCATAGTAAATACAGTCATCATTTAAATAAGATTTCACAGGGTGTTGTATTTAGTATTTAAATAGAGTTAATTTTTAAACTGGAGAGGTGGTTTAGAATGGCAGAAACTGAAATATTCTTAACTGGAAATTCTAAATTCCCATTCTACCTGTTAGAATCTTGGCTTACAAGCAAGATCAGAACTATTTTAGATAATAATAAGACTATGGTTTCTTTGCATACCTAATTTGTAGTGTACATCAAAATGGG
>NW_006408529.1:21459219-21475169 GCF_000296735.1 Chrysochloris asiatica | reverse complement strand
AAGTAGCAACTCCTTACCCACAGAGCCTTCCCCTGCCTCACCCCCCTTCCCTGGGGAGCTGGAGCCCACCCACGGCAATGATACCTGGCAGCTCTAGGGGTAGATTTGATCTTTTGTTTTTATGTTTTGGGAGCATTTTTGTAATCCATTTGGATAATAGTCACTGCTGTCTCGCACACCCTGGTCTCTGCTGACGGCCTGTCTTTCTCACCTTTGGATGAAACAGCCAGATATGGTGGTTTCCAGAGGCCCGCTGCCATCGCAAACCAGGAGCTGGGGAACCCAGTATGGAGAGCTACCAGTACTATGAAGGAACCTCTTGAGCTTGCAAGGATACCCCATCTCATCATGCCTCTGCACCTGCCCCCCACGGGCTCTTAAATCCACTTCTAGAAGAGCAGCAGAAGTTACCAAAGATACCCCATTCCCAAGGTTTCTGACCTGTGGCTGCTCCCACGTTCCTTCCCAAGTCCCAGCTGTGCTGGAGTCCCAACTCCAGCACCCTCTGCACACCTCTGCCTATGCCTGCCTTGTGCTCACATTTTTACTAAGTAAAGTGTGTTTTGTTAAAAAATAAAAAAGGAGATTCATCAGTGTGCCTTTGTCCTCCTATTGTATCCCCAGAAATTTCCAGTATGACTGCCAAAGATTTGAGAGTATATCCTGTCTACTAGAATTGGAAGAGGGATCCAGTAACCAGACACCATCAGATTGATTCTGATGCATGGTGGCCCCATGTGTGTCAGAACAGAACTGTGCTCTCTAGGGTTTTAATGGTTGATACCCTGGAAACAGAAGACCAAGCCTTTCTTCCAAAGTGCCTGGATGAACCTTTTGATTAGCAGCTAGAGGCACTGAATTTTTGTACCATCCAAGTACTCCAACAGAGGGACCAAGAGATAGAGACTGCATCCATCTGGAGTACATCTATGCGTATGCCCAAGAGGACTACCTGTATGTACATGTGACCTTAAAATAGAGGTAAATCAACAGATTGCTAGGGACAGAGAGAGGAGACATAAGTGGTTGGCCAAAGAGAGGAGCAGAACATCAGCAATGCCTTAAATTCCTGACTGTTCAAGGACAGATGCTCTATGTAACACCACAAAAATTGAGGGGGACGCATTCAACTTCTGTAATTCACTAAGACAACGAGCATGTTTTGTTGACTTTACCCAGTAAAATAGAGCTGAAAGGATCAGCAAAAACTGCTGCATTAAAAAAATGAGAACATTTTCTGAAGAAGAGCTATATACTACACCCCCCCAAAGAAGTAACTGGCAGACAATACAGCTAACAGTGTCCACCTTGTGATTTATTATGGATCACCTCAATTGCATAAAGAAATAGTTCAGTGGTTACTCTAAATCTACATATTACATCCAATGTGTCCATATGAATTTTAAGAAATCTGCTCCCCAGAAAACATTAAGGACTGCTTTTCACAGCACTAGAAATGGCCACGAATGCCAACAAGTTCTTCAAAACCACAGAGCTAATTGACATACAGGTCACCTGAAAAAGCTCCCACAAGGTATAGAAAATTGACTTCTTTAAACACACTACCAAGATATGAAAGAAAATAGTGGTTTAAAACAGAGATAAATGCTGTATTCCTTTACATAATATTATATCCAATATAAAAACATTAGAAATTAAAGCAACTATGTTAAAGTATGCTACTGTGAGTTGAAATTTCTTAGCATTAAATGAGACATATGCATATATTCATAAAGAGAAACATGAGAAATTGTCCAACAATTGACTGATATGGCACTCTGATTTTTTCAGTTGGATTGGGAAATATAAAAAAGTTAGACCCTTTAAAAATTACTACTCCTAAAATTAAGCTCAGCTCAACTAGAAAAATTGGAAATTAAGGGTTCCTCAATAACATGGAAAACATAGATTTATTTAATTGCCATATGAATTGCATTTGAGAATTATTCAAAAAATGTTATCTCAATATAAATTGAGACTATTTTTTAAAATTCACTTAAGTTTGTATAAAATAGTAATACTAAAACACACACATAAAAAAAAAAAAACTCACAAGGAATATTGATGTAGTGCTATAGGCTAATGCCTATGGAGGGCAAGGTCAGTTGGAACTGCAAGATTGGTAGTTAAAATTCACCAGTTGTTCCTTGGAAACCCTATTCAGGGTCACTGTGAGTCAGAATCGACTTCGTGGCACTTAACAATAACAAAAACAAAACAAAGTTAACTTAGAAGTAATTCTTTATCTTCTATAAATGCTGATGGAGTCCTGGAGTGGCATTGTGGGATAATGCACCAGACTGGAAGGTCAGTTTGAACTGCAAGGTCTGTAGTTCAAACTCACCAGCCACACCTTGGAAACCCTATATAAGGTCAATATGAGTCAGAACCAACTCAACAGCACTTATTTTTAAGTGCTAGTGCTGCATAAAAATGAGAAAAAAATCATAATAATATAGTTCTACAACAATGTCCCTGAGGGTTAACGAGCCTGATTTCACTGAGATGTGGTCCAAGTATCTGTCTTCATACTTTGAATAATAATATAAGAGTCTCAAAATCATTTACAAAGATCTGGCTCACTGGTCAGGTAGAGATTAGTGGAATCCCCTAAACAATTGTCACCCTTTAAATATGGATCTGAACTCACACCTGTGGCTCAATTTTCAGGTGAACAATAGACCTATAAAGGTAACAATAGCATTTGTGAGATTAAAACACCTTATAATAATAATAATAATAATAAAGGGTAGCATTTACCCAAGGAGAAAGGTCAAAAGAGTTAAAAAAGATGGATGAATGGAAACAAGAAACAATGGGAGGAAACGGGACAAGAGATGTTATATGTACTCAATAAAATGAAACAAAATATGTATGAACTGTAGAATGGAACTGATGAACTGGTCTGTAAATCTTCAGCCAAAACACGATAAAAAGTTAAAAAACCAAATTTTCCATAAATATTTTATAAGGACTAAACATATCAACTACAGTGGTCATTTTAGGCTCATATAGTTGCCTTTATTCCTGAGATATGATTAAAAGTAAGAATCATATCATGCCCTAACAATGCAGATAAGAGTCAGGGTATGACAACAAATTATGTAGTTAGTGATCCTAAAGCATATTTTTAGTGAGTACTTGTTCTATGAAGCTAAAATACAACATGCAAGGCCAATTTGATATGGTGGCACAGACAAAACTGAAAAAGTACAGAGTAATTTAATGTGTAATTGTTAATGTATCAATTAGATACACACTGATGGTCAAATTGACATCCATGAAGAGTTTTGTTGCTTATTATCTATAAATTAAGCCAAGCATACATGAAGAACCCTGGCAGTGCAGTGGTTAAAGCACTCAAATGGTAAACAAATGATAAGTGGTTCAAACCCACCAACAGTTCCATGGGAAAAAATTGTTGCAGTTTACTGTCCTAAAGATTTATAGCCTTGGAAACCCTATAATGCTTTTGTTAGGCATCAAGAGAGTTGGTTTCAACTCATAGTGACCATAAGCACAACAGATGAAACAATACCTAATCCTGCACCATCCTCACAATTGTTGTTATGTGTGAGTTCATTGTAGCAGCCATTGTCTCAACCCATCGCATTGGAGGTCATCCTTTTGTTCATTGAAAATTCACTTTACCAAGCTTGATGTCCTTCTGTAGGGATTGGTTTTCCTGATCACATGCCCCAAGTATGAAACATGTACTCTCACCATCTTCCCATCTAAGAAGTATTCTGGCTATACTTTTTTCCAAGACAGATTTGTTTTATCTTCTGGCAGTCTACAGTACCTTCAACATTCTTCATCAACACTAAAATGCAAATGACTTGATTCTTCTGCAGTCTTCCTTATTCATTGTCCAATTTTAACTTGCATATGAGGTGATTGAAAATGCCCTGGCTTGGTCAGGCAAAACTTAGTCTTCAAACTGGAATCTTTGTTCTTGAACATTTTAAAGAGTTTTTGTGCAGCTTTGTCTAATGCAATACGTCATTTGATTTCTTGACTGTTGCTTTCATGAGTGTTGGTAGTGGATCCAAGCAAAACTAAATCTTTGACAATTTCAATTTAAAAAAAGCATTGGGTTGCTATGAGTGGGAACTGACACCTAACAAGTTTCCTGAATAAAATGAAAGTTGCAAGGTATTTCATGTAAAGAACATTATAATGTTATACAAATCATTTATTTTAAAAGTCCTTTCCTTGAACAGAAACTTATCTTGGTCAAAGGAAAAATTAAACTTGCTGTGATCACATAATATCAAGTAATCTCTGTATGGTACAAATATTTAAGTATTAAATTACTAGACAACAAAATGATAGTTCAAACTACAATGTTCCATCAAGAGAGAAGCCTACCATTGTTTCCATAAATTACAGTCCTGAAAACCACTTTTCAGTTCTACTGTGCACACATGGGATTGTCTTGAGTCAAAATTCTTTTGACAGCAATTGTCCACAAATGTAGTATAACAGACCCATGCCCTCTCACAGGTATAAATATTCAAGACATGTCAGGCATCTTTGAAATGAAAAGAGCTGCACAGGTAGAGCCCAAGTGGAGAGAAGACAGGGTAGAGAAGAGATTACCATTTTGTTGTTGTTTGGTTTGTTGATTTTCTTGTTTTATTTTAAAGTAACTTCACAAAATATAATTAAATAGAAAGTATAATTTAGGACAAAACAGACAAAAATAAAATTTTGTTCAGATTAATAGCAATCTCTACTATAAATGTTTCATATATTATCTATGGGGAAAAAAAAGCATACATATTCCTTTCAGGCAGGTAGAATTAATCAATCTAATTGTTATAAGCATTTATATGGATATGGAATCCTGGCATGACACTGTAGGATAAGCACTGGACTGCTAACAAAGTCAGTGATTCAAACCCACCAGCTGCTTTTCAGAAAAATTTATATAGACTCGCTACAAGTTGGAACCGACTTGAAGCACTTAATAACAACAACATAGGGATATGACTTGTAAGATACAGAAAAATAAAAGATAAGTGAACTTTATTCTTCAGTGTTATTCTGAATAGCTCAAGGGAAATATATTTTAATAGTACAACATTTCCTAGTGTTCATAATTTTTAAAAATTGACATAGTTGCCTTAAGCTCTAAAACAAACTAAGTTTGAAGTATGACACTAAATTCTCAGCCAAGATGTTCCAAGATTTATTTTCTTGATAAGGATCATCTAAGTATAGATCAATGAATTTCCATTATGATTGATAATATTTTAGAAAATAAATATAAGTTAAAAGGATGTACTGAAAATGAAAAATAATAAGTCTTCATGTAAATATTTTCTCATTTATTTCTAAAAAGTGAAGTAAATTATTTTATGAGTGAAATAAAGCCTTTGAGCTGGAAGTGCAGTTTTGCCACTTCAACTTTACATCAGTACATTCTTTCTCAAAAATTTTGACCAATAAAAATCAAAATGCCATTTAACAAATTCGAACACTAAATAAAATCAGATATCTGCTATGAGTCAGAACTAACTCAATGGCCCTTAGCCACAACAACAACAATGTACAATGAATTGATTTCGTTTTCAAACTCTGGTAGTGTAGTGGTTACGAGTCAGGTTGCTAAACTTATGGTCAGCAGTTCGAAACTACCAGTGGTTCCATGGGAGAAAGATGAAGCTTTCTGCTCCCGAAAAGATTTACAGCCTCGGAAACCCTATACAGGGTTTCCTGTATAGTCAGAACTGACTCTACGGCACATAACCACCACCACCATATATATGTGTATGTGTGTGTGTATATACATATATGTATATATATACACATAGAGAGAGAGAGAGAGAGAGAGAGAGAGAGAGAGAGAGAGAGAGAGACTCCTGGTGTAGTGCTAAAGGATAAATATTAGATTGCTAACCACAAGGTCGGCAGTTCAAAACTACCAGCTTCTTCTTGAAAACCCTATACAATGTCACTTTGAGTCAGAAGCAACTTAACAGCACTTAATAACAATAATTTACACACACACAAACATGTATATTCATATCTAAACTCACAAAATAACTACCAGGCACCAAATATATATTGGCACTATACACAATAGAAACAGAATGAAACACCGCCTGACTCTGCACCATATGCAAAATTGTTATGTTATTGCTGCTACAGTATCAATCCGTCTTGCTAGGGTCTTCTTTTCACTCACTTTCAAGTTTTCCAAGCATGATGACCTTCTCTAGGGACTCCCTCCTCATAATATGTCCAAAGAATGAGAGATGAAGTCCAACCATCTTCACTTATAAGGAGCAATTTGGTTGTACTTCTTCCAAGACAGATTTGTTTATTCTTCTGGCACTTCACTGAACTTTCAATATTTTCCAACACCATACGTAAATTCATCCTCATTCCTTGCCCAACTCTCACTTGGAGATGAGGTGATTGAAAATACAATGTCTTGGGTGAGGTGCAATTTAGTCCTCAAACTGACAACTTTACTTTTAAACACTTTAAAGGTCTTTTGAAGCAGATTTGCCTAATGTAATATATCGTTTGATTTCTTGACCATAAGTATTGATTGTGGATCCAAGCAAATTGAAGTCTGACGATTTAAATCTTTCCTATTTATCATGATGTCATTTATTGGTCCAGTTGAGAGAAATTTTTTTCTTCTTTACATTGAGATACAATCCATATTGAAGATTTTAATCTTTGATCTTCATCAGTAAGTATTTCAAGTTCTCTTCTCTTTCAACAAGGAAGGTTGTGTCATCTGCATATCACAGATTGTTAATGACCCTTTCTGCAATCCTAGGACTATCTTCTCCTTCATATAATCCAGCTTCGTGCATTATTTTTACAGCATACAGATTGGATAAGTATAGTAAAAGATATATCACTGGCACACAACTTTCTGTTTGTTCTACTTGAACGTCTGCCTCTTAGTCTATGTTCCTCATGAGCACAATTAAGTGTTCTGGAATATTCATTCTTCATAATGTTATTCATAGTTTGTTATGAATTACACAGTCAAGTGCCTCTATATCATCAATAAAACACATCTTTTTGCTACTTTGTTCTTTCAGCCAAGATCCAGCTGACATCAACAATGATAAACCTCATTTCATATCTTCTAAATTTGGCTTGAATTTCTGGCAGTTCCTTGTTAACGTACTACTATAACCATTTTAAATTTTTTCAGCAAACTTTTAGTAGATATTAACAATATTGTTCAATAATTTCTGCATTCCTTTGGAATACCTCTCTTTGGAATAGATACAAATAATTTTTGACTCACCCTCACATAATGAAATATTCAGTTCCGGAGTTAGAAAACTAAAAGGGAACAATATTTGTTAAGGAATTTGAAAGACAGTTACTTCATCAACCAATGTGTAGTGTAGCCAGAATACTCCTTAGAAACCAGGACTTAGTATCTCATACATCTGACATATTTAAAGAAGGGACCAGTCCTTGGGGAAGAACATAATGCTTGGTAAAATGGAGGACTGGTGAAGAGGAAGAATCCCAATGAGCTAGATTGGCACAGTGACAGGAGCGATGGTTTCAAGCCTAACAATTGTGGATATGACACAGAACCAGGCAGTGTTTTGTTCTGTTATCCTAAGAGTGCCTTTGAGTCAGAACTGACTCAACAAATTCTAGCTTCTAAGGAGAATTCTGACTTTACTTCTTCCAACACAGATTTGTCTGTCCTTTAAGCAGTCCATAATGCTTTTAATATTCTCCTGCAATGTTATAACTCAAATGCATCAATTTTTCTATGATCTTCCTTAGTCATTGTCCAACTTTCATATACATAGGAAGTTATTGATTATACCATGGCTTATGTCAGGCACATCTTAGTCCTCAAACTGACATCTTTACTTTTCAACACTTTAAAGAGGTCTTGTGCAGCAGATTTGCTTAATGCAATACATTGTTTAATTTCTTGACTGCTTTTTCTGTGAGTATTGATGGTTAATACAAGCAAAATAAAGTCTTTGACAACTTCAATCTTTGCTCCATTTATCTTTATGTTATTTATTGGTTGAGTTGTGAGGATTTTTTATTTATTTACATTGAGGTACAACTCATACTGAAGGCTGTGGACTTTGATCGTCATCAGTAAGTATTTCAAGTCCTTTTCACTTTTAGTATGCCAGGCTGTATCATCTGCATATCACAGGTTGTTAATGAGTCTTCCTCCAATCCTGATGCCACATTCTTCTTCACATAATCCAGTTTTTCAGTTTATTGGCTCAGCATACATATTGAATTACAATGGTGAAAACATATGACCCCAGCATACATCTTTCCTGCTTTTAAAGCATTCAATATCCCCTTGTTCTATTCAAATGACTACCTCTTGGTCTATGTACATGTTCCGCATGAGCACAATTGAGTGTTCTGGTAAACACATTATTTGCCATATTATCCATAACTTACTATGAACCACATGGTTGAAAGACTGAATTGTCAATAAAGCACAGATAACCATCTTATTAATTTTTTTTTCCTTTCAGGAAAGATCCATATGACATCAGCAATGATACCCCTTGCTCCATGTTCTCATTTGAATCCAACTTGAGCCTTTGGTAGTTTCCTGATGATGTACTGTTGCATTAATTATTGAATTACCTTCATCAAAATTTACTTGCATGTGATATTAATGGTATTGTTCAATGATTTCTGCATTCCATTGGATCACCTCTCTTTAGAAAAGGCACAAATATGAATGTCTTCCCATCAGTTGGCCAGTCTTCCTAATCTCTTGGCATAGATGATTTAGTGCCTCCATTACTGCATCAGTTTTGATGTTTTCAATTTGTATTCCATCAATTTCCAGAGCCCTGTTCTTTGCCAATACTTTCAGTACAATTTGAATTTCTTCAGTACAATTGCTTCTAATCTTATGCTATCTCTTTAAATGGTTGAACATCCACCATTTCTTTTTAGTAAAATGACTCAGTGTATTCCTTCCATTTTATTTTGATGCTTTCTGCATCATTCAGTATTTTGTCCATAGATTCCTTGAATATAGAAAACTGAGGCTTTAATTTTTTCTTCAGTTATTTCAGCTTGAGAAATGCTAAACACGTTATTCCTTTTGGTTTTCTAATTCCAGTTCTTTGCACAGTTCATTATAATACTTGACTCTGTCTTACGAAACTTCTCTTTTTAATTTTTGTTCAACTCATTTACCTCCGCATTTCTTGCCTTTGCTTAAGCATCTCTCCACTGGAGAGCAAGTTTCAGAATCTCTCTGAGTTCCATTTTTGTCTTTTCTTTCTTTCTTGTCTTCTTTTTTTGATTTATTCCTCTATGATGCTCTTCTGGTTTTTGGTCATTAGTGTCTAATGAAACAAAACTTTTCTTAATATGATCTTTAAATTCAGATGGGATATGTTGAAGTTCATATATTGGGTCTTGTGAACTTGCTTTAATTTTCTTCACTTTAAGTCTGCACTTGCATATGAGTAATTGATAATCTGTTCCATAGTCTGATCCTAGCCTCATTTTGGCTAAATACATTGTGCTTTTCCACCTTCTCTTCTTTCAGATGTCTTCAATTTAATTTTTGTGTATTCCATCTCATGAGCTCCATGTGTATTGTTGTTGTTGTTAGATGCCATCACGGTGATACCAACCTTATGCACAACAGAACGAAAAACTGCCCAATCCTGGGCCAACCTCACAATTGTTTGCACGCTTGAGCCCATTGATGCTGCACTTTGCCAATCCATCGCTCTGGGAATCTTCCTCTTTTTCTCTGACCCTCTACCTTACCAAACATGATTTCTTTCTCCAGTGACTGGTCCCTCCTGACAATATGACCGAAGTATGAGAGACGAAGTTTGGCCATCCTGGCCTCCAAGGAGCACTCTGGTTGCACTTCTTCTAAGAAACACATCTGTCTCTTCTTTTGGCAGCCCATGGCACTTTCAATATTCTCCTCCAACACCATAACTCAAAAGCAGCAGTTCTTCTACAATCTTGCTTATTCACTGTCCAGCTTTCACATGCATATGAGGTTATTGAAAATACCATGACTTGGGTCAGGCGCACTTTAGTACTCAAGCTGACATCTTTGCATTTCAACACTTTAAAAAGGACTTTTGCAGCACATTTGCCTAATGCAATATGTTGGTTGATTTCCTGACTGCTGCTACCATGAGTGTTGAAAGTTGATCCAAGAAAAATGAAGTCTTTAACAACTTCAATCTTTTCTCTGTTGATAAGAATGTTGTTTATTGGTCCAGTTGGGGAGGATTTTTGTTTTCTTTACATTGAGATGCAATCCATACCAAAGATTATGCTCTTAGATCTTCATCAGTAAATATTTTAAGTCCTCTTCTTTTTCAGCAAGCAAGGTTGTATCATCTGTATATCACAGATTGTTAATGAGTCTTCCTCCAATGCTGATGCCATGTTTTTCTTCATATAACCCAGTTTCTTGGATTATTTGCTCAGCACACAGGTTGAATAATTATGGTGAAAGAATACAACCCTATTGAACACCTTTCTTATTTTTAAACCTTTCAGTGTTCCCATGTTCTCCTCTAACAATCTTTCTTGGTCCATGTACAGGTTCCTCATGAGAAAAATTAAGTGTTCCAGAATACTCATACTTTGCAATGTAATCAATAGCTTGTCATGATCCACACAATCAAAAGCCTTTGCATAGTCAATAAAACACAGGTAAACATCTTTCTGATATTCTCTGCTTTTAGCCAAGATCCATCAGACATCAGCAATGATATCCCTCATTCCATGGCCTCTTCTGAATCTGGCTTAAACCTCTGGAAGTTCTCTGTCAATGTATTCTTGCAGCCATTTCTGTATTACCTTTAGAAAAACTTTACTCACATGGGATATCAAAGATATTGTCTGATGATTTCCACAAGTCCAGATGTCTTCCAATTGGTTGGCCAGATAGCTGTCTTCCAAATGTCCTGGCATAGATAAGTGAGTGCCTTCTGTGCCGCTCACTTTCTCGAAATATTTTAATTTTTATTCCATCAATTTCTCGTGCCATATTCTTTGCCAATTCCTCAATGCACCTTGGACTTCCTCCTTCAGTATTCCTCCAAGTGTATAGTTGACTTTTATATTGCTTTAAAAAGGTATTTACAATGATTAAGTCATTGTCACTGCAAACTTCTGTCACGTGATCTCTAGCATCATTTCTGTCACCAAGCCCATGTTTTAAACTACTGAGCTTTACTTTTGTTTCCAACTTTTACATTATAATCAAGTCATTATCAATATATTTTGATTGTACGTTTCATCAATTTCACTTTGAAGATGTTAGTAGAACTTTTCAATTACATCATCACTGGCTTAGTGGTTGGCACATACATTTGAATAATACTGATATTAACTGGTCTTTCTTATAGGTGTATGGATATTTCCCTATCACAGCATTGTACTTCAAGACAGATCTTGAAATGTTCTTTTTAATGATGAATGTGACACCATTCATCTTCAATTTGTCATTCCTGGAATAATAAGCCTTATGACTGTCAGATTCAAAATGGCCATTATAGGTCCATTTAAGTTCACTAATGCCTAGGATCTTTATTCGAACCATTTAGTTTTTGACAACTTTCAATTTTTCTAGCTTCAATCTTTTTACAGTTCATATTCCAACTATTAATAATAACTATTAATGTTGTTGTTGTTGTTATGTGCTGTGGAGTCGGTTCCAACTCATAGCGACCCTGCACAGGGTTTCCGAGGCTGTTAATCTTTACGGGAGCAGAACGCCTCATCTTTCTCCCGAGGAGCAGCTGGTAGTTTTGAACTGCTGACCTTGCGGTTCGCAGCCCGATTCATAACCACTACGCTACCAGAGCTCCTTATAGGTATTTATATTTGTTTCTCCTCATTTTGAATTTTTCCCCAACAGCAAATGAAATGAAGGTCCTGAAAGGTTTAATCCTTTCACCTCATCATGATCAACTCTAATTGAGGAGGCTGCTCTTTCTTAGTCATCCAATCTGAGTATCTTATCTTCTGGTTCTATATCTGACAATATTCTTGTGCTATTCATTATATCAATATTCAATATTCTGGTGCATTTTGACAGTGTTTCACTATTAATAGTTTTCAGTGGCTGAATATTCAGAAGTAGTAGTCCTCTTTTTCTTTCTAGTCTGTCTTACTTACTATGGGTGACCTTGCTGGCATTTGAATTACTGGTGGCAAAGCTTCCAGCATCACAGCAACCTGCAAGTCCCCAAAGTGAGACAAAATGACAGTCAAATGGTGGACCCAACACCAAAGGTGCCTTTACATTTGCTGCACATACATTATAAAGCCCCCAATGTCATGAATCCTTCCCTGTATCTCTTCTTAAAATTTCCAGTTATGATGTCACCAAATTGTAGTGAAACAGACTATTTGGAATAATTAGAACAGCATTGTACTTGGCCCTGCTTTTTATCTTTGTAACCTTAAACAAAGCATCTTCACTGCCAAAACAAAGTAGCTGTCGTTGAGTCCACTCATGGTGAATCCATGTGTGTCAGAGTATAAAAGTGCACCATAAAGTTTTCAATGGCTGATTCTTTTAAAATAGATCACAAGGCATTATTCCAAGCTGCTTCATGATGATCTTGAACCTCCAAACTTTCTGTGTTAGCAGCTTAGTGTGCTAATCATTTTCATCATCCAAAGACTTAGTTTGTTGCCTCAATGTATTACCTCACAGAATAATTGCTATAAAGTATAGATTGTTGAATATGTTTCAAAATATCAATTGTGTACTTGTTCTATAGTGCCTGATGCATGACAGCTATTCACAAAATGTTACTACTTTTCTACTCTCTCTTTTAATTCCGGGATGTCAGACAAAAGAAGAGCAAATCACACAGCTCTGGTTAACACTGTTTCTATAAATTATTGTTTTCAGTCAGAGCTTCATTCTCAACATTGCTCAGAGCAGGATGTCTATTTGATTAGCTACATTTTCTTCTGATATTATATAGCTATCACTTCAAAGCTTTTTCTCTTGCAGTTGCAGGTAGTCTTTATATCTATTTTATTAAGATTACCGTGACTACTTTCAAAGAAACATGATCTCTCTTTCAATACACATATGTTGTTGTTGTTCTTAAGTTTTGTGGGATTGGTTTTGAGTCATAGGGTTTCCAAGTGCAATTGGTAGTCCAGTGCTTATACTACAGGGCCACACCAGGTTATTGTTATAACCTACCATTGATGGTGTCTTCTACAGCTGTAGGAAAGGAGTGTTAAAGAATATGTGTTTATTGCAAAATATATTTACTTTTCTAACAAATATCATATTCCCATTTTAAACCAAAGTTTTAATGTGTTAAGAATGAGGAATCCTGCCTCTAAAGCGTAAATGATATTTGGATAGTTTTACAGTATTTATGTAACCTATGGCAGATATATTTACGGATCAGCAGTGAGTCCTACATTTATATTTATAAGGTTTTTTTTTATATATATATTGAAAACAAAACCATTGTGTAAATGTTTTGATCTTAAAATGTCGTTTTCAAAAACATGAGTGCATTGAAATTGCAGGTACAATTTTTATTATGGTGAAAAAAAAATCTAGCTTTTTGTTCTTTTAACTTTTAGTTCATGCATGGTTGCACACCAACTGGAAACATTATGCAGGAGTGTGCTGTAAGTGCAGTCTGGGGACTGTTTATAGTATTTGGACATGATGCTTTCTGGTATTATACTTAAATTCATGACTCTGGAAGGCAAAAACCCATAGAATGCACTTTTGAAGAATTATTGATCATAATTAAAATAGCAGGCCTCATTCTCTGTTGCTTGAGTTGATACAAGCATGCATGGCAAAAAGGAGGCATGCTGGGAGAAAGAATAATATGCCACCCTCTGGAATTTGATCTCATTTTAGCTTACTATTCTGTGTATATGCTATGCATATCCATGGACTTCACCAGCATTGCAAGTGGATAGAATCCTGAATGATAACTCCATATGGAAAAACAAAAATCACCCCTGCTTGGATTAACATTTTGAGCCAAGCATCTGTTTTCTTCTTTGATTATTGATAAACTCAGCATGTAACAAGTTCACAAGCAGAGAATTTAAAGTGAGTGTAACCAACTAATCAACACTTATAGAATGTTCCTAAGAAGTAAGGATCGCAAGACTTTTCCTCACATACTTTGGACATGTTATCAGGACAAATCATTTCATAGAAAAGGACATCTTGCTTGGTAAAATATAAATTAAGCAACAAAAGAGGGAAATACTGAACCAGGTGGATTGGCACACTGCTTGTAACAATGAGTTTAAATATAGCAACATTGTAAGGATGACACAGGACTGGACAATGCTTTATTCTGTTGTACATAGTCACTATGAACTGGAAATGATTCAAGGGCACCTAACAGCATCAATGGAAATCCTTTCTTGTTGTTTGTTGTTAGGTGCCTCAAGTTGTTCACAACTCATAGCAACCCTGTATAGGGTTTCCTAGGAGCTGCTGGTGGGTTTGAGCCACCCACCTCATGGTTAGCAGGCAAGTGCTAGTGTTTCCTGGTTCCTCTCTATCATTGCTAATGAGCTCTTTGCTCTTTAATTTAAAATTAATCTTTGATCATGTGGAACCTTTAAGCCTCTCCTGGTTGTTCTTGGTTAACAGAAGGCACAAACTTATATCAAATTGAGTACCTCTGTCCTGTGACACTGCAACAGTCAAAACAATCCATCAAAGGCTAGGAGAGAGTGCAACGTACTCTACATGTACCATTTGCATTGTATTAAGTTCTATAAGTAATCTATATTGTTGTTGTTCTTGTTAAATTCATTGGAGTCAGTTCCAATTCATGTTGTTGTTGTTAGGTGCCATCGAGTCAGTACCGACTAATAGTGACCTTATGCACAGCAGAACAAAACACTACCCGATCCTGGGCCAACCTCACTACTGTTGCCACGCTTGAGTCTATCAATGCTGCAGGTTGGCCAATCCATTTCATTGGGGGTCTTCCTCTTTTTCTCTGACCTTCCACCTTACCAAACATGATGTCCTTCTCCAGCAACTGGTCCCTGCTGACAATATGTACGAAGTATGAGAGATGAAGTTTGGCCATCTTGGCCTCCGAAGAGCAATCTGGCTGCACTTCTTCCAAAATGGATCTATTGGCTGTTTTGGCAATCTATGGCACTTTCAATATTCTCCTCCGACGCCATAACTCAAAAGCATCAATTCTTCTACAGTCTTCTTATTCACTGTCCAGATTTTGCATGCATATAAGATTATTGAAAATACCATTGCTTGGATCAGGCACACCATGGTCCTCAAGCTGACATCTTTGCTACTCAACACATTAAAAAGGTCTTGTGCATCAGATTTACCAAATGCATTACGTCATTTGATTTCTTGACTGCTGCTTCCATGAAGGTTGAAAGTTGATCCAAGAAGAATGAAGTCCTTGACAACTTCAATCTTTTGTGCTTTGATAAGAATGTTGTTTATTGGTCCAGTGGTGAAGATATTTGTTTTCTTTACATTGAGATGTAATCCATAATGAAGACTGTGCTCTTTGATCTTCATCAGTAAATGTTTTAAGTCCTCTTCATTTTCAGCAAGCAAGGGTGTATCATCTGCATATCACAAGTTGTTAATGAGTCTTCCTCATGTGATGGTTTTCTTCATATAACCCAGTTTCTTGGATTATTTGCTCAGCATACAGGTTGAATAAGTATGGTAAAAGAAAACAACCCTGTTGCACACCTTTCTTAATTTTAAACAATTCAGTGTTCCCATGTCCTATTCAAACAACTGCATCATGGTCCAGGTACAGATTTCTCATGGGTACAATTAAGTGTTCCAGAATACTCATACTTCTCAAATGTTGTCCATAGCTTGTCATGATCAACACAATTGAAAGCCTTTGCATAGTCAATAAAGCACAGGTAAACATCTTTCTGATATTCTCTGCTTTCAGCCA
>NW_006408529.1:21453995-21455603 GCF_000296735.1 Chrysochloris asiatica | reverse complement strand
CTGAAAGTCTGATTAAGAAACTGCTTCCTCTGATACTAACATTTTTCACATAATGTTTTTGTATTCAAGGAATTACTTTTTCTTACCATCATGTAATATTATTAGAAGAAGAAAAAATTAAGGACTTCATGTTTCTAACAGAAATTTAAGAAGGCAGCATTAAATAGTATGCTTTTTTAAAATATTTTAATCTGAAGTCCAACTTTGAGAAAATTTGAGCATTTTTATATTTTTATCATTTGTTTCTATTTAGAGAGCAGATGCATATGAGTTTGATTAATTTATTAAGTAATAAATAAAAGTAATACTTTTTGGTTATTTATAGATGAGAACATTCTTTTCTCTTTAAGAAAACTATGTATTTTACTATGCTGATAAGTTAATAATGTTGTTTTTGTTGTTAATGTCATCAAGTTGACTCTGACTCATAGCAAACCTGTATAGGGTTTCCAAGGCTATATGTCCTTAAGATGGAGTCCTGCTAGTGCAGTGCTGTGGGTTAATGTGCTGGATGACAAAATCGACTTGAACCTCAAGGTTGGCAGTTCAAGCCCACCAGCCACTCCTTGAAAACCTTATACAGGGTCGCTATGGGTCAGAACCAACTCAAAGGCACTTAACAACAGCAGCATACATATATATAAGGGAATTTTAAGTGATTTTTTTGTCATTTTTAATTTAATCACTATCTAATTCACACCTAATTTTTATTATCTTCCACAAGTCTTAAGAAATGGTAAGTATTTTTCCCAAAGATGAGATTAAGTATTTGAACTCATTGTCCAATTAACACTGCTAACTAATAACAAGAATGGACTTGTCTGAGCCCATGATTAATCTCTGAGTCATGTTGATGAAAATGGGACATTGTTCCATAAACTTGTAAATTTCTATCTTAATTCACATGAAAACAAGAACCTGTGAAAAACTCACATTTTAATGTCCTAATTGCATATCATTTAAATTTACCTTTAAATGTTTTATTTGAAAATTTTTCCTATATTTGTTTTGATCAATATTTATCTCCATGTTCCATATTGTTGTTGTTAAGTGTTAGATAGTCAGTTCTGATTCATAGCAACTCTGTATAGGGTTTCAGAGGCTGTAAACTTTGCAGGAGCAGAAAATCTCTTCTTTTTCCCAGTATTCCATATTAGTTAAGCTACTTACTGTGACTTATACTTTATTCAGAAAAAGCAAAAAATAGGTTTTCACATTTTATTGTATTTGTACACAATAAAGCAATGTTAAGCATTGATTAGAGAAAAGTGCTTTTGAAAGATTATTAATAAAACCTAAATTTTCATTAACTACAGTTAAGTTTACAGTAAATCTTATTTTGCTGCTAAAGAGGCCTGGCTAATCTCATTAGTAGAGCAACAATACAAATTCATATTGCTATTGACAGAATCTGGCAAAGAACAAGACTTCAGAAATTGATAGAATACAAATTAAAATTTTCAACTAACTCTTGCAACACCGGATAATTATTAGCTCAATCATCTATACCATGAAATTTGGGAGACAGCTACCTTGCCAATTTATTGGAATAGATTCGTACTTGTGTCCATTCAAAAGAGAGGTGACCCAATGGAATGTGGAAATCAT
>NW_006408529.1:21447779-21452930 GCF_000296735.1 Chrysochloris asiatica | reverse complement strand
GGTTCAAGCTCACCAGCTGTTCCTTGGAAACCTTATACAGGGTTGCTATGGATCAGAACCGACTTGACAGCACTTAACAATAACAACAACAACCTTGAAGTCAGCAGCCCAACCCATAACTACTATGCTACCAAGCTCCTTGTGCCTGACCCTAGTCATGGTATTTTCAATAGCCTCATATGCATGTAAAAGTTTTACAATAAATTAGGAAGAGTGTAGAGGAGTTGATGCATTTAGTTAGGACATCAGAGAAGAATATTGAAAGAACAATGTACTGCCAGAAAAACAAACAAATTTTTGTTGGAAGAAGTACAGTCAGAATGCTTCTTAGAAACCATGATGGCAAGATATCGTCTCTTATACTTCGTACATTTTGTCTAAAAGGACCAGTCTCTGAAGAAGGACATCATGCTTGATAAAGTGAAGTGTCAGAAAAAAATAGGAAGACCTTCAACCAGACAGATTGGTACAGTGGCAGCAGTAATGGGTTCAAGTGTAACAACTATTGTAAAGATGGCGCAAGACAAGACAGTGTTTGGCTCTGTTGTGCACAGGGTTGTCAGAATCAATTTGGCAGCAACAATTTTATTTTATTTTGTTGTTGTTGTTTTGGTTTGGGTATTAACATGATTGAATTAATTGTATCTAAAAAGTTCAAATGAGTTTATAATTTTAAATAGCATTATTTTTAAAAATTAACCCACTATTGTTTCCTTCTTTAAACAAATTGGACAATTTCATTCAGTAAAACATTTCTGTATGTGACCCAAAGGAATGTGGAAAATATTGGACAATCTCTTTGATAGCCCATGCAAGTAAAGTTTTATTAAAGGTAATAAAGAGATGGCTGCAAGTATACAATGAGAGAACTTCCAGAGGTTCAAGCCAGATTCAGAAGAAGCCATGGAATGAGGGATATCATTGTTGATGTCCAATGGATCTTAGCAGAAAGCAGAGACTATCAGAAAGATATTTACCTGTACTTTATTGACAATGCAAAGGCTTTCGGTTGTGTGAATCATGACAAGCTATGGACAACATTGTGAAGTATGAGTATTCCAGAACACTTAATTGTGCTCATGAGGAATCTGTACATGGACCAAGAGGCCGTTGTGAGAACAGAACATAAGAACACTGAATAGTTTAAAATTAAGAAATGTGTATGACAGGGTTGTATTCTTTCACCATATGTGTTCAACCTGTATGTCGAGCAAATAATCCAAGAAGCTGTGTTATATGAAGAAAAATGTGGCATCAGGATTGAAGGAAGGCTCATTAACAACCTGTGATATGCAGGTGATACAATTTTGCTTGCTGAAAGTGAAGAGAACTTAAAATATTTACTGATGAAGATCGAAGACCACAGCTTTTGGTACGGATTGCATCTCAATGTAAAGAAAAGAAAAATCCTCCACACTGGACCAATAAACAACATTCCGATCAATGAAGAAAAGATTGCAGTTGTCAAGGACTTCATTCTTCTTGGATCAACTATCAACACAGCATTCAAGAAATCAAATGATGTATTGCATTAGGCAAATCTGCTGCACAAGACCTTTTGAAAGTGTTAAAGAGCAAAGATGTCAACTTGAGGACTAAGGTGCGCCTGACCCAAGCCATGGTATTTTCAATAACCTCATATGCATGTGAAAGCTGGACAGTGAATAAGGAAGGCCATAGAAAAATTGATGCTTTTGAGTTATGGTGTTGGAGGAAAATATTGAAAGTGCCATGGGCTGCCAAAATAATAAGCAGATCTGTGTTGGAAGAAGGGCAGCCAGAGTGCTCCTTGGAGGTCAGGATGGTCAAACTTCGTCTCTCATATTTTGGACACATTGTCAGGAGGGAGCAGTCACTGGAGAAGGATATCATGTTTGGTAAGGTGGAGGGTCAGAGAAAAAGAGGAAGATGCCCAACGAGATGGATTGGCAAAGTGCAGTATCAGTGGGCTCAAGCCTGGCAACAATTGTGAGGTTGGCCCAGAATTGGGCAGTTTTTCGTTCTGTTGTGCATAGGGTCGCTACAGTCGGTACTGACTTGATGGCATCTAGCAACAACAACAAATATACAATAATTAGGAATCCTAGTGTGGCTCTGTAAGATAAGCACTGTAAGATAAGATAAGCACCGAAAGGTTGACGGTTCAAATCCACCAGTTACTCCAACCAACAAATGTTGAACCATTTACTCATCCAACAACAATAGAGAACACTGACTATTGACTGATATATGACTGCTCAACATGATTTCAAATGATTTTTTTCCTTATTGAATGACTAAAGAAAATTGCACAGTCTTTAATATTCAATTATCTAATGGAGATCTGTACATATGTATTTGATAGTTCTGTTCTTTGCCCTTTCTCATGGTCAGTCCATTCTATTAGTTGACATGCATCATGATAATAAAACAAATCTACATCTGGAAATAACAGAGAAATTTCAGGTTAATTCCAGGTCAATTAGACTTATTTTCAGCAACTGGGTTTCTTTGTTTGTAAAATAGTCATAAATATTATTTTATCTTCATAATTCCTGAAATGAAATATCTCAAATATACTTTGTGTCCCTTTTTTGTTCAGTACCTTTAGAGCAGAGACCATTTTTCTTCCCTTCCATCACTTCCTCATCATGTAGTCCAGTATTGCCTTCCTTTATATTGTTGCCCAATTAATATAATGTGCCACATTCCCCATATGACTTTAATTTTGTGCATTTATTCACCGTGACAGTGCCTTGTTTGGGTTTCTTTACTAGTAACGACCAATAGTTAAAATAATTAAAGTCAAAATGATATTTATGAAGTAACCGAGCACTCAGTGGAGTGTTGGACTCACTTGAAAATTAGAACTAGTTTTATGGGATAACTTCATACTTGGAATAATTAACAGAATATAATTTTTCACACAGCTTGAGTATAAAAAATAATATCCTAAAATAAAATTTTTTAAGAGTCACAAAAATTAATATCATTTAGTCTAAACTCACTGAACTGTAACACTGACGATATGTATGCTCCATTGCAAGTAAAGTATTTCTCAATATTAAATTACTAAGTAAATGAATAATAACCCTATTTCAATTAAGGAGCCCTGGTGTTGCAGTGATTAAATGTTCAGTTGCTTTGAACTCACAAGCCCCTTAATTGGAGAAAGGTGTGGAAGTTTGATTCCATAAAGGTTTACAGCCTTTGAAACACTATATGACTTTGGTCCTAAACCACTCAGGAATCCTAGTCAAAGCTACATCTAACTGCAATGTTTGCTAATGTAAGCATGATACCATCATGTGGGGAGTCAGTAGTTCCACATGGTGGTAACTATTGATCTGCTTGGAGGATACCCCTCCTTCTTCTTCTTGACTTTGTGGGATTTTGAAAGGAAAGCTCTTTCAATTATTACGATTTTCATGGATTCTTTCTTCTAGTTTGAACACAGTTTAGGGGTCTCTTTGAGTAGCCTATTATGACAATTACATATACCTCTAACTTAAACAACAGACCTTCCATAAAACAACTGGATTTTGCAATCCATTTGTTCTCTCTCATTCCCAGTTGAATGTACCTTAATTTCTATATTTACAATCTTTGTCTCATTGCACATGGAAAATTTGAAAACAGTCAATGGCCAGAAAAATAAGTTAAATAAAAGATTATTTAATCTAATTTCTCAGATGAGAAAATTGAAACTCAAGACTTGCCATATTTATTTAGAGTGGCATTTTGGAAGAAAAACACGAATTGATCTAACCATAAAAATACATTTTCATACATGGACACACATAAAAATGTATTCAATAGACACTTGCTTACTCTGTGCTAGATGCTGTTCCATAGGCTTTATAAATATTTACTTGTTTAATCGTTGTAGCAAACTAAGAGGCGGACACAATTATCATTTCTATTTACTGGCAGAAATATTAAGTTGTTTGCCAATGATCACACAGATAGGATGTGATTCCAACCACTATGTGTTACTAAGTCTAATGATCTTGAAAGCAGCCCTAACAAATATTACCATCTCCATCATGTAACTATAGAAATTCAGGCAAGGAAATTTTAAATGTTCTCCACAAGGGATTTTGTATCATTAAGACCAGAGCTAATCCTGAAATCCAGAATGAGAAACCAGTTCTGATTCCTGCCGTGATATCTTTACATTAAATCATAATGTCAGTGATTCTGTATCTGTGGCAATATAAGACGAATATAGGAATACTGGCATGTTATATAGGATGATCACTGAACAAGGTAGGTGGTTCAAACCCATCAGCTGCTCCTTGGAAATCTGCATAGGGTCAGAACAGACTCTTGGTGTAGTGCTGTAAGATCAATACTGGACTTTGAACTACAAGGTCAGCAGTTTAAAACTACCAATTGCTCCTCAGAAACATGATACAGGGTCATTGTGAGTTAGAACTAATTTGATGACACTTCACAACAACAATGAGTCAGAACAACCACAACAACACTTAACAACCAACTTAACAAAAGCTAATGTAAGTTTGTTAAATTACTTTCTAAAATATAATTTATCAATATTCAATTTTAATATTTGAATTAGTATTTTCTAAACACACAATAAAGAGTAAAATTAAATCCTTAAATTACAATGTAAATGACAAGTGATGTGAGTAAGACACATCAAGAGCCAATCCTTAAGATGCAGTATTGTAGATCAATGTTGTTGTTGTTGTTGTTGTTGCTAAGTGCCTTTGAGTCAGTTCAGTCTCATAGTGACCCAGTATAGGGTTTCCAAAGACCAGATGGTGAATTTGAACCACTGACCTTGAGGTTAACAGTCAAGTGCTTATGCTACACAATTTACCATTTCAATTCAACAAATATTTGAGTGTCTACTATGTTCACATTTGTCTGTCAGTTGGCTGTACTGTGGTGATTTGCATCTTGCTATGAGTCAGAATTGATTTGGCAGCACTTAAGAACAACAGTAACAACATTATTCTGTAACCTATTTTAAATACTGTCAGGGTCACATATAGTGGACAGGTTTCAGATGAGCCTCCATACAAAGACAGAGCAGGAATAAGAAGAGACAGACTACTCCAGAATATTTAGTCATTGAAAACCTTATGAATAGCAGTAGAACACTTTCAGATAACACTAGAATATTGAATAATGAAATGTGATGAA
>NW_006408529.1:21445941-21447115 GCF_000296735.1 Chrysochloris asiatica | reverse complement strand
TCTGAAATTGATCAAACATGCAATCAAGAAGTATTGATCATTACTGGTGACTGAAATGCAAAGGTTGGAAATAGAGAGGAAGGATCAATAATTGGAAAATATGCCCTAGGTAATGGAAACGATGCTGGAGATCCCATGATGGAATTTTTCAAGACCAATGACTTGCTCATTGAAAATACTTTTTTCAAACAATATCAAAGACAACTCTGCACATGGACCTCACCAGATGGAATACACAGAAACTAAATTGACTGCATCTGTGGAAAAAGAGTGTGGAAAAGCTCCACATCATCAGCCAAGATAAGGCCAGCTGCAAACTGTGGAACAGACCATCAATTGCTCATATGCAAATACAGGTTGAAGCTGAAGAAAATTAAAATAAATCCACAAGAGTCAAAATATTATCTTGAACATATTCAACCTGAATTTAGAGAACATCTGAAGGACAGATTTGATGCGTTAGACACTAAAGACTGAAGACAAGACAAGCTGTGTGATGACTTCAAGATCATCATACAGGAAAAAAGGAAAAGGTCATTAAGACAAGAAAGAACAAAAACACCAAAATGGATGTTGAAAGAGATTCTGAAACTTGCTCTCTAGCATAAGATGCTACAGCAAATGGAAGAAATTAGATGAAAAAAAAAAAAAAACCTGAATAGAAAATTTAAAAGACAAAGTAAAATATTAGAATGATATACGAAAAGCGAAAAGGGAAGAACATGATTAGCATTTCTCAAGCTGAGGGATCTGAGGATAAAATTCAAGCCTCAGCTTGCAATATTAAAGGATTCTATGGGCAGTATATGAATGATTCAGAAAGTATCAAAAGAAGATGGAAGGAGTGCACAGTCAATGTACAAAAAATAAATGGTCAAGATTCAACCATTTCGAATAAGTATATGATCATAAACCTTTGGCAATTGAGGGAATACAAATTGAAAGCTTTCAACAAGCTGATGAGGTATTAGGGGGTTTCACTCATTTACGCCAAGAAGTTTGGAAGAGAGCCACATGGCCAACTAACTGGGATAGATCCATATTTGTGCCCATTCCAAAGAGAGGTGACCCAATAGAATGTGAATTAATATTTCATGCAAGTAAAGTTTTGCTAAAGATAATTTTTAAATGGTTGCAAATATATGTTGGCAGAGAACTTCCAGAGGTTCAAGCA
>NW_006408529.1:21443578-21444511 GCF_000296735.1 Chrysochloris asiatica | reverse complement strand
CTTGGACTTCTTCCTTCAGTATCGTTGGCTCTTGATCATATGCTACCTCTTGAAATGGTTGAACATCAACCATTTCCTTTTGGTACAGTGACTCTGTGGCAGTCACACAACCACCAACCACCAATATGGTTATGACTTTTAACTACAGACTACAGAGTAGAAATCAAATTCAGATGAGACATAATCTTTGACTTCAAGTTCCTTAATTATCTGAGGCTAGCAAATAGGTTCCTACCCATTCAAAAAACAATAGGAAGAAAAAAATGAATGAATTAAAAGAATTCTGAAGGAAATAGAACCTAGGATATGATATAGTATAAGGCTTGGATAAGTTTTGTTTTATTTTTACCCATCCTAGTATAGTGCTGCATGATAAGCACTGTACCACAAGGTTGGTTTGAACTCTAAGGTAGGTGGTTCAAATTTACCAGCTACTCCTTGAAAACCCTATACAGTCGCTATGGTTACTATGAGTCAGAAATGACCTGATGGCACTAAACAATAACACCAATTAGAAAATGGTGATAACTTGAACTTACAGCAAGAATACATCCGCTTGAGCCATGACAATATGCAATCTTCAGTAAAGCATGCAATCTCTTGGAATTCAAGATTCTTCATTGGTAAAATAAGATTTCATAAAACCTATCTAGAAAAGTCATATCTACCATTCATCTGTAAGTTAATCATACTGTGGTGGCTTTTGTGTTGCTGTGATTCTGGAAGCCATGTCTCCAGTATTTTAAATACCAGCAGGGTCACCCATGATGGACAGGTTTCAGATGACCTTCCAGACAAAGACAGACTAGGAAGAAGGAGTGGCAAACTACTTCTGAATATTTAGTCACTGTAAACCTTATGAATAGCAGAGAAACACTGTCAGATATAGTGCTGGAAAATGAGCCCCCTAAGGTTGGAAGGCACTCAAAATGT
>NW_006408529.1:21440423-21442673 GCF_000296735.1 Chrysochloris asiatica | reverse complement strand
TGACCTTGAACATATCTTACCTGAATTTAAAGATCATCTCAATAGCAGATTTGATGCGTTAGACGCTAAAGACCGAAGACCAGGAAAGTTATGGGATAACAGCAAGAACATTATCTAGGAAGAAAGTAAAAAGATAATTAGGACAGGAAAAAAAGGAAAGATCAAAATGGATGTCAGAAGAGACTCTGAAAGTTGCTCTCCATTGTAGAGATGCTAAAGTAAGAGGAAGAAATGAGGAGGTAAAGGAGATAAACAGAAAATTTCAAAGAGCAGCTCATGAAGACAAAGTCAAATATTATAATGAAATGTGCAAAGACCTGGACTTAGAAAACCAAAAGGGAAAAGCACACTCAGCAATTCTCAAGCTAAGGGAATTGAAAAAAATTCAGCCTTAACTTGAGGTATTGAAGTATTCTGCAGGCAACATATTGAATGCTGCAGAAAGCATCAAAAGAAGATGGAAGGAATACAGAGTCACTGTACCAAAAAGAAATGAAGCACAGTGGCGTTTGGGGTCAGAGCGCTGCTTTCGGTAACAGGTCTGGGGAAGGGGCAGCAGACACCACATTGGTCCATGAAGGTTGCAAGAAGAAGCCCCTGAAACAACTCAAAAAACAGAACAAGGAAATGGATGAATAAGACAAGGCTTTCAAGCAGAAACAAAAAGAAGAGCAGAAGAAATTCAAAGAGCTAAAAGTGAAGGCCCCAGAGAAGGGCCCCCTGGGCACAGGTGGAATTAAGAAATCTGGCAAAAAAAAAAAAAAAAAGCTGTTCTTTGTGACTGTAGTGATGGTGACCATTGATTTCATTTCTATTTAAACATTTGAATTCCCTGCGAGAACATCTCTTTCCACCTATAGTTAGATTGAAGTGTTGTCTTGGAGCCTGTTGTACATTTAAGAATAAACTTTTTAAGAAAACAAATAATAATAAGAAAAGAAATCCTACAATGGTCCATCTCTTTAGTCCTATCTTAGCTGTGTGGTCAGTAAACCCAGGCCAGAATCCTGCCAGAGTCCAGTCTTTATTATGCCCAGAATTCTGTACCACCTGGAATTAAAGCAACTCATCTGAAAAAAAAAAAAAGAAATGGTCGCTGTTCAACCATTTCAAGAGGTAGCATATTACCAAGCCTCAATCATACTTAAAGAGGAAGTCCAAGGTGCACTGAAAACATTGGCAAAGAACAAGACACCAGGAATTGATGAAATATAAATTGAAATCTATTAAACAACTGATGAATCACTGGGGGCACTCACTTCCAAGAATTTGGAAAATAACTACCTGGCCAACTGGTTGGAAGAAATCCATATATGAGCCCATTCCAAAGACAGGTGACTCAAGAGAATGTGAAAACATTTGGACAGTATTATTAATATTTCATGCAAGTAAAACTTTGCTGAAGATAATTGAAAAACCGCTGAAGCAGTGCATTGAAAGGGAGCTGCTTAAGGTTCAGGCTAGAGTCAGAAGAGGACGTGGAATGAGGGATATCATTGTGGCGTGAGATGGATCTCTGCCGAAAGCACAAACTACTTGTGCTTTATTGACTATGAAAAAGCTTTCAATTGTGTGGATTATAACAAGTTATGGTCAACATTATGGATAATAAGTATTCCTGATCACTTAATTGTGTTCATGATGAACCTGTATACAGACCAAAAAGCAGTTGTTCAAATAGAACAAGAGAATACTGAATGGTTTAAAATTAGGAAAAGTGTTCACAAGGATTGTATTATTTTACCATACTTATTCAATATATATGCTGAGGAAATAATCTGAGAAGTTAGATTATATGAAGAAAAATGTGGCATCAGAATTGAAGTAAGACTCATTAACAACCTGCAATATGCAGATGATTCAACTTTGCTTGCTGAAAGTGAAGAAATCGTAAAATACTGATGTGTTGCATCTCAATGTAAAGAAAACAAAATTTTTCACCACTGAACCAGTAAATTACATCCATATAAATGGAGAAAGATTGAAGTTGAAGTTGTCAAAGACTTCATTGTGTTCAAATCAACTATCAACACTGATGGAACTAGCAATCAAGAAATCAAACTACATATTGCCTTAGGGAAATCTCCTGCACAAAATCTCTACAAAGTATTTAAGAGCAAAGATGTGAGTTTGTAGACTTAAGTGCAACTGATCCAATCCATGGTATTTTGAATAACCTAATATGCATGTAGGTTAGTGAATAAGGAAGACTGTAGAAGAATTGATGTTTTCGAGTTATGGTGTTGGAGG
>NW_006408529.1:21425714-21440323 GCF_000296735.1 Chrysochloris asiatica | reverse complement strand
AATCCATGGTATTTTGAATAACCTAATATGCATGTAGGTTAGTGAATAAGGAAGACTGTAGAAGAATTGATGTTTTCGAGTTATGGTGTTGGAGGTGAAAGTGACATGGAGTGCCAAAAGAACAAACAGATATGTGTTGGAAGATGTACAGCCAGAATGATCCTTGGAAGCCAAGATGGCCAGACTTCGTCTCTCACATTTCAGACATATTACCAGGAGGGACCATTCTTTGGAGAAAGATATCACATTTGATAAAGAGGAAGGTCAGAGAAAAAAAGGAAGACCCCCAACGAGATGGATTGGCACAGTGGCAGCAGCAATTGGTTCATGCATAGCAACAATTTTTAAGTTAGCAAAGGACTGAGTGCCATTTTGTTGTGTTGTGCATAGGGTCACTCAATGGCACCTAAAAACAACAGCAAGAAAGATTATATAACCAAAATGCTGTATAAAAGTGTTGTATAAAATACACTATAAAAATGCATTAGAGCATTCAAGTCATGTTGATATTTGTATTTAAATCATGATGACCTAGTTTGCATTACACTTTATTATCATCAGGGGGGAGTGCAAAAGAATAATCATCACATCACATCTATCAAGCACCAGACACTGTAATAGTGTCCATAAATATATAATCTCAATTACTACCCCCACCCTTACAAGGCAGTCATAGTATAATATGAGAAACCTCAGTGTCAAAGTGACTAGGTGACATTGCTGAGGAAACAACTCTAGAAGATAGCACAATCATGTCATAAAAAGGTATTTCTAGCTAGAAGGCTTTGTTATTTCCATAATACTAAGCTATCACCAATTTATGTTTGCTAATTTTTTACAATTCATTATCATATATATTGATTTTATTATGTTTTAACTCAAACCCATTACCTTGAACAATATTAATTAAGAGTTCAGCTGCTAACCAAAAGGTCAGCAGTTCAAATCATCAGTCACTCTGTGGGAGAGATATATAGAACATTCTGATTACAGCATTGGAAACACTATGGGGAAGTTATAGGATTGACTAGATTGATAGATTAGAATCAACTCAAGGACAATGAGTTATAATAAAATTTAAATTGAAAAATAATTTGATAAAATAAATTTACAGCACACATCTAGAAAATTATCAAATCCAAGAGCACACATTTTCTTGATTTAAATCTCATTAAATTGTTCACCCAGTATTTATTATATATAATTTTCTAAATGCATTTTTTAAACTTTCCATAACGTACTGAATATTACTAATGACATAATAAGGTATGTTGTTGTTAAGTGCCATTAAGTCAGTTCCAACCCATAGTGACCCTATATATAGGGTTTCTAAGGAGCTCTGGTAGCATAGTGGTTACGAATCAGGCTGCGAACCTTAAGGTCAGCCGTTCGAACCTATCAGCCGCTCCGCGTGAGAAAGATGAGGCTTTCTACTCCCGTGAAGATTTACACCCTCGGAAACCCTGTACAGGGTCGCTATGGGTTGGAACCGACTCGAAGGCACTTAACAACAACAACAACAAGGAGCAGTTGGTGAGCTTAAACCACTGACCTTATAGTTCAAACAACTTTGCAGTATGACGCATTATTCCACAGTGCCACACCAGGACTCTGCTTATGTAGTTGTTGTTGTAAAATGCTGTAGAGTCGATTCCCACCCATAACAACCCTGTATAAGGTTTCCAAGGAGCGACTAGTGAGCTTGAACCACCCGCCTTGTGATTCAAATAACTTTACAGTATGATGCATTAACCCACAGCACCACACCAGTACTCCTAATAAGGTATGTTGTTGTTGTTAAGTGCCACCAAGTCGGTTCCAACCCATAGTAACCCTGTATAGGGTTTCCAAGGAGCAGCTGGTGAGCTTGTTTAAAAATTAACATAAAAATTTAGTGATTATAGCTAAGCTTATGATAACAAAAAAGTTATCATATTCTCCTGATATATCGATACCAAAGCAGAGGAGGGGCCTACCGTTTTAACGTTCAGTGAAAGGCTGTTCCTAAAGAAAGACGAAACTCTATGAATGTATTCATGAGATAATATAATGAGTAAAGATGTAACTTTTGCAACTTTAGGGTTCCTACCCCAATACCATTTTTTTTCTCACAACAGCTGATTTACTTGTGTGTGATGCCGATTTTCTCAACAGGAAAATTGTATCAAAGATTTATAAACAAGATTTTCCAGGATAAAATGAGCATTTGTAGTTTAAAGTATTGTATGACAAAATCTGTAAAATTCCTTTTAAAATTCATGCAAGTCTCCAACTATTTGCATATGTACAGACCTGTCATTTATGTTAGCATTTGTCAAAGTGTTTCTAGACTGTTAGCATAATTGGCATTAGTTTAATTAACACTAAATCTTGCAAATCAAAGTAAAGACTTGACTATATCCTGTGAGACTATATTCCTCACACTAAAAATAATTGCACTTTCCAAAAAGAACTAAAAATTGGAAACCAAGACCACAAATTTAGTTGATTTGATAATGGTTATTATACCCTTTAGTTATCTTCTTTAAAAATACATAAAATATTATCTCCAATCATATAACATAAATTTTATAGAATTGGAAATATTGAACTTTTGATTTCAAATCTTCCACTGTAGGTTCATATTTGTATTATCCGGCAAGTAAGTTTAAAAGTAGAACTTAATCTTCTCTCATAAAACCACACCATCATTCAATTATGAGAAAGATTAGTGATTTTCTTGTTACACTTTTGGTAGATCAGCTGATCATTTCAATACAACCTTATTAAAAGGCTCTTCAGTAACAAAAAGTTAGTTATTGTTGTTGTTAAGTGCTGTCAAGTTGATTTAAAATCATAGCCACCTTTTATAGAGCTTCCAAGGAGCAACTGGTAGGTTTGAACAAAAAGTTGGTTTATTGTTAGGTGTCATTGAGCCAGTTCTGACTTATAACAACACTGCACAACAGAACGAAACCTTTCCCAGCAATGTGAATACAAAAAAGGAGGTTAGAACTAAGGAATTAGTGCAAGAGATGAAAGGTGATTGGAAAATGGTGAAACCATGAACTCACTTCACACTGTCATCCAGAACAAAAACAAATCTGTGTTGAAAAAGTACGGCAAGAATACTCTTTAGAAACCAAGATGGTGAGACTGTGTCTCTCATACTTTGGACATATTATCAAGAGGGACCAGTCTCTGGAGAAGTCCATTCTGCTCGGTAAAGTGGAGGGTCAGCAAAAAAGAGGATGACCCTCAACGACATGGATTGACACAGTTGCAGCAGAAATGGGCTTAAGCATACCAACAATTGTGAGGATGGTGCAGAACTGAGCAGTGTTTTGTTCTATTGTACATAAGGTTACTGTAAGTCAGAACCAACTCCATGGCACCTAACAACAATAACAAAGGAGCTTCATAGCATAGAGACCCCATGTTCAAAGGATTCACTGCACTCCTGCCTATTCTTTCTTGGTTGAAGCAGATTCACCTTTCTCTGTTCACTTCTCTCTCCTTTAATATCACAAAAGAGATTAACTCAAGACACAGCCTGATCCTGTAGATTGCATTTGACCTCATTAACATCATAGAAGTGAGGATTTATAACCCAAAGGATCATAGCATCAGATCAAGGCTGATTATATCAGATTATCTCATTGAGTGATTACGTCATAGTAGAGCTCATCCTGTATGTTATAACTATACCGTAACTGCTAAACTAAAATTTGTAACATCATTCATGGACCATATAAAATTACCAACTTAAATATTAGCCTGCTATATATAGTCAAATAGCGTAGTGTTTACGAATTGGACTGCTAACCTCAAGGTCAACAGTTCAAAATTATCAGTTGTTAAGCGAAACATGAGGCTTTCTGCTCTGGTAAAGATTTACAGCCTTGAAAATCCTGTACAGGGTCGCTATGAGACGGAACCGACTCCACGGCACATAACCACCACCACCAATGTGATGCGTTGGTGTGTCACTGTGAGTTAATGCACCAGACTGTAAAGCTCTTTGAACAGCAAGGTTGGTGGTTCAAGCTCACCAGTTGCTCCTCGGAAACCCTATACAGGGTCACTATGGTCAGAATCGACTCCACGGCACTTAATAACAACAGGAATGTGATGGCAGTAGTTTTGCAAAAGAAACATGGGGCTTTCTATTCCAGTAAAGATTTGCAACTGTAGTGCCTCAATTTACCCAGATGACCACTCAAGACTCTCAGGATCAGCAAGAAAGCCTTTATTAGCTGGCCAGCTATTACAGCCTCCCTAAAAGCGGGAAAAACTGCAGCCCGGACCCAGTTTTTCAAAGAGTATTTATAGATAGGCAGTCTGACATTATCTTGTACAAACCAAGGGTAGGGTATTAGCTGTTAGGGAGGGGCTAGGGGTATATCTGCTAGGACAGTTACTTCTCAAGATTAACTTTGGCCTGCTGTTCTCAAGGTTAGCCTTGCCTGGCTGGCCTCAGTGTCCTGTTAGTCAGGCGGGCCCACTCAGATGCGAAGAATTTGTACAAGCATTTTTACAGAAGACAAGTTTAGCTAGAGTTAAGGCGGGGAGGGGGTTTCTGCACCCGGGGAGTTGTTGATGCTAAAAATTTTCCACTTCAGCCTGAGCCTTTCTTAAAAATTGGTTACTATAGGGCAATTGGGTCTTACAACAACCTCAGAAACCCTATGCAGGGTGGCTGAGTCAGAACCGACTCCACAGCACACCACCATCGATGGCGGGACTTCTGTTGTGGCACTGTAGGATCTGCACTGGACTGAAAACCACAAGGCAGCAATTCATGCCCACCAGTTACTCCTTGGAAACCATATACAGGTCAGAACATATTCAAAGGCACTTAACAATAATGTGATTGTTGCCAGACCAAATGATTTTGTGGACCTTGTATGGCCCACAGGCTGGACATTCCCTAGCACTGTGCTAAACGATTGAGAATCCTGGCCCATTCAGTTGACATGAAACCTTAACTATCACAGTGGTTTATTGCATGGAGGCAGTAGTAGGAATAAAAAAAAAACATCTATATGGACTTTAGGTGAAATGGGTCAAATAAAAATACCAGTAAGGAGATGAGGTAAATCATTCTTACTCCTTGAGAAAAGGAGCATAAAGGGAAAAGATATCAAGGGCTAGAAGAACTGCTCTAATGGAAATTTCCTGGTTAATGCTTAAAGTCAGGAAACTAAGTCCTTCTTAATAATCATCTTTTCCCAGCATCTCTCACCTTTCCCAAAGATCTCTCTCTATATCTAAAGTTGTTCATCTCCCCAACTTCATCCATTATGATTATTTTTAAACATATCTATTTATTGCTAGTTTTTTTCCCACAAAAGTTTTGATCCATGAGAGAAGAGTCCATGTCATTCTTCTTAGAAAGGGTCCTTACCAATAGAAAACTTTAAAAAATGGTAGTGGTGGTGGTGGTGGTGTTTATGTGCCGTGGAGTCGGTTCTGACTCATAGCGACCCTGCATAGGGTTTCTGAGGCTATAAATCTTTATGGGAGCAGAAAACCTCATCTTTCTCCCGTGGAACAGCTGATAGTTTCGAACTGCTGGTCATGAGGTTAGCAGCCCTTCTACCAAAGCTCCTTCAAAAAATGGTAGTGGAAATCATAATTAAAATAATCTAAAGAATTAAATTAAATCTGTCTTCCTCAAAAACAACAACAACAACAAAAATAAAACATTCGGTAGCTTCTATTGCCTTGAACATTCAAAGTTTTAGCCTAACATTCTCCCCAAATTCTTTTGTCTAGGCATTCCATATTGTCTACACTTATTTTCTAAAACTAATATTAAGACTATCCTTTGTTCTCTCAGTTCCTTCCTTGATCTTTGCCTCTTTTATCCAGTCAGCTTTCAAGAGCCAAGTTAGATGGTATTCTTTCAGTGACATTTCCACAATTGCCAGAATCAGAATTAACTTCTACCTTCTTTGATCTCCCACACATATTGCTCTGCCTGTATCATAGCGTGCATTTTTATCTTTCTATTTTATACTTCTTTCCTTCCACAGATTTCTCCTCCACCTAATTGGAAACTCGTTGCAGGCAGAGAGATCTTCATATCCATCTTCTTTTTTATTTGCATAAATGTCTATCATGATACCTTCCATATGGTGGTGGTGGTGGTTGTATGCTGTGGAGTTAGTTCCGACTCATAACAACACTGTAAAGGGTTTTCAGGGCTGTAAATCTTTATAGGAGCAGAAAGCCTCATCTTTCTCCTAGGGAGCAGCTGGTAGATTAAAACTGCTGACATTTCTGTTACCAGCCCAACTCATAACCCATTATGCTAGGGGCACAATAAACATGGTTGTGTCAGCAAATTACTGTCTCTCCCCAGATGCCTAGCAGCTGGTGGCTGATGAGCATGTTAAGGCTTTAACTCTTCTCCCAAAGAATCTTTAGTCTGTCTTTCAAGTGCTGAAGAAAGCATTTGGAATAGATAATGTCATGTGGCCTCATCTATTATTTGCTCTTCTTTTGCATCCATTTGTGCCTGGGTAGAGTAGGCGAAAGCTGTGCAGAAAGCTGAGGTTGAGTGAATCTGCAGGAGGTGGAAATGATACAGTTGCAATTTTTCAGAGCTCCACTTGAGTAGAACTTGGTTAACAATTGCTGTTTGTGAGCTACTTCTGATCCTCCTGTTTAAATGTCCAGATTCTTTTGTAAGAATCAGATGAGTACACTGCCCTCCCTCCAGCAGGGGTAAAGTAACTCAGCGGCCTGCACTCTGACACTAGAAAGGAGAGCAGGGAGCTCCTGAGTCTGATATTCCCCAGTCCCCAGGTGCCAGGGAGTTGTAGTAAATTAGAATATAGTGAAAAGATGGGCATGTGGGATGTGAGGGTTCTGAAATTGTAGGCCAGGGGTGGTTGGTAGTAAATGGAATTTTATGTCTAGAAAATTTCAAGAAGAATTTATGCATGTGAGTGGATATGTGTGTATTTGAATGGAAAAAGAGAGAGAGAAAATATAATATAGCTGGTATCTCTGATTCTGAGATTGCGAATAGACATGCTATTAGATAGAACTGATGTGGTGGTAGTGGTGGTGGTGAGCCATGGAGTCGGTTCCAACTCATACCCACCATGTACAGGGTTTCCGAGGCTATAAGTCTTTATGGGAGCAGAAAGCCTCATGTTTCTCACACGGAATGCCTGGTAGTTTTGAACTACTGACCTTGAGGTTAGCAGCCTGAATCATAACCACTATGCTACAATGCTTCTTGTAGCATGCATCTGTTCATATGCATATATTAAGTCTTGTTAGCAAAGACTTAGAGGTACAGAAGTCATATATTAAATGAATAAAATAAAAAGGACTGCCAAAGATCAAACATCCAAGGTCTTATCAATCTGCTCTTTTGGGGAAAGTCTCTCCAAAAGAATGATAGTTAAGCTGAAATTTGATGTATAAGTGACTATTAGTTCTATATAAGCAAGAATTAGAGGTGAAAATTGCAATGCATGTGAAGCCACGAAAGTAGAAGAAAAAAAAAAAAGAGCAACCAATTATCTGCTCTTATGGACCAAAAAATAAGGGGACAAGGCTGAAATCACGGTTAGGACTAGAACTTGGGAATTGTCCTAAAATATAATTTATGTGTATCCTCCAGGATAAGAGAAGCCATTAGCTTTTAGGAGTGGAATGGAAGGTCCTAAACTATAAAACACACCCAATGCTGTCAAGGCTAATCTAATACATAGTGACTATATAGGACAAGGAGTCCTAGTGCAGCACTGTGGGTTAATACATTGGACTGCAAGATCAGTTTGAATTGCAATGTCGGTGGTTCAAACTCACCAGCCATTCCTTGGAAATCTTATACAGGGTTGCTATGTGTCAGAACTGATTCCACAACACATAACAACATATGTTGTTGTTGTTATGTGCCTTCGAGTTGATTCCAACCCATAGTGACACTGTATAGCATTTCCAAGGAGTGACTGATGAGCTTGAACCACCGACCTTTTGGTTCAAACCGACATTATAGTCGAGTGCATTAACCCACAACATCACACCAAGACTCCTAACAACATATAGGACAGAGTAAAACTGCTTTCTGAGGCATCATCTTTGCCCCACAAAATGGCTGGTGGGTTCAGAGAGCCAACAATTCAGTTAGCAGCCCAACATTTACCTGACTGCCAATCTCTAGGTGGTGCAAATGGTTTGTGCTCAACTGCTATAGTAAAGAGTGGTGGTTTGAATTCATCCAGTGGTACCACACACAAAAGGCCTGGTGATCTGCTTTCATTAAGACTACAGCCAGAACACCCTATGGAGCACCTCCCTGTGTAATGTATAGTGTCAGAATTAACTCAATGTCTGCTAACAAAAGAAGTCTGAGAATAGCTTCTCAGGGTGACATCAACTGTTAACATACTCAGTTGCTAACCAAAAGATTGGAGGTTCAAGTCCACCTAGCTGTGTCTCAAGAGAAAGTACTAAGTGCAGACTTTTGAAGTCAGTAACTGAAAACCCTAGAGTTCCACTTTGACACACATGGAGTCATAATGAGTTGGAATTAATTATATGAAAACTGATACTGGTAACGTAGGTTTAACAAGGTCAGATTTGCATTTTTAAAGCTCAATCTCTGTAGAAAGTTATGAGACAAAAATTGAAAGATATGATTTGGATATTGAAATGCAACATGATGCACTTAGAATTTGTTGCTGTTGTTAAGAACCGTGGAGTTGGTTCCAACTCATAGTGACTCTGCACAAGGTTTCTGAAGCTTTAAATCTTTACGGGAGCAGAAAGCCTCATCTTTCTACCCTGGAACTGCTGGTAGTTTCGAACTGCTGACTTTGAGGTTGGCAGCCAGACTCATAACCACTACGCTACCAGAGCTCCTTATCTAAGAACTACACGACCTTTAAGTCTGGTTTATTATATCTTCTAACAGGAAGCTTACTTGACTTTAATACTGGCATATGAAAATATGTGCTCAGTCAGCATATATAATACAGTATAGTATTAATAAAACTATTGTTGTTGTTGTTGTTAAGTGTCATCAAGTTGATTCCAATCCATGGCAACCCTGTGTATGATTTCCAAGGAGTAGCTGGTGAACTTGAACTGCTGACTTTGTGGTTCACACCGACGTTGTAGTCCATCCAGCACATTAACCCACAGCAACATACCAGGACTAGATAGGACTAGAAGCTCAATGCGTTGTTTTCCTAATAGTTCCCTTGTTCTCTGTCAAGATTCTAATTCACCTTCCAGTCTTTGATTGTCTTGTTCCACACATTCATAGAGATGAGAAATTCCCATTAGCTTCTTTGAGCCTATGTACTGTTGATATTTGCAGGTTATAAATCTTCTGCTCAGTTTTAATGGTTAGATATCAGCAATGAAAGCTTTACTGATAGCTAAGAAATATTTCCCTTACACAAGAGAGGGAATCATGACCTCAATTCAGTCTTACTGTACCGTTGTTTTTTCTTAAATGAAGGACTTTTTTCGCTCTGCAAAATTTCCATTTCTTATCAGTAGCTTACTATTTTTGGTGATGGTCTACTTTCTGTGACTAAAATTAATTTTGTTCAAGTTTTGTGAATTGGCTAAAAGGATTTTTGAGTCCAAAATAAGTAGAAAATCCACTTATCCTCCTTTTTAATAATGGAAATATTGAAGATTGATTTATAGAAAAGAACATTACAAACTTTTTGTGATAAATATAATTTCAAATGAAATCACACATGCCTTATTTCTTCTTAGACAATAAAATCCAATTAGGGATTGAAAAAATAAAATAGAATTTTAAAGGTTATAAGTATAATATTAAATACACTTTAAAATGAGAATAAGAGCATGGAGATTAGAAATAAATGTTCACTCATTCATCACCATCTGATACTTGAATCTTCTTAAGAACATTCCAGTTAGTGGTTCATCCTATGTTCAAACAGTTTAAATTACAGGAGTCTCGGTAATTTCAGAAGAAATCTCCTGGAGATGGTTACTGTCTCCTCAGTTACCCTTGGGGTCAAACTAAACCAGTACACTTCCACTCTACCAAACAGACTCAGATCAAATGTTCTCACTTCTCCACCTGGTCCCCATTTGGCATGGTCCTCATTTTATCCTGGGTGTGCTCTGTTAAATGAACATTTCATCTGTTCCTTTCACTTGTCTTAATTTTGTCAGGCTTGACTTTTAGTGTTTACTTTATAAGTGATTAACAGGATTTGAAAGGTCAGTGGAAACCAGATCATAAAAAGGGCTCTTTAAATACCAGCACCCCATGAAGCCAGCGTTGGAATGTGCTGGGTCATCCCTACACACCTTGTGCCCCCAGTCAATTATTAGGTAGTTTACAAAAGTCCACATAGAATTAATCAAACTGACAGAAACTTTAAAAAAGAAAAAGTAAAAACCCTTCCTATGTTTGCATACACCTTTAAAAGATTATTTTAATTTTTGTTTCAGAAAATTAAAAACAAAAGCAAAAAAACACTGCAGATTCATTTTTCTGCTTCATCAAGAAATGGAGAGATAACCTAGAAGGCATTTTGTTACAAAAGCTTTCCAATAGTCACACTCCTCTTCCTCCTCTTTTTACCATGATTCTCAAAATCAATGACAAATAATATGAAAACTGTTCTGGACATACAATCTCAAAAATGAAGGCAGAAAAATGTTTAGAAAACACTTCAACAAGAAGATAGGCCATATTTCACAGGGACATACAATATGCCCTAAAGCTTACAACTACTGCTGTTTTCCATCATTGATCCATCAGTTTTTCATACTGTGGTAATTTGCATGTTGTTGTGATTCTGGAAGCTGTGCCATCAGTATTTTGCATACCAGCAGGGTCATCCATGGTGGATAGGTTTCAGCTGAGTTTCCAGACTAAGACAGACTAGGAAGAAAGAGACACAGACTACTTACAAACATTTAGTAAATTAAAAACTTATGGATAGCAATGGAACACTGTCATATAGTGCCAGAATACTGAATATTGAAACATGATACAGAGCACAAGAATGAATATTGTCAGATATAGTGCCAGTCCCTCAGGTTGGAAGGCACTCAAAAGATGACTGAGGAAGAGTTTCTGCCTCAAAAATAGAGTTGACCATGATGACATGAATGGAGTAAAGCTTTTGGGACCTTCATTTGCTGATAGGGCACAATTCAAACTGAGGCGAAAGAGTTGTAAACATCCATTAATAATTAGAACATAGAAGGTAGGAAGTATGAATCTAGGAAAATTTTAAGCTGTCAGAAATGAAATGGAATGCATAAACATCAAAATCCTAAGCATTAGTGAGTTGAAATGGATTACTGTTGACCGTTTTGAATTGAACAGTCAGTGGTTTACTATGCCTTGAATGACAAATTGACAAGGAATGATATCACATTCATCCTCAAAAAGAAACCATTTCAGATCTTTCTTGAATAACAATGCTATCTGTAATAGGATAATATCCATAAGCCTACAAGGAAGACCAATGAATACATCTAAAAGGGTGATTCAAAAATTATCTACATTCTGGCTGTAGAATTTATTTTAACCAACTTTTAAAAAGACAAATACATCATTTTTCAACATAATCTGCTTTTCAATATACTTGATCCATGTGTCAACAAGCTTTCATATTCCCTTATTTAAAAATGTTTCAGGCCTTGCTGTGAACCAAGAATGAACCTCTGTCTTCACTTCTTCATTAGAAATGATTCTTTATCCTTAAATAGCTATTTTCAGAGAAATAAACAGGTGAAAGTCTGATAGAGCAAGCGCAGGACTCTGGGAAAGATGTTTTAACACATAAAAATGTGGGCAGAGGTGTGTGGACTTGCATTGTCATGCAAGATCACAGTGCCCTTAGATAGCAATTCTCTGCATTTAATCCAAAATTTAGGCTTCAGCTCCTTGGTGAGCATCTCACTATAATGAAAACTGTTGATTGTTGAACCTATTTCCTAAGTGTTCCAATGCTGGCTCTAGAGAATCCCAGAAAATTGTATCAATTTTCCAGGTGATGGTTGACTTCTCAACTTTATCTTGGCTGGAGATTGAGGATGTTTCCATTCTATCTATGCTATTTACTCTGAGGTTCATATTAATGAATCTATGCCTCATCAACAGCAACAATTTCATTAAGAATCTTCTACCTTCTTTTGAGTATAGGTCCAAATTTTGTTTGCAGATGATCAATGCTTCTCTTTTTGCTCTTCCATGAGTTTTTCAGTATCCATCTCGCACAAATTTTTTTTTTTTAAGTTTTTATTGTGACTTGAGTAGTTTACATAGGAGAACATCGGTTTTACACTCATCCTATCATTTTGTTTCATTGCAATTATTGCAGTCCCCTCCATGCATCGCCATTCAACAGTATTTGCTTCTATTCCCTCTGGGGTTTTTTTTGTTGTTGTTGTTGCTGTTATTTTTTAATGTACACAAAAACATTCAAGAATATTATATCATTTAAACAATCAACCATAGGAGATATTTTGCAAGCCTGCCTCCTGGCTGCCAGCACAAAGCCTTTCTCTTTTATGAGTCTAGAGTGCTCAGCTGCTCTTTCTCTCCATGCCATCATCTCTGCCTCCATCTCTGATGTCACTGCTTCTCTAGGGTCCCACATTTTGCTTGGGATGTTCTCCCTTGATGGTCCTAGGGTCCTCTGTTCCTGGAATGTAAGATTAACTATGCTACAAAACTTCTACCTTTATACTGTGACAATCACAATTAGTCATGATAACACTTACTCACTATTGAATAATAAGAACTTTATTGCTATGTCCTTTCACCAGACCCGTCTAGACAAGACGAAAACTATTCAGTGAGGATTATACCTACCCCCACACACTCTGAAACTAAACTCCCTCTTGAAAATTTGTAAGCCAGTAACTTCATGCATTCATTGCCCCTTCCCCACCCCCCATTTTAGGTAGTCAATTTCGAAGTTGCCCATCCCTATCAACCCTGTATACAGAGGGAATAGAATGAGCCTTGATAGGAAGATTGCTTCCCTCTCAGTTGGTATATTGAGTTACTACATCCTTAAGTATAGGTCAAGTTCCCCAAATTGTAGCAATTTACATTTGTTTCCTTTATCAGAATTTTGAATCTTTTTCTAGTCGATTTCTGATCATCAAGCCATCAAAGCTAGGTCAAATGGGTACTATCTTCATGTTTGGGTGTTCTTGTGCATCTCCCATGACTTCATATCAGCTGGATGCTTCCCTCCAATTTTAGCCCTCCATGGCTATGTCCTTGTCCGTGGGCTCAAGAGTTCCCAAATCTCACCATACTTCTGATGAACCAGGTCTTCCTCTTCTCTCTCTCATTACCAGGTTGACTGGAATCTATGGAACAAGGTCGAATTCAGCCCATATCTTCATTGCTATTTTTACCCCTCTTCCACTCACCAGCAGGCCAATGTGGTCGCCAGCAAGTTTACACGACTGTTTGTGTGTTCCCTTTGAGTTTCAGTCCTGTAGGGAGTTTGTCTGGAAGGGACTTGATTGCTTGCGTTGATGGCTCCCCAGCAAGCAACTTGATTGTTCTTGTAGCAGCGAATCAGACTGTCATTTTTGTTTGAGATTTTTCCTGCTGTTCTTTCTTTCAAGAAGTATATTCTATTTTTCCTGCTGCTCCAGGCTGGTCTGCTTGTCTTTTCAAGTGAGAATGTCTTACCTCAGAAGGTTGTGTATAGGGCTCAGGATTCCACCAAAGGTCCTATACATTATAAAGGTTTCGCAAGAAGACTTTTTTACTGGGCAAGTTCTAGAACCCCTTTTAGGTATTCCTATCAGTTATAGGCTGAAGACGGGCTTACAAGCTTTCTATACTGATGTTTCCCAATATTCCGTTCTATCCCACTCAAGTGTCTATTTTACAATAGTAGGCAAGAGAAAACAATATTCATAAGACAGTCAAGCATCTTAACATTTTCCCCATCTTTTATCCATTCAAACTATGCCTCAATCCCTATATCACAGTCTTATTGAACATACATCACTATGTACCTCTGTCCCATTTAGCCTATGCAAACCTTCCTAAGTGTTCTTTATCTACCTTGTTCTTCCATCCCCACCCCTTATTGTGTATTGCCCTCTACTACATCCAAACTATGATGTTTCTATTCCCTACCCTGTACTCTACAGTCCCCACACTCCCATCCCCAGTAATAACAAAGAATTCTTTTTTTTCTTTTTAGTATGGTTACTGATTAGTTTCACTCAGCACAATGTCCTCCACGACTCCATGTTCATCCATGCTATGCAGTGGCTTGCAGCTTCCTTGTTATTCTTCAAGGTAGTGTAATATTCCATTATATATATATACCAAAGATTGCTTATCCATTCCTTCATTCCTTCATTGATGGGCATTTAGGCTGTCTCCAACTTTTTGTTATTGTGAATAGTACTGCTATAAACATTGATGTGTATGTATCTACTTGTGTTCTGGCTCATATTTCTTGTGAATGTATGCAAAGAAGAGGGATTTCTTTTTCCAACTTTCTGAGAGGAACCAGTAACTATACTGTTTTACAGAGTGGTTGGACCACTTTGTATTTCCACCAGCAATGTAGGAGAGTCCCAGTCTCTCCACATCCTCACCAGCATTATTGTCCTTT
>NW_006408529.1:21395967-21406277 GCF_000296735.1 Chrysochloris asiatica | reverse complement strand
CAATGGCACCTAAGAACAACAACAATTTATTTTTTCAAAATGTCCTTCCTAAACCTTAGCACTTTTGGTTTTGGGATATTTCAAACTGCATCTAGAAACTTCCAAACTGAAAAATGGAATGTATTAAATAAACATTTCTCTTTTTTTAATGTCATATAATGATTTATGTGATTCAATGGGTTAAAAATGGAATGGAATGCCTTGCCTTTATTCCACTTTTCTTTCTGATGAAATGATCTTGTGAGGATATTGTTTTATGCACAATAGCTAATCTCAACTTTCCTTTTCTTCTTCTTCTTCTTCTTAGCATCTTCCTAAAGTATTTTTGAACTAGTGTAATGCAGTCTCTGGTACCCTCTGTTGACTCATTAACTGTGGTAAGTTTGATAGAGAGCATCCCATTCTCAGGCACGTTTTAGCATTTTACTGTTCAATATACTCTAGCACTCATGAGAGTACCAAGAAATAAGATTTAAAAAGTCATTATCAAATGTAAGATAATCATCAAATATATTATCATTCTTAAAGACAAATAGTGGATTGATTATTTTTTCTCATTTGAAGCCACAGACTTTTAGCTTATTTGTAGTAAAATGATTTATTTATCACTACCAAGAAGAGGAAATTGCTTTTAAAATAACAATAAGATTTACTGATTTTCTAAAAATAAATAATTATGACTGCCCATGAGACAATAAGCTATTTCACTGCCACCCTGACTCTCTCTCTCCATCTTCCAAATCTGCAGTTTCCCTGAGAATTAAAAGTCAGCATACTTGAATTGACTTTCTGAGAGTTGTTTTTCTGTCTTTCCTACAATTTCCTGAGGTAACTGTATATACACATAATTCCAATAATTGTCTTGTGTAGGCTGAAGCAAAATAAATGAGAAGGTTAAAATTCCTTTTTATCTCATATATGTTACACCTTGTCAATTAAAACAAATATTCCCTTTCCATGCCAAGAAAACATTTTCTGTTACATTCACAATCTGCTTCGACTGCCACTGGGTACAAGAAAAACCTCTAACAGATGGGAATCAGTAAATGGCAATTACAACTAGAAATGACTATCTGAATAACAAATGGAAAATGTATTCTTTACGTTACCTTGGCAGGCAAATAGTGTTAGGAGAGCTTTTTGAGATGCTACATTACTGATTCTGAGGATGAGATTGGTGTTTGGATATCAAATAAAAGCAAATATAGCATATGTATAGTTTAAACTGTCAGCAGATAAAAAGGAAGACACTCGATGAGATGGAATGACAGAGTGGCAGCAGCAATGGGCTCAAGTATAACAAGAATTGTGAGGATGAACCAGGACCAGACAATGATTCATTTGTGATGAATCACATGGTCCTGAGGTCAGAACTGACTTGATGGCACTGGACTGCAAGGTCATTTTGAACTGTGAGGTCAGTGATTCAAACCCATTAGCCTATTCTCAGAAACCTTATACAGGGTTGCTATGAGTCAGAACCAACTCATCAGCACATAACAACAATAATTAAAATTAATCTCATATGTCACCCAAAGTCAAACTGGCCAAGACAGTTTTGTTTTTATCAGAAATATTTAGGAATGGCAAATAAAAATAAATAAATAAAGAGATCTGACTCAAAGTACAAATATGTTGATCTGAAGCTGGGAGGATGATAGAATCACCATGGATTTAAGGATCACAATGTTCTTACATGAAGACTTTTTTCAATCAGTGGTAGAATTCTCACTTTCCAAGCAAGATACCTGGGTTTGATTCCTAGGCAATATACCTCATGAGTGGAGTCCTGGTGTGGTGCTGTGGGTTAATGCACCAGACTGAAGAGCCATTTGAACTGCCAACCTGGCAGTTCAAGCTCACCAACTGCTCCTTGGAAACCCTACACAGGGTTGCTGTGGGTTGGAACTGACTCGACGGGCACTTCACAACAACAACAACACCTCATGAGTAGCCAGCACCCATCTGTCAGTGGAAGCTTGTGCGTCTCTGAACAGAATTCAGCAGAGCTTCCAAAGAGGTCTAGTAAACTATTTTCAAAAGTCAGTCAATGAAAACCCCATGGATCAAAAGAGTCTGGTTTCCAAAACACAAGGGAATGGCATAGGACCTGGAAGAGCTTCATTTCATTGTGCCTAGGCCAGCACTCTCCAGGGCTGCCTGACAGCAGCTAACAACAATAGTGTTCTAACATTAACTTTTAGCCTCACTTTTAACGAGATATTGACATAAGTATTATTCAGGTGAATAAATATGGTGATTTTTCTTCTACAAGCATAAACTAGGAGATATAGAACATGATGTCTTGTGAAAGATTAGTTCACACCAGTAGATAAAAGGAAGTTGACTTCATAGTGAATATCTGTAAAGATCCAGTAAAGAAGATCTCTGACCTCTATCAGACAAAACAATGAAGATACTCTGTATCTACTTTCCACCACACAACAAACATGTTTCCTGTTGGTCCTTTAAATTTCTCTTTCATTCTTCTTAGCACTCCCATGAAAATGCACATGGAAAGAAGCATACATCCCATAAAAAATAGTCCTGGGTATAAGCTTGGGTGGTGGTAGTGATGCTGGTGGTACACTACCCAGTCACTTCCTACTCATAGCAACCCCGTATAGGGTTTCTGAGGCTGTAAATCTTTATGGGAACAGAAAACCCTCTTCTTCCATCCATGCAGAACCTGGTCAATTTGAACTAATGACCTTGCAGTTAACAGCTTTGCTTATAATACATGGCTTTACCAAGGCTCCTTAATATGGGACAATAGAAAGTGAGGAGGGAAAGCCTGGGGTAGGTATTCTCCATAGTCTTTGTTTTTTCCAGTTCCCCTATATATAATGAAGGCCTGTTGGGTTTTTTTTTTAGGAACAAAAAAGGTTTGTTGTCATGGCATAGAATGGTAATGACCTAAATTCTTTTCTACTCTTTTAATTAGAGAGATACACATCTGGGAGAAGAGACTTGGCAGGAGAAAGCAGGCTTAGAGGAAAGAAGCACATGAGAGCAGTTAAGCTAAGGTCCTTTCAGCTTTGGAAATTTTTCTCTGATTCCCATGCCAAAAAAAAAAGTCCACCGGTGTTGAGTTGGTTCCAACTCAACTCAAGGTTTTTAAGGCTGTATTCTTTACAGAGGCAGATTGTTACATCTTTCTTGCACAGAGCAGTTGGTGGGCTAAAACCACAGATCTGGCTAGCAGCCTGCTGCTTGCATACCACAGGTATGTAATTCCTTCCACCTTCCCTTAATCTTTCCTCCTACAGGGCTCTGGAATGGTAAAAGACCTCAAAATGCACTACTAAATTTACTTTTCCCCTAGAAATTTTTGTTTGCTCTCAGAAGTAAGACTAACAACACATATTCAAGTTGAGTGTTCCATTATTTTCATTGATTTTTGAAACTGATTTAGTACACTCCTGTGAAGCAATGGAACACAACTCGGGATGAAAATTTCTCCAAGTGAGATTTAAAATATCATTATGTATGTGAAGGATCTAGAAATTAGGTAGTATACTGATTGCTCTTCAGTTGTTCAATCAAAAAAAAAAGTGTTGGAGAAAATACTAACTTTTCCTAACCACAATTTGATGAAGAACATTAGAGAATATTTTTTCCCAGCATAATCTTAGAACAGAAAATCATAATCATGGTATGTTTGCTTTCAAAATTATCATCATCAACACACACACACACAAATAACTTGCATCACAGAAGTTAACTGAACAGTGCCTGTGATTTCCTTTTTCAGCTCTCTTGATATATTTTTTGTGTATTTTCCTTTTCAAAAGACTCCCTTCATCCTTCCCAGAGACTTACTATCATCAATGCTTTTTCTTGCTCCAGAATCTCCCTGGGTACCTTTTGCCATCTCCCTTTGTCTTTCACTGTACTTTGCTCTAAAAGGCCAACAACTAATGATAAACGAGTTTGTATTTCACAAGTTTTAATAATTATACAACCTTGTTCAATTGCAGTATATCCATGACTCAAGTATGCATTTTAGGACTCTCCTTATGTTCATTTATTATATTGCTAACAACAATTTGAATTACGGTAGTGCACAGGAGATATGCTTTATCTACAATCCTCCCACATATGGGTACAAACGCACACACATTGCAAGCATTTAATGCTAGACTCCAGGAAAGGTTTTAATTAGTGAAAAGGTAGACAGACATACAATAAAATTATTGCATATGGACATGAACATTAGCATACATCAATTGTCATTTTTTAAAATAATCTGATTGAATGGCTCAAAATTCCATGACACCGATTACATGATATTTTTTGTTGTTGTAGTGCACCATCAAGCCGGTTTTGACTCAGAGACCCTATATAGGGTTTCTAAGAATGGTTAGCTGGTTTGGACTGCCAGGTGCTTATCCTATGGCACTACACTGGGGTTCTATATGATAGAGTAGCTGTTGCTGTTGTTGTTAGGTGCCATAGAGTCTGTACCGACCTATAGGGATCTTATGCACAGCAGAATGAAACACTGCCCAATCCTGGGCCAACCTCACTACTGTTGCTACACTTGAGTCCATCAATGTTGCCACTTGGCCAATCTATCTCATTGGGTGTCTTCGTCTTTTACTCTGACCCTCCACATTACCAAATATGATATCCTTCTCCAGCAACTGGTCCCTCCTAACAATATGTCCAAAGTATGAGAGACGAAGTTTGGCCAAATTGGCCTTTAAGAAGCACTCTGGCCGCACTTCTTCCAAAATGGATCTATTGGTTCTTTTGGCAGCCCATGGCACTTTCAATATTCTCCTCCAACACCATAACTCAAAAGCATCAATTCTTACATGGTTGTCCTGACCAGCTTTCGTGTGCATATGAGGTTATTGAAAACACCATGGCTTGGGCCAGGTGCACCTTAGTCCTCAAGCTGACATCTTTGCTCTTCAACACATTAAAAAAGGTCTTGTGCAGCAGAGTCCATAATGCAATACATCATTTGATCTCTTGACTGCTGCTTCCATGAGTGTTGATCCAAGAAGAATGAAGTCCTTGAGAGCTTCAATCTTTTCTCCGTTAGTAAGAATGTTGTTTATTGGTCCAGTGGTGAGGATTTTTGTTTTCTTTACATTGAGATGTAATCCATACCAAAGGCTGTGCGCTTTGATCTTCATCAGTAAATATTTTAAGTCCTCTTCACTTTCAGCAAGCAAGGTTGTATCATCTGCAATTTGCAGCTTGTTAATGAGTCTTCCTCCAATCCTGATGCCACGTTTTTCTTCATAGAACCCAGCTTCTCAAATGATTTGCTCAGCATACAAGTTGAATAAGTATGGTGAAAGAATACAACCTTGTTGCACACCTTTCTTAATTTTAAACCATTCAGTGTTCCCATGTTCTGTTCTAACAACTGCCTCTTGGTCCAGGTACAGATTCCTCATGAGCACATTTAAGTGTTCCAGAATACTCATACTTCAAAATGTTGTCCATAGCTTGGCATGATTCACACAATCAAAAGCCTTTGTGTAATAAATAAAGCACAGGTAAACATCTTTCTGATATTCTCTGCTTTCAGCCAAGATCCATCGGACATCAGCAATCATATCCAATCTTCCACAGTCTCTTCTGAATCCAACTTCAACCTCTGGAAGTTCTCTGTCAATGCATGATTGCAGCTGTTTCTGTATTACCTTTAGAAAAACTTTACCCACATGGAATTTCAAAGAGATTGTCCAATGATATCCGCATTCTATTGGTTCACCTCTCTTTGGAATGAGCCCAAATATGAATCTCTTCCAATTAGTCGGACAGATAGTTGTCTTCCAAATTTCTTGGCAGAGATGAGTGAGTACCTCCTGTGCCGCCTCACTTTCTTAAAAGATTTCAAATTGTATTCCATCGATTCCTGGTGCCTTGTTCTTTGCCAATTCCTTCAATGCACCTTGGACTTCCTTCTTCAGTATCATTGGTTCTTGATCATATGCTACCTCTTGAAATGGTTGAACATTAACCATTTCCTTTAGGTACAGTGATTCCTTCCATCTTCTCTTGATGTTTTCTTCATCATTCAATAATTTGTCCAGAGACTCTTTCAATGATGAAAGTTGAGGCTTGAGTTTTTCTTCCGTTTCCCCCAGCTTGAGAAATGCTGAGTGTGGTTTTCCTTTTTTGTTTTCTGATTCTAGATCTTTACACATTTTATTGTAATATTTGACTTTATCTTCTCGAGCTGATCTTTGAAATTTTCTATTCAGCTCTTGTACCTCCTCATTTCTTCATTTGCTTTAGCATCTCTACGCTGGAGAACAAGTTTCAATGTCTCTTCTGACATCCATTTTGAACTTTTCCTACTTTCTTGTCTTCTCAGTGACTTTTTGCTTTCTTCCTGTAAGATGTTCTTCATGTCATCCCACAACTCTGCCAGTCTTTGGTCTTTAGTATTTAATGTATCAAATCTGTTCTTCATATGATCTCTAAATTCAGGTGGGATATATTCAAGGTCATATTTGGGCTCTCATGGACTTGTTTTCATTTTCTTCTGCTTCAGTTTGAATTTGCATATGAGTAATTGATGGTCTATTCCACAGTCCACCCCTGGCCTTGTTTTCACTGATGATATGGAGCTTTTCCATCATCTCTTTCTGCAGATGTAGTCAATTTGATTTCTATGTATTCCATCTGGTGAGGTCCATGTGCATAGTCATCTCTTATGCTATCTAAAGAAGGTATTTCAAATGAACACATCATTGGTTTTGCAGAATTCTGTCATGCGTTCTCCAGCAAAATTTCTATTACCAAGGCATTATTTTCCAACTTCTGATCCTTCCTCTTTGCTCCCAACTTTTTCATTCCAATCACCAGTAATGAACAATACACCTTGATTGCATGCTTGATCAATTTCAGATTGAAGAAACTGGTAGAATTCTTCTATTTCATCCCTGTTGGCTTTAGTGGTTTGTGTGTAAATTGATTAATAATGGTATTAACTGGGCTTCCCTGTAGGCTCATGGATATTATCCTATTACAGACAGCATTGTACCTCATGACTAATCTGGATATGCTCTTTTTAACAATGTATGCAACACCATTCTTTTTCAATTTGTCATTTTGGTGTAGTAAACCATGTGGTTGTCAGATTCAAAATGGCCACTACCAGTCCATTTCGGCTCACTAATGCCTAAAATATTGATGTTTATGAGTTCCATTTCATTTTTGACAACTTTCAATTTTCCCAGATTCGTACTTTGTACATTCCATGTTCTGATTTTCAATGGATGTTTACAACTGTTTCTCTTCATTTTGAGTTGTGTCCCATCAGCAAATGAAGGACCCTTGGACTTTTTTCCCATGGGCTTTACTCCACTGGTGTCATCACGGTCAACTCTACTTTGAGGTGACAGCTCTTCCCCAGTTGCATTTTGAGTGCCTTCCAACCTGAGGGGTTCATTTTCCAGCACTATATAGTATATACATACAATTCAGAAAATGATGTATAATGGCCTGTCCTATCCTTCTCAAGTCATATATCCCTCCTTATCATGTCTACTAGATGGTCTAGCTTTTTTGATTATTCTATTTTTCCTTTCATGTTTCTCAGCCTCTTGATACCTTTATTCATATCTGAGCATATCACTGTTTTTCTTTCAACTTGGAAGACCTGCCATTTAGCTTCATCTGGGATTTCCTTTGCTGGGTCTAGAACAAGATGGTTCCAGACATTCCTGTCTTGAGAATAAGAGGAGATTATGATATCCAACTGAACTTCCTTTTAAAACTTACAAGAGCACATCTACAAAATAAAGTTACTTCTCTAATTAATACTGATCATAACCTATAACATAACACTATTACTTTCTTGCTAGCTTCTTGCTCAAATGCCTGCCTTTTTTGTTGTTGTTTGGTTTTTAAGCTTTGATTATTTTGACTCAGGACACTATAGGACAAGTCACGGTAGAGGGGAGGGGTAGGATAAAAAATGCTGACCTACTTCATCATAGAATGTACAAATAGTGAACATTCAAATTTTAAAATTCAAAAAGGCCTTAGTACAAGATGTAAGAAAGGGGAAAAACACACACACACACACACACACACAGAATATGTTTCCTTAACTTTTTGGCCTATGGGGTATAGTTTTGTTTAGTCTTGATACTAGTGAATGCCTCACTAAAATATAACAGGTCAGGGAGCTTAGGGAATCAGGACCGTTAGAGGAGGTTATTAATATTTAATAATGAAACTTAAATCAAAAGTGCATATGAAGATAAAATCTTAAATTGGTTTTCATATTTGATTTGATCTATGAACAGCTAATTTGCAAGATGGTATAACACATTTCTAGATTTTTTTCAGGATTCTAACATCTGCTTTTATTGTTTACAATCAGTATTTTGATTACTACATAAAATCAACACTTTTTAAAAATAGTATTCTTGTTGATTAACATAGTAAAAATACATGTTCATTATTAAGTGTCTAAAGGCCTTGGGGATTTTTAACAAAAATAGAAATACAGGAATAAAAGGAAGAAATTGTGGCCAATTCCTTTCATAAATAACTGCCTTTTGGTCACCCTTCAGTTCTGGAATGGAACTGATCCTTGTGACCCAATTTTCAACAAATCACTAAATATGTTTATAGGGAGAACAACTCTCTTAAGATATGCTCACCAAGGAATTACCAACCATTCAAGATAAAAAAGACAACATTTATTTAAGGACAAAGTTGAGAAAGAATCGGAAGAGAGTGAAAGGGAAATAGAACTGTGAGAAGAAAGTGGGATAAGTGATATTAAATGGAAGGGACTGTAATCATAGAAATGATTTGTTATAAATTGCCCTTCAAGAACTGCTTTTGCTGTGTCCTAAAGATTTTGGTATGTTTTATTTTCAGTCTCTTTTGATTTAAGGAATATTTTATTTACTTTTTTATTTGTTCTATTACTCAGTATATTTCAGCAGGGTATTATTAAATTTTGCTGTATTTGAATATATTTCTTTGAATTTCCTCTTGTTGATTTCTAATTTTATAATATTGTGATCTTAAAAGATGCTTTGTAGAGTTTTGATCTTTTACAATTTATTGAGGCTTTCTTTGTGATCTAACATATGACATACAATGGAGAATGCTCCATGTGCTATGGAAAACATTGTGTATTATGCTGCTGTTGGATTGAGTTGGCTGCTTAAATCTTTGAGTTCAAGTTGATTGATTGTGTTCTTTATTCTTCTTTGTCTCTGTTAAGTTTCTTACTAGTTGTTCTGTCCTTTATTGAAAGTGGTATATTAAAATATACTATTATTGTTGAGTTGTCTATTTCTTTCTTCAAGTTTAATAGAGTTTGATTTATTTATTTTGAGGCTGCTTCATTAGGAGAATAGATATTTGTTATTGTTATATCCGCCTGTTCAGTTGATGATTTAATCACAAGTTAATGTCCTTCTTTGTCTTTCATGTTGGTTTTGCCTTAAAGTCTATTAATATTGTCACTTCTGCTTGGTTTTGATTGCTATTAGCTTGATATATATTATTTTCTATCTCTTGGTTTTTAATCTGCTTTGCCTTTGTGTGTAAGGTATGTCTCTTGTAGGCAGCATGTTGAAGGATTCTATTTTCTTATCCATTCTGCTACTTTCTGTTTCTTGACTGATGCATTTACTCCATTGACTTTCAGTGTATTTATCAATAGTTATGAGTTGATTATAGTCACTTTACATTATTTTGTGTGTGTGTGTGTGTGTGGTGCTTCTTTCTTTGTTCCACATATTTTACTGTGCTGTGTTCATTTTGTGTTTTATTCATTTCATCCCCAATTTAAAACAGATTGTTTTATCATGAAATCACTTGAATTCTTCACTGCTTGGAAGTTCTGTAACTATAGTTTTCCCTTTTTTTGCTTTGTCTTTGTATTCATTATAAATTGATATCTTTGAGTCCAGGTTGATTTTACTTTGGCTACTTCTGCATCTGGATTGAATTCTGAGTGGTGTTGCTTTATATGTCAATGTCTGGTTGTTGTCTGCTATTGTTGGTTCTCAGTCCAAACTCAAAACATATTATTTTCAATACCCTCACATGCATGTGAAATTTAGACAATGAATAAGGAAGACTGTAGAAGAACTCATGCATTTGAATTATGGTGTTTTTATTAAAGGTATCATGGAGTACCATAAGAACAATCCAGAATGCCCCTTAGAAGCTTCGATGACCAGACTTCGTCTCTTATACTTCAGGTATATTATCAGAAGGGACCAGTCCCTGGAGAAAGACATCATGCTTGGTAAAGTGGATGGTCAGCAATAAAGAGGGAAACCACCAACTAGATGGATTGACCCAAT
>NW_006408529.1:21393626-21394267 GCF_000296735.1 Chrysochloris asiatica | reverse complement strand
GAGTCAGTGCGGACCCATAGCGACCATATGCACAGCCGAATGAAACACTGCCCCATCCTGGGCCAACCTCATTATTATTGACACACTTGAGCCCATTGATGCTGACACTTTACCAATCCATCTCAGTGGGAGTCTTTTTTTCTCTGACCCTCTACCCTACCATGCATGATATCCTTCTCCAAAGACTGGTGCCTCCAGACAATATGTCCGAAGTATGAGAGACAAAGTTTAGCCATCTTGGCCTCCAAGGAGCACTCTGGCTGCACTTCTTCCAACACACAACTGTGTTTTCCTTTGGCAGCGAATAGCACTTTCAATATTCTCCTCCAACACCATAACTCAAAAGCATCATTTCTTCTGTGGTCTTCCTTATTCACTGTCCAGCTTTCACAGGCATATGAGGTTATTGAAAATATCATGGTTTGGGTCAGGCACAACTTAGTCCTCAAGCTGACATCTTTGCTCTTCTATATTTTAAAAAGGTCTTGTGCAGCAGATTTGCCTAATGAAATACGTCATTTGATTTCTTGAATGCTGCTTCAATGAGTACTGAGAGTTGATGCAAGAAAAATGAAGTCCTTGACAGCTTCAATCCTTTCTCCATTGATAAAAATGTTGTTTATTGGTCCAGTGGTGAGGAT
>NW_006408529.1:21386493-21392447 GCF_000296735.1 Chrysochloris asiatica | reverse complement strand
TTTGCTTTAGCATCTCTATGCTGGAGAGCAAGTTTCAGTGTCTCTTCTGACAACCATTTTGAAGTTTTCCTTCTTTGTTGTCTTCTTAATGACTTAATGCAAATCAAAACAACAATGAGATATCTCACATAAACATTAACAGGAAATTTCAAAAAGCAGAAAATGACAAATGCTGTCAAGGGTTTGGAGCGCTGAGACCCTACTACCTACTACATTGCTATTGAGACTGTAATATTGTTCAATCACTGCAGAAAACATTATGGTGCTACCTCAGAAAGTTGGAAATATAAAGATGCAGCAATCCCTCTACTTGGTATATATCCACAACAAATAAGAAGCAGAACACTAGTACAATGATGTTCATCTCAGTACTCTTCACAATAGCAAAAAGATGGAGAGAGCTTAAATGTTTATCAATGGAAAAGTGGACAAAGAAAACTTTGGTACTTACACACAATGGAATACTATGGTGTGACTGTATGATTTGTATACCTGAACATTCCTCATTTCATTTCCCATCAAATTTAAAATATGCATTAAGTATTATGTTACTCTGAATAACAAGACCTACAAAAAACAAATAACAGGACAGAATTAAACAAGGATTTATTAGAGAAAGTTCATGTAAAAGAAGGACCTGAAAAAAGCTGGAAGAAAGCATCATAGTCTGTTGTCTGGTCTAAGGAAGGCCTTAGAGTCCTGAGGGGTCCTTGAGTCAAAATTAATAGTTCAAGAGTCATTGTAATTGGATAATAATGACAGGCTGGGCTTATGAAAATGTTTTTTGTTACTATAACTAACTACAGGGGAAATTTTCTAAAATGTATAAATTTTTGATGAAACATTGCACAAAAATTTTATGCACAGTCATTTGATGTCACCTGGTATGGTCTACACCTCCCAAACATACCTGGGAATGCCACTGACTAGTGAATTTCAACTCATGATAGCTCCATACATGTCAGAGTAAAACTGTGTTCAGGGTTTTTTTAATGACTAATCTTTTTTTAGAAGTAGATTGCCAGGACATTTATCCAAGACACTACTGTGTAGACTTGAACCTCCAACAATTCAGTTATCAGTCAAGCGCTAGGTCACTTTTCATGACCTAGAAACTTCTTTCCAAAGTGCAGCTGATTAAAAATTCTTCAGAGTAGCAACTACTCATATACCAAGCCCAAACCAAAACCACTATGTTCAAGTGGAGTCTGACTCATAACAACCCTGTAGGAAAGAGTAGGTCTGCCCTATAGGGTTTCCAAGACTGTAACTCTTTACAGAAACAGACTTCATATCTTTCTTCTGTGGAGTGGCAGTTTAAACTGCCAATCTTCTGGTTAACAGCTAATAGCTTAACCAGTGCACCACCAGAACTCCTGCTATTCATATAAACCCACAGCCATCAAGTCAGTTCTGTCTCATATAGACCATAGAACTGTGGGTTAATGCGCCAAATTGCAAGGTCAGTTTGAACTGCAAAATCGGTGGTTCAAGATCACCAACCACTCCTTGGAAACCCTATACAGGGTCACTATGAGTGGGAATTGACTGGATGACACTTAGCAACAACAATGAGTACTCTCCTTTTAGAACATTCATAAAGATAGATCCAAGAATAATAATGAACTACCTCAGCCACTGATTAGCCATTGGAAATTTAGGAGGGAATAGAATTGAGGGTAATATTTAGGCTTCTGGCTTGGATTTGCAAATATAACAGACTGAGCAAGTAAATAGGGAAAAAATGCATGGAATATAATTGTCAATTTGCATGAACATACAAACTGATGCATTATAATTCTATGCCTTAAATTAGAGAACTTGCTTAAGGCCACATTTAAAATAGATATGTTTGATTTAATATAAGATTTTTCTTAACATTAATAAAATAAAGGAAACCATATCAAATCTATTTCTAAAAACAAGTATGATGATAATTCAGTTTTCCAGAGGCTAAATTTTCTTCAGTATCATGTAGTATAGCATGGAAAATATTTGTCTTAAACCTTCAAGCAGGAGGAAAGCATCTACAATCAACTTTGGAGTAAATATACAGTGAATAAAGAGATATGGTTGCATAGTGGTTAAGCACTTGATTGCTCTGCGAAAGGTCAGGGTTTGATCTCTCCAGTCACTCCACAGGAGAAACATGTGGCAGTGGACTTCCATAAAGTTTACAGTGCTTGCAATCCTTGTGGGGCAGTTCTACTCTGTTCTATAGTGTCAGTATGAGTTGGAATTGACTTGAATATGACATCATGAGTTGCTGCGCTCTAGTGAGAGCACTGTAGAAGGCTTAGTGTGAACACTGAGAACACAGGTTTTGAAAACTAAGAAAGAACCTATTCTAAAAACCACAAATTGAATAGATCTGAATTCATAATTCAAATGCATCAATTCTTTTTTGGTCTTCCTTATTCATTGTACAAAGGAGCTCTGGTAGCGTAGTGGTTACGAATCGGGCTGCTAACCTCAGGGTCAGCTGTTCAAAACTAACAGCTGTTCCGTGGGAGAAAGATGAGGCTTTCTGCTCCCGTAAAGATTTACAGCCTCAGAAACCCTGTACAGGGTCGCTATGAGTCGGAACCAACTCCATGGCACATAACAACCAACCAATGTATTGAATAAATATGATGAAAGGAAACAACACTGACACTAATTTTCCTGATATTACATTATTTATTATCTCCTTGTTCTGTTCAAATGATTGCCTCTTGGTCTATGGACAGGTTCCACATGAGCATCAATGTTCTAGAATTCCCATTCATCACAATGTTTTTCACAGTTTGTCATGTTTCACACAGTCTAAAGTCTTTGCATATTCAATAAAGCACAAGTAAACATCTTTTTGGTATACTCTTCTTTCAGTCAAGATTCATCTGACATCAATAGTGATATCCCTCCTTCTGTGTCCTCTTCTAAATCTGGCTTGAATTGCTGGCAGTTCACTGTCAATGTACTGCTGCAACTGTAGAAGAATTGTTGTCTTTGAGTTGTGGTGTTGGAGGAGAATATTAAAAGTGCCATGGGCTGCCAAAAGAACCAATAGATCTGTTTTGGAAGAAGTGCAGCCAGAGTACTCCATGGAGGCCAAGATGGACAAACTTCGTCTCTCATACCTTGGACATGTTGTCAGGAGGGAACAGTCACTGGAGAGGAATATCATGCTTGGTAAGATGGAGGGTCAGAGAAATAGAGGAAGACCCTCAACGAGATGGATCAGCCAGGTGGCAGCATTGATGGACTCAAGTGTGGCAGTGGTAGTGAGGTTGGCCCAGGATCGGACATTGTTTCGTTCTGCTGTGCATGGGGTTGCTATGAGTTGGTTCCAACTCGATGGCACCTGACAACAACAATCACACAATACTATTGAGTAATCAAAGCATAAAAGCTCAAGAAATAATGAATATTAATATATTACTAACTATATTTATGGATGCTTGATGGTGCTGTACTATAAGCAGTGGACTTAGAACCACAAGGTTGGCAGTTCAAGCACACCAGCTGCTCTGTGGGAAAAACGTAACGACTTCTGCTTCCACAAAGATGGGTTATTACTCAATGTAAAGAAAACAAAAATTCTCACAACTGGACTAATAAACAATAAATAAAGAAAATACTGAAGTTGTCAAGGATTACATTTTACTTTAATCCACAATCAATACTCATGTAAGCAGTAGTCAAGAAACATCACTTCTGGCAAATATGTTGCAAAAGATCATTTTAAAGTGCTAAAAAGCAATGATGTCACTCTGAAAACTAAGGAGTGCCTAAATCAAGCCATGATGTTTTTAAATATCTCATATGCATGCAAAAACTGGACAATGAACAAGAAAGAATAAAAATGAATTGATGATTTTGAATTATTATGTTGGCTAAGAATATTTAATAAACCATGAAGACTGCCAAAAAGAATGAATAAATTTATGTTGGAAAACGTACACCAGAATGCTCCTTAAAAGTGAGGGTGACAAGACTTCACCTTATGCCCGTTGGGTATGTTATTAGTTGGAACAATCCTTAAAAAGGATATCATGGAGATATAAAGAGTCATGGAGAAAGAGGATTACCCTCAGTTAGATGGATTGACACAGTGACTGCAGCAATGGACTACAACAGAAGCTAAAATAAGGATGATACAGCACCAGGCATTGGTTTGCTCTGTTGTACATAGCGTCACTATGAGTCAGAACTGACTTAATGATACCTAACAACAACATTAAAATGATAGAATAAAGAACATAGCTACCAAACAGCAAAGATGAAGTAATTTTAATAGTTTAATTCAAATGGAAGCATAGGATGGGAGATAAAATAAAACATAGGAAAAGCAGGGCATATAGAAAGTTCAATAATCTAGTAACAAATTCTTGTACAGTGCTTTGTGTATTTTAGACAATATTTAAAGCATTTTTAAAATATACCAACTCATTTAAAAGTTTTGCAGTAGGTACTATTATTATTTCCATTTTACAAGTACAAACCTAAGACTGAAATATTAAATGATGGTCCAAGTGAGGAAGAATTTTTCAAACTAAACACAGGCAGTCTGACTCCAGAGTGAGTGCTTTTAAATGCCTCCATAACATAAAATTTACAATAAGATATATTATAGTAGACCTTTAAATAAATACATGGGCCAAAATGTCTAGTTTTCTGGCAAAGATTGTCTCACTGGATTGGAAATATGCCTTTACTCAGAAGATATTTAGCCAATTCATATGATCCATTTTATTGCAGGTACCAAAGTTTAGTTCCTTTTTATTACAAAGTAAAATTTTATTATACACATACATCATGGTTTGTTTTTTCTTTGTGCATAAATTAGTGGAAATTTGAGCAGACTCTCATTTGGGTTATTATGAATAAAGCTATTATGAATATTTCTACAAAAGTATTTTTGTGAATGTGTGTTTTCGTTTCTTGAAGAAATAACCTAGTAGTAAAAGATCTTTCAATTAGTTCTCCGAAATCTCTGAAAATTCTAGTTGTTCTACATCCATTTCAAACCAAGTTTTTGTTAGTCTTAATTTTAGTCATTTCAATATGAGCATTTATATCTCATTATGATTTTAATTTTCTTTTGCCTGATAACTAATGGTGCTAAACAGTGTCTGTTCAAATATGTTATCCATTTGCAATTGTTTTTTTCAATTATTATTATTTGTAAGATGTCTTTAAACTTTGGATGTCAATCCTTAGTCAGATAAATGCATTACAAATATTATCTCCCAGTTGGCTTTGTTATTTTTCATTTTTGAAATGATTTTCTGAGAGCATATATTTCTAATTTTTCTTTGCACATAGAAAATCTGGAGAAACTAAGGGAGGAAAACATACTATAAATAATGAGTTAATTTATCAAAGTTGCAGCATATAAGGTCAATACAAAAAAGCATATTGAATCTTCATTAGTATTAATGATCATAAAAATTTTAAAAATCAATCTGACACATAAAAGAGTATAAAAGCACATGCAAAACTTAGACATAAATTTACTGAAATACGTGTTAATCCTTTACACTGAAAACTACAAAACATTGCTAACCAAAATTAAAGTTCCAAATATATAAGACATGCCCATATTTATAGTCTGAAAAGTCCAATATATTTTAGATGTTAATTTATAAAAATTTATCTACAGATTTAATGCAATTATGAAAAGATAACAGTAGATATTTTTTGTGGGAAATGGCAAGGTAACTCTGAGATTTATATGGAAAGACAAATCATACACCAGCTAAAAGCGCAATTGAAAAAGTTGTTGTTAGGTGCCATTGAGTCAGCACTGGCTCATAGCAATCCTATGTACAATAGAAAGATACACTGTCTGATCCCGTACCAACTGCACAATCATTACTACACTTGAGTCCATTGCTGCTGCCACTGTGCCAATCCATCTCATTTGGGATATTCCTCTTATATACATACTCTAGGACTCCACTTTGTTGTTG
>NW_006408529.1:21385433-21385933 GCF_000296735.1 Chrysochloris asiatica | reverse complement strand
ATTTGCCTAATGCAATATGTTTGATTTCTTGAGTGCTGTTTCCATTAGTGTTGATGCTTGATCTCAGCAAAATTTAAGACTTGCACTTCAATGTTTTTGCCATTTGGTCTGTAACTCCCATCAAATAAAACTTTACTTGTATGAGATATTAGTGATATTATACTGATGACTTCTACATTCTGTTGGGTCACCTGTCTTTAGAATGGGCACAAATATAGATCTCTTCCAATCAGTTGGCCAAGGTTGTCTTCCAAATTTCTTGGCATAGAAGAATGAGTGCCTCCAGTGTCGCCTCACTTTCTTGAAAGACTTCAGTTTGTATTCCATCAGTTCCAGGAGCCTTGTTTTTTGTCAATGCCTTCAATGCACCTTGGATTTCTTCCTTCAGTCATTGGTTTTTGATTCTATGTTGCCCATAGAAATAGTTGAACATTGATGGGTTGTTTTTTTTTTTGTGGGTTTTTTTTTTTTGTTTTGTTTTGTTTTGTTTTTTGTTTTTT
>NW_006408529.1:21380017-21385333 GCF_000296735.1 Chrysochloris asiatica | reverse complement strand
TTTGTTTTGTTTTTTGTTTTTTGGTACAGTGTCTCTGTATATTCCTTCTATCTTCTTTTGATGTTTTCTGCATCATTCAATATTTTGCCCAGAGAATCATTCAATATTGCAAATTGAGGCTTGCATTTTTTCATCAATTCCCTTATCTTGACAAATACTGAGTGTGTTCTTCCCTTTTGGTTCTCTAACTCCAGATCTTTGCACATTTCAATACAATATTTGACTTTGTCTTCTCAAGCTGCCTTTTGAAATTTTGTATTCTTCTCTTTTACTGCCTCATTTTTTTCCATTTGCTTTAGCATCTCTGTGCTGGAGAGCAAGTTTCAGAGTCTCTTCTGACATCCATTTTGGTCTTTTCCTTCTTTCTTGTCTTCTTAATGACCTTTTACTTTCTTCCTGTATGATATTCTTGATGCCATCCCACAACTCTTCTGGTCTTCTATCTTTGGCGTCTAATTCATCAAATCTGTTCTTCAGATGATCTCTAGTGGTAACAAATCAGGCTGCTAATCTCAAAGTTCAAAACTACCAGCTGTTCAATGTAAAAAGATGGTTGGTGCTTTCTGCTACTGTAAACATTTACAGCCTCGGAAACTCTATACACGGTCACTATGAGTTGGGAATGACTCCACAGCACACCACCATCACCACCACCACATTCCAGGTAGAGTAGTGGTTATGAGATAGGCTACTAACTGCAAAGTCTGTAGTGTGAAACTACCATCTGTTCCACAGGATAAAGATGAGGCTTTATGCTTCCATAAATATTTGCAGCCTTGGAAATCCTATATTGGGTTGCTACTCACTCCACAGCACACAATCACTACCACCACAGTGTTCAAGGTCATATTTTGGTTCTCATGGACTTCTTTTAATTTTCTTCAGATTCAGACTGAACTTGCATATGAACATTTGATGGTCTGTTCCACAGTCTGCCCCTGTTCTTGTTTTGGTTGATGATAGTGAGCCTTTCCACCATTGTAGTCAATTTGAATTCCTTGTATTCTATCTGTTGAAGTCCATGTGTATAGTCGTCTTTTATGTTGTTTAAAAAAGATATTTGCAATGAAGAATTCATTGGTGTTGCAAAATTCTATCGTGATCTCCAGCATCGTTTCTATAACCAATGCCATATTATTCCAACTACTGATCTTTCCTCTTTGTTTCCAACCTCTATTCCAATCACCAGTATCTATCAATACATCTTGATTATATGTTTGATCAATTGCACACTGAAGAAGTTCATAGAATCCTTCAATTTCATCATCACTTGCTTTAGTAGTTGGTGCATAAATACAGACAGAATTGTACTTTAAGACGCGTCTTGAAATGCTCTTTTTAATGATGAATGTAATTCCAATCCTCTTCAATTTGCCATCCCCTGCATAGGAAACCATACAATTGTCAGATTCAAAATGGTCAATACCAGTCCATTTCAGCTCACTAATGCCTAGGATATCAATGATTATGCATTCCATTTCATTTTGACAATTTTCTATTTTCCTATATTCATACTTCATACATTCTATGTTCTGATTGTCAATGGATATTTACACCTGTTTCTCTTCATTTTGAGTTGTGCCCCATCAATGAAGGTCCCTACAGATTTTCTCTTTTGTGTCATCACAGCCAATTCTACTTTGTGGGGGCAGCTCTTTCACAGTTGTATTTTTAGTACCTTCCAACCTGAGGGGCTCATATTCTGGCACTATGTCTGACAATATTCTAATTTTTTTCATAATGTTTCAATAGTCCATATTCTGGTGTTATCTGACAGTATCCCACTGCTATTCATAAGATTTTCAGTGACTAAATATTCTGAAGTAGTCTGTCTCTCCTTCTCATATTATGTCTTGGTTTTGAAGCTCAACTTAAATGTATCCATCACTAGTGACTTTACTGGTTTTAAATATACTGGTGGCATAGCTTCCAAAATCAAAGCAACACACAATCACTATAGTATGACAAACTGACAGACAAGTGGTGGTTAAAAAAGGTATAAAATTGTGATCTTCATTAATATTGTTTGTGAAAATTTCCATCAGTGTATCAACTGTGGAACAATATTCTTTGACTGAAATGAATGAAGAATTTGTTTATAGGAATTGATGGAGCTATGTCCTTTAACTGATGAAGAGTCAACTTGCATAGAAATAGCTGATCACTGAATATTACACAATTTATGAAGTATTTTGCTTAGTTCAAAACACAGAAAAGAATTATACATTTGCTTAAATGTAAGATTATTTTTATTAACAAAGTTAATAAAGGTCTTTTTTAGTCATTTTACTTTAGAGTTTATTTAATTACATTTTACCAAAACCAAAACAATGAACTTTGAAAATGATGTGAAGTCAATAACTTTCTGTAGGTACAGAGAAGCCCATGTTAACTTGCATGGGTTCCATATTTACTCATTATGCCACTGCTGGTAGCAAAGTACAAGTGAGAAAGGAAGGAAAGGAGATTAGAAGCAATAAGTGCCTTTCCTTTTGCTCAATACCATTGATCAAATCATCTGTCTGTGCACATATAACTGGCCTGAGAAAATGGTATAGTTTTATTTGTGGTAACTTTCCAGAATCAATAACTTTTCTAATGAATATAAAAGCCTGGGTGTCTTGCAGTCCAAATTCATGCAACTGGATTGCTTGTTGTAATCAAGCACTGACATTAACTTTCTGTTGTGATAAAATAAGTGTTTAGTAATTTAGTCCTCAACTGCTTCTGGCATTTCAACTCTTTGTTGGTATATAGTGCAGAAATTTCTCCTGTAGTAAAAAGTAATTTATTGACTTTTTTCCCTAGCACCTTGAATGAACACACTGTTGGTTTTGCAAGCCTTTCTATTCAGACCTTACTGGACAAAAGTTGGCTCATTTCAACCTTAGCAAATTGAAATTCAATCCAGATCAATAAGACTTTTTATCCAATTTGACCCTGGAATGGAAACAACCACCATATTTTATAGTAAGCATATCATATCAATTTCCATCTTATGCAATTATTCTGTATAATCAAGCATAACTGTTGGTCTTAATCTTTTGACTTGACAAATATCTGCCACATATGTACACTTGGCAGGTAATGTTATTCTGGAAATGGGTGGCGAGGGTGGGGGAGGGATGGAGGTGTCCATAGACATAATAATGGAAATTCTATTGATTGTTTGTCATTGTTGTTAGGTGCTATAGAAACAGTTCCAACTCACAATGACTCTGTATAGTGTTACTGAGGACCGGGTGGTGAGTTTGAAATGCTGACATTGCAGTTCAGAGCATTCGATTACATTATTAAGGGTAATCTGTTGAGCATTAGATTACATTATTAAGGGTAATCTGTTTTACCAAGGCCAACTCATTTAATAGCTGTAACTACTCCTTGCCACCACCTGTCTATCAGTCTTTCATACTGTTGTTGTTGTTAAGTGCCATCAAGTCAGTTCTGACCCATAGTGACCCTGTACAGGGTTTCTGAGGAGCAGTTGGTGAGCCTGAATTGCCAAACTTGTGATTCAAACTGACTTTGCAGTCCAGCACAATAGCCCACAGCACCACACCTGTAGTGACCAGCAGGCTGTTATGGTGCTGGAAGCTATGCTATTTGTGTTTCATATACTAGTTAGCTCATCCTGATGGGCAAGTTTTAGTGGAATTTCCAGACTAAGACACATTGACAATCTAATTCCAAAAATTTGTCAATGAACAACTAGCATTCAAAAAATGAGGGTGAAATTAAAACATTTCCAATCAGATATCTATCAGACCACCTCTACACTGTAGATGAAAGACAAAATATTCTGGAAATAATCCAGACATTTACAGAAATAGAAAAATCTCTAATAAATGAAGATGCATGGATATGCATAAGGACTAGTAATAAGGTATTTATGTTTTATATTCTAATTGTTCTGCCCTTCATGATTTTAACCGCAAATATATGTTTTCAATGAGGATAAAATTATGTTATGGCTGGCATGGCTGTGTGCTGTGGAGTCATTTCCAACCCATGGCGACCCTGTATATGGTTCGCGAGGCTGTACACCTTTATGGGAGCAGAACGCCTCATCTTTCTCCCACGGAACAGCTGGTAGTTTCGAACTGCTGACCTTGTGGTTCACAGCCCAATTCATAACCACTACACTACCAGAGCTCCTTATACTTATAGGGCATATTAAATATAAATATGTAATTAGTGACAACAACAAAAAAAAGGTGGGAAAAGAATGGTATGGACATAGAGAAAAAAAATCATATTATGTTAATTACGTTGGTAACAAATTAACCTACAATGCTATAAATATAAGTAGCTAAGCATGATTTGGTAACCCACTAAGTAGATATATTAAAAACAAACACAAAAGGAAAGAAGTAGTCACAAAGGCCTACTCTAATAAGACAACCAACACAAAAACAAGCTACTCTAAAGGAATAGACAAAGAAGGCTTAAGGCACACATCCACACAAAACAGCAGAAGTAAGTCACTTCTTATCAGTAGCAGAATGGATTAAAAAAAGCACAAACATAATTCAACAATATGCTGTTCACAAGAGACCAAAGGATACAAAGAAGTTGGGAGTAAAAGATGAAAAAAAAAGATTCCAGGCAAATAATAACTAAAAACTCTTGCTTATTACTTCCCTGGAATATTTATTTTTTTTACCCTTTCAATTTCAACCTATTTGTGTCTTTGGGTCTCTTGTAAACAGCCAACAACAGTCCATTTCAACTCACTATTGCCTAGGATATCTATGTTTATGACTTCCATTTCATTCTTGACCGCTTCCAATTTTCCTATATTCATACTTTGTACAGTCCATGTTCTGATTATTTGTGGATATTTACAGATATATATCCTCATTTTTTGCCATGCCCAATTCACCAAATGAAGATTCTGACAGTTTTACTCCATTCATGTAATAATTATCAACTCTACTTTGGGGAGGTAGCTCTTCCCCAGTTGTAATTCAGTGCTTTCCCGACTGAGTGATTAATTTTCCAGCACTGTATCTGACAATATTCTGGTGCTCTTCATCATGTTTCAATATTCAATATTTTAGTGCTATCTGACAGTGTTCCACTACTATTCATAAGGTGATTAAATATCCCAAATGTAGTCCGTCTCAACTTCTTCCTAATCTGTCTTAGTATGGAAGCTGCCCACCATGAGTGACTCTACTGGTATTTAAAATATCAGTGGCATAGCTTCCAGAATCACAGCAACATCCAAGCCACCACAGTATGACAAACTAACAGATGAGTGGTATATATATGTTGTTGTTGTTAAGTGCCGTAGAGTCGGTTCTGACCCATAGC
>NW_006408529.1:21373269-21379712 GCF_000296735.1 Chrysochloris asiatica | reverse complement strand
ATATATATATATAGGCTATTCAATTGTTTTGCTCCTTCCAAGAAAGACAAGCGTTCTTAGCAGATGTAATTAAGTTAGGAATTTCAAGAGGAGAAAATTCTGGTTTCCTCAAAACTCAGCAATAACAACAAATCCACTGCCATAGAGACAATTCTGACAGATAGCAACCCTATAAGAGATTTTCAAGATTGTAAATCATTATGGGAGCAGGCAGTATTTTATTCCCATGGACTGACTAAGTGTGATTGAAACACTGATCCAGTGGTTAGCAGACCAGCACTTAACCACAGCATGCCTGGGTTCTATTGGTTTACCTAGGTCAGTCCTAAATTGAATGGTAAGTGTCCTTATAAGATACAGAAGAAGTAAGACACATGGAGATTGGAGTGAACCAACCACACGTTCAGGAATGCAGATAGCCAACAGAAAGTGAAATAGGAATGAAAGGATTCCATTTTGGGGAATTCAGAGTTTAATCACATGAAAATCTTGCTGTCATACTTCTGGCCTTCAAAACTGTGAAACAATATATATCTGTTAGTTAAAACTAACCAGTTTGTGATAATGTGTTACAGCAGTTACGGGAACCAAATACAGCATCATATTAAGGTCACCTGGTAAGAATACATCATATTTAAGGAGCTCTTGCAGCATAGTGGTTATGAGTCAGGTTAGCAGTTCAAAACTACCAGCCATTCTATGTGAGAAAGATGAGGCTTTCTTCTCCCATAATGTTTTAACCCTTGGAAATCTTATGCAGGGTCATTATGATTCAGAACTGACTCCATGGCACACCACTACCACCATTATATCTCTTTATTTAGATTACAGGTACCAATTTCCATCAAGTAGAATCCAATTTATGGTAACCCCAAATGTGTAAGAATAGAACTGTGTACAACAGGATTTTTGACTATTTGTTTTTTTTCAGAAGTAAATCACCATTCCTTTTTCAGAGGCACCTCTGGGTGATTTTGAACGTTAAACTTCTGAGTTAGCATCATAGCATATTGACCATTTGTGCCACCCAGCGTTTGTTATTGTTGTTATGTGCCGTGGAGTCGGTTCCAACTCATAATGACTCCGTACAGGGTTTCGGAGGCTGTAAATCTTTACGGGAGCAGAAAGCCTCATCTTTCTCCCATGGAACAGCTGGTAGTTTCGAACTACTGACCTTGTGGTTCACAGTCCAATTCATAACCACTACGCTAGATGGTATTATTAGATGGAAAAGCTTACTTTTGTGTTCAAGTGCCAGTTATAACATTCATTGTGTCTTGGATCAAATTACTTAAACTTTCAAGCTCAATTTTTATAAGTAAAAAAGTAATAATAATACTATCTATGCTATGCAAAAATGCTATTATTACATGTGTGTGTGTGTGTGTTTTTAACTTTAAAAAAATGAGCCAAAAAACAAGGAAGATTCCAGGGATTGACAGAAAACCAACTAAGATATTTCAACAAACCAATGCAGTACTGGTAGTTTTGACTAATCTATGCTAAGAAATGTGGAAGAACAGCTATTTTGGCCTACCAATTAGAAGAGATTCATATTTTTGTCCATTACAAAGTAAGGTGACCCAACAGAATGGGGAACTCATCAAACAAGGCCATAAATACCAAATGCAAGTAAAATTTTGTTAAATATCATTAAAAAACAGTTACAGCAGTACATAAGCAAGGAATATCAGATATTTTAGCTGGATTCAGAAGAGGATGTGGAATACAGGTTATTATTTCCAACATCAGATGCATTTAAACTAATGCTTACTTAAGTTTTATTAAACGTGCAAAGACTTTCAACTCTGTGGATCCTAACAAACTCTGAATAGCATTGTAAAGATTGGGGATTCCAGAACATAATTCTATTCATGTGGAACCTGTACATAGATCAAGAAGTAGTCATGCAAACAGAACCAGTGACTCACCTACTGAGTGGATTAAAATCAGGAAAGTTGAGTACCACGGTTATATCCTTTCAACATATTAATTGTCTGTATGCTGAATAAATAATCTGGGAAGATGGACTATATGGAGAAGAATGTGGCATCTGTGTTGGAGGGAGGCTCATTAGCAATGTGCAAAATACAGATGACACAAACTTGCTTGCAGAAAGCAAAGAGAATTTGAAGTACTTACCGATAAAGATCAAAATGTGGATTACACCTCAATGCAAAGAAAATCAAAATTTTCACAACTGACCAAGAAAAACATCATGATAAATAGAGGAAACATTGAAATTGTCAAGAATTTTATTTTACTTGGGTTAATAATCAATGCCATGGAAGCAGCAATCAAAAGTCAAATGACCTATTATACAAGTCGTCTGCAAAATGCATCTTTAAAGTATTCATGAGCAAAGATACCACGTTGAGAACAAGGTGCACTTAACCCAAGCCATGATATTTTCTATTATCTCATATGCATGTCTGGACAATTAATAAGGAAGACTAGAGGAGAATTGATGTATTCTAATTAATTATGGCTTTGGTGAAGAATATTGAATACACCATGGATTGACAGACACATGAGCAAATCTGTTTTGGAAGAAGTACACCCAGGATGCTCCTTAGAATTGAGAACGATACTCAAGAATGGCAAGGCTTCATCTCACACACTTTGGACATGTTATCAAGAGGAACGAGTATCAAGAGAATGATATTATGTTTGGTAAAGTAGTCAGCAAAAAAAAAAAGAAAAAGGAAAGACCTTTAATAAGATGGATTGACACACTGACTATAACAATTGACTCAAGAATTGGGAAGGTAGTGAGGATGGTGTAACACTGTGTAGTTCTTTGTTCTACTTTTAGTCCTACTCATAGGATGGTTATGAGTAGGAATCAAATTAATGGCATCTAACAGCAACAACAACAAGGCAGTTGACTGTCATAAAAAAAAAAAAAATCACATTAGATAGTAGGTAAAGCAACTAGCTTAAGTCTACATATAATAAGAATAGAGTTTACCATTAAATCACTCCAATTAACAATAAATTTTTGGTCCTATGCTTCCTTCCATATAAAAACTGAGATAATAAAAAAAAAAAAGCAGGGTTTTGATGAAGATAGAATTACAAAGATTTGCATTAAATAGGAATTGACTCCATGGCAAATAACAATTAATCAAGCTTAGTTTTATTCTTTCATTTTGAATAGAACATTTTGTCTACTGTGGATATTTGATATCTATGTACTCTACTTGTACATGGTTCAACACATATGTGGTTTATAAACTGTCAATGATCCTATCTGGGTCCAATGAAGACATACAACAAAATATATCACTGTTGATGTCAGCTGGATTGGCTGAAAGCAGAGAATACCAGAAGGATGTTTGCTTGTGCATTATTGACTACATAAAGACTTTTGACTGTGTAGATCATGAAAAATTATGGAAAACACTGTGTAGAAAGAGTATTCTGGAACACTTTATTGTGCTGATGAGGAACTTGTACATAGACCAATAGGCAATTGTTTGAACAGAACAAGGGGACACTGAGTGGATTACGTCAGGAAAGATATATATCAGGGTTATATTCTTTCACTATATTTATTCAGTCTGCTGGGCACATAATTGGAGAACTGGATTACATGAAGAAGAACATGGCATCAGAATTGGAAGAAGGTTAATTAACAACCTAAGATATGCAGATACTTGCTGAAAATGAAGAGAACTTAAAATACTTACTGATGAAGATCAAAGATCACAGCCTTCAGAATGGGTTGCACAATGTGAAGAAAAAAAATATTCTCACCACTGGAGCAATAAATAACATGATAAATGAAGACTGAAGTTGTCAAAGACTTTGTTTTGCATGGATCCACTATCAATATTCATGGAAGAAGCAGTCAAAATATCAAATTATGAAATACAATAGGCTGTACAAGACCTGTTTTTAGTGTCCAAGAACAAATATTTCAGTTTGAGGACTAAGGTACTCCTGACCCAAGTTATGGTATTTTCAATAGCTTCATATGAATATGAAAGTTGGACAGTGAAGAAGGAAGGCCATAGAAGAGTTGATGCATTTCAGTCATAGTACTAGAAACAAGTATTAAAAGTACCATGGAATGCTAGAAGAACAAATAAATCTGTATTGAAGAAGTACAGCCAAAGTGCTTCTTAGAAGCCAGGATTCAGTGAGACTTTGTCTCTCATACTTGAAACATATTATCCAGAGAGACGAGTCCCTGGAAAAAGATATCATGCGCGATAAAGTGGAGGGTCAGAGAAAAAGTGGAAGACCTCCAAGGAGATGGGTTGGCACAGTGGCAGTAGCAATTGACTCAGTCTTAACAGTGATTGTGGAGATGGTGTAGAATCATACAGTGTTTCATTCTACTGTGCATAGATCGCTATGAGTCAGAACCAAATCAACTGATAACAGAAAGGAGTCTCAGTGTGGCACTATAGGATTAGCAATGGACTGCTAACCCCTAGGCTCATGGTTGAAATCCATCAGCTGCTCCTTGGAAACCATATACAAGGTAGCTGAGTAGGAACAGACTCAACAGCCATTAACAAGGTTTCAGCTATGTGTTAGAATCAACTTGACAATAGTGGTTTACAGTTCCACTAGCAGATTAAATGGATGCTGAAAATAAAAATGACAATTAGTTATTCAAGAAATAAATTTACGTTTTTGCATGCATAAACCTGTGTCCTGGAATTTATACCTACAATACAAAAAAAAAAAAAAAAACCTTTAATGAACTCTCCTTACTGAGGACTAAAGATTAATGTGAGAAACATTAAATATAAGAATCATTTTGAATTAAGAAGATAGCAATTACCTTTGTAACTATTATTGCATTTTTTTTCTACCACACTCAGAAACAGGTGTTGACTACTCTGATGTAATGTGATTTTTTTAAAAAAAGAAAGAAAACTAAACTACCTGCCTCACTGACATTTTCTTAATTATGAATTAATAGAATAAAATCTTATAAACGAACTCACTCTTTTATTAATAATGAAAAGTATTTTCTTAAGAAAAAATAGAAATCCTCTGTATTTAATCACATTAATTATTTGAATTTACCCACTGGATCTGCTTTGTTAACTAAGTCAGCTAGAATCTAAAGAGTTATAGTAGCTTTGTTCATTACTTTTTATTCATTTTCATTATTGCTTTGAATGTTTTTAGGTATTTTACTAATATTCAAGAGGCGATATTTTTATAGCCTCACAACGCTCAAGCTATAAATTCATTATTAAAGTAGTTTAATTTAATGTTTGCAAATTACATATTATATTACTTGAATTTTTAATATTTTTCTGTAATGCACACTGATTTTATCAAAAGCGTTATACTATTTGAAAGTTAACAATTTTTATTAAAATTATTTTAATAAAATTGAAATAATTTTAATTAAACTAAATATTTTTTGTTTTTCTTAAAAACAATTGAATTCAATATCAAGCTTCATTAAAAGAAAAAATGGCAAAATTGAATAAGTATAAAAATGACAAAACTTCCTGAAGTTAATATTATAGAGACTAGCAGAATATGAAACAAGCAAGTACACATTGTTATTGCATTGGTATGAATTATAACATTGAAGTATGCTCATTTTGCTATTTAAAACACACTACTTCTTTCTTCTAATTTCTAGGTGGAAACAATAAAGTAAATCATGAGGAAAAGCTAAAATCACTTTGCTTCTGATGTTTGGCAAATAATGCTTTAGTGATGATTGTAGGCAGTCACAGAAAACTCATGTCAGAATCAATGAATCATAAGCAAGTGAATTGAATTGCAACTGTACAAGTCTGACACCTTACTTAAAGGAAAGATACACAGAATTAGGCATATTCATTGTTTTAGCTTTTTCCATGGCTCAGCAGTATCTACAGGTTATAAACAATATTTGAAACTTTTACTAATTTGACTATGAATCACTGGGTGGATAATATAGCCCATTTCAACTTACTTATAGAAGCTCTCAGAGATAAGTATTACCAAGACATTTTCCAGTGTGATAAATATAAGATTGTACAGAGAAGTTAGAGTCTAGAACATAATGAATGGACTCTAGCCACAACCTATCTGATACAAGCACACAGTTTCAGATAACATCTGGGTCAGTAAGTCACACTGATTAATGGATACGGGCAGTTCAGAATCAGTGGCAGTTCAAAGATAATAAATTTTACAGTAGAACAACTATCTACCTAGCTCTTTTGAAGAAGACAGGGAGGCAAATATGTGACACAATGAAAACAACTGTGGAAAATATAACTATCCCAGACAAGTTGGTGTACCTTAGGTACAAGTACAGAAAATATCTAAGACAATTCAAGGAAAACATCAGAAAACAAAAACTAAATCAGAATATGGAACATAGCGACTCTTCTATCATAAAAAACAATTTGCTTATTTTGATTGCATTGATATTTTCCATTTTAAATATTAAAATATATATATATATATATATA
>NW_006408529.1:21313623-21372997 GCF_000296735.1 Chrysochloris asiatica | reverse complement strand
AATGGGCACAAATACAGATCTCTTCCAATCAGTTGGCCAGATAGTTGTCTTCCAAATTTCTTGGCGGAGATGAGTGAGTGCTTCCCGTGCCACCTCAATTTCTTGAAAGATTTTAATTTTTATTCCATCAGTTCCTGGTGCCTTGTTCTTTGCCAATTCCTTCAATGCACTTTGGACTTCTTCCTTCAGTGTCATTGGCTCTTGATCATATACTACCTCTTGAAACTGTTGAACATCTCCCATTTCCTTTTGGTACAATGACTCTGTGTATTCCTTCTATTTTCTTCTTTCCCCCCCATCCCCTTCCATCTTCTTTTGATGTTTTCTGCATCATTCAATAATTTGCCTAGAGAATCCTTCAATAACGAAAGCCAAGGCTTGTATTTTTTCTTTAGTTCCTCCAGCTAGAGAAACGCTGAGCATGTTTTTCCCTTTTAGCTTTCTGATGCCATATCTTTGCACATTTTGTTGTAATATTTGGCTTTGTCTTCTCAAGCTGACCTTTGATATTTTCTGTTCAGCTCTTGTACTTCCTCAGTTTATCCATTTACTTTGGCATCTCTACGCTGGAGAGCAAGTTTCAGTGTCTCTTCTGACACCTATTTTGATCTCTTCCTCCTTTCTTGTCTTCTTAATGACTTTTTGGTTTCTTCCTGGATGTTCTTGGTGTCATCCCACAACTCTTCTGGTCTTTGGTCTTTAGTTTTTAGTATTTAATGTATCATTATATATATACATACATACAATTATGTGCCATGGAGTAGATTCCGACTCATAGCGACACTATACAGGGTTTCCAAGGCAGCAAATCTTTACAGAAGCAGAAAGCCTCAATTTTGTTGGCAGATATGTGCATATATATATAAAATGTTTATGTAAAAATATTCCAAAGTTAAAATCAAACTCATTATGCCCTATAAAGAAGTGAGTTGCTCCTACTTTAACTGTAAAGAATGAAGCTTTCTAGAGTTAAGGCTTTTCTGAAAAACTACATCTCTATTGTTCAGTTTGGGATGCCTGGTGTGGCACTGTGGGTTAATGCACTGGACTGCAAAGTCAGTTTGAACCACAATGTTAGTGGTTCAAGTTCACCAGCTGCTCCTTGGAAACCCTATACAGAGTCACTCAATGGCACTTAACAACAACAAAAACAATTGCTCAGTTTCAACACACATCTGTCAGTTTGTTATGCTTTGTTTGCTAATATGTTGCTGTAATGGTGATAGCTATGTGAGCAGTATTTTAAGTACCAGCGGGAATATCCAGGGAAGACGGTTTTCTGCAGAACTTCCATACTAACACAGACTAGCAAGAAGGAAAGGCAATGAAAACCTCATAAGTATCAGTGAAACATTGTCAGGATAGTGCCTAAAGATTAAAACATTATGAGTAGCAGCAGAACACTGTCAGAATGCTCCTTAGAAGCCAGGATGATGAGACATCATATCTCACATTTTGGACATGTTATCTGGAATGATCAGACCCTGGACAAGTACATCATGATTAGTAAACTATAGGATCAGTGAAAAAGAGGAAGACCTCCAATGAGATGGATTTGGACAGTGGCAGCACCAATGGGCTCAAGTGTAACAACAATTGTGAGGATGCCACAGGATAGGTCAGTATTTTGTTCTGTTGTCCACAGGGGCTCTATGAATCAAAACTGACTAGACAGCATCTAACAATAACAAGAAATTGTCAGATATAGTGCTGGAACATGAGTCCCTCTGGTTGAAAGGCACTCAAAATATGATTGGGAAAGAGCTAACTCCTGAAAATACAGTTGGTAATATGATTTGAATGGAGCAAAACTTTCAGGGTTTTCATTTGCTGACAGAGCACAATGGAAGATAAAAATGAACAACTGCAAACATTCATTAGTAATTATAACATTGAATGTTCAAAGTATGAATCTATGATCATTGGAAGTTGTAACAAATGAAAGGGACACAAAAGTTCTCTATCCTTGGCATTGTTGTTGCTGTTGTTATGTACCATTAAGTCAGTTCCCACTAACAACACTATGTAGGGTTTCTTAGGAGAAGATGATAAGTTCAAACTGCCAACCATACAGTTCAAACCAACATTGTTGTTGTTGTTAGGTGCCATCAAGTCGGTACTGACCCATAGTGACCTTATGCACAGCAGAACGAAACACTGCCCAAACCTGGGCCAACCTCACTATTGTTGCCATGCTTGAGTCCATCGATGCTGTCACTTGGCCAATCCATCTCATTGGGAGTCTTTCTCTTTTCCTCTGACCCTCCACGTTACCAAACATGATATCCTTTTCCAGTAACTGGTCCCTCCTGACAATATATCCAAAGTATGAGAGATGAAGTTTGGCCATCTTGGCCTCTAAGGAGCACTCTGGCTGCACTCCCTCCAATACAGATCTGTTTGTTCTTTTAGTAGCCCATGGCACTTTCAGTATTCTCCTCCAACACCATAACTCAAAAGCATCAATTCTTCTATGGTCTTACTTATTCACTGTCCAGATTTCACATGCATATGAGGTTATCGAAAATACCATGGCTCGGACAGGTGCACCTTAGTCCTCAAGCTGACATCTTTGCTCGTCAACACTTTAAAAAGGTCTTATGCAGCAGATTTGCCTAATGCAATACATCATTTGATTTCTTGACTGCTGTTTCTGTGAGTGCTGATAGTTGATCCAAGAAGCATAAAGTCCTTGACAACTTCAATCTTTTCTCCATTGATAAGAATGTTGTTTATTGGTCTAGTGGTGAGGATTTTTGTTTTCTTTACATTGAGATGTAATCCATACCAAAGGCTGTGCTCTTTGATCTTCATCAGTAGCCCAGGTTTTATCCTCCAACACCACACCAAGACTCTAGTGAGATGAAATGGACTGGTACTGGACATTGAGAATTCAACAATGAAAAGCTTTACTGTGCAGAGAACAACAAATCGAAGACAAATGACATTGTATTTTATCATCAAAAAGAATATTTCAAGATGTATATTGAAATACTATGTTGTCTGTTATAGAAAAATATCCATGCACCTACAATGAAGACCAGTTAATTTGACTATTCTTCAAATGTATGCACCAACCAGTGATTATGAAACTGAAGAACTCTACAACATTCTTCAGCCTGAAATTAATCAAATCTTCAAACAAGAGGCATTGAAATTACTGGTGACAAGAATGCAAAGGTTGGAAATAAAGAGGAAGGATCAGTGGTTGGAAAATATGGTCTAGAAATGATGCTAGAGATTGCATGACAGAATTTTACAAGACCAATGACTTCTTCATTGTCAAAACCTTTTTAATAATATAAAATACAACTATATACACTGATTTCACCAGATGAAGAACACAGTAATCAAACTGACTACATCTATGGAAAGGGATGATGGGGAAACTCAATTCCATCAGCCAAAACAAGGTCAGGGGTTGAGTGTGAAACAGACCATCAGTTGCTGACTGCAATTTTAGGCTGAAGCTGAAGAAAATGAAAATAAGTTCATGTGACTCAAAATATAACTTGGAGTATATCTCATCTTGATTTAGAAACCATCTCAAGAACAGATTTGATCAACTAGACACTGATGACCAGAGACCAAAAGAATTGTGAGATCACATCAAGAATGGCATAAATGCAAAAAGCAAAAGATCATTAAAAATACAGGAAAGAAAGACAAGACCAATATGAATGCCAGAAGGTACTCTGAAGCTTGCTGTTGACTTTAGAGAAGCTAAAATGAATGGAAGAAATGAAGAAGTTAAAGAATTGAATAGAAAGTTTCAAAAGGCAACTTTAAAAGACAAAGTCAAGTATTATAATGAAATGTGCAAAGATCTGGAGTTAGAAAACCAAAAAAAAAGAACATGCTCAGCATTTCTCAAGCTGAAAGAACTACAGAAAAACTTCAAACCTCAACTTGTGTTACTGATGGATTCTATAGGCAAAATATTGAATGTTGCAGAAAGCATCAAATAACACAAAAGAAATACACAGCCACTGTACCAAAAAGCAATGATCAGTGTTCAACTATTTCAAGAGATAGCATATGATCAAGAACTGATGGTATTGAAGGAAGAAGTCCAATTTGCATGGAAGGCATTGACAATAGCAAAGTTGCAGGAATTAATGGAATACAAATTGAAATGTTTTAACAAACTGATGCAGCACTGGAGGTGCTCAATTATCTATGCCAAGAAATTTGGAAGACAGCTACACAGACAACTGATTGGAAGAGATCCATATTTTGCTCATTCCAAAGAAAGATGACCTAATGGAATGCAGAAATCACCAAACAATCGCATCAATATCACATGAAAGTAAAATTTTGCTTAAGATACTTTTTAAATGTTGGCAACAGTACATTGACAGGGAACTGCCAGAAATTCAAGCCAGATTCTGAAGAGTACATAGAGCTAGAGACATCATTGCTAATATCAGAAGTATCTTGACTTAAAGCAGAATACCAGAAAGCTGTTTACTTGCACATTATTGACAATGAAAAGATTTTCAACTGTGTGGTTCATAACAAACTATGGATAACATTGCAAAGAATGAACGTTCCAGACACTTAATTGTATGCATGAAGAATCTGTATATAGACCAAGAGAACAGACCAAGAAGACACAGAACAAGGGGATACTGAATGGTTTAAAATCAGGAAAAGTGTGCACCTGGATTGTATTCCTTCACCATACTTATTTTATCTATATACTGAACCAATAATATAAGAAGCTGGGTTATATGATGAAGAATATGACATCAGGAAGACTCATTAACAGCCTGAAATATGCAAATAATAAACCCTTGCTTGCTAGAAGTAAAGCAGACTTAAATTATTTACTGATGACCATCAAAGACTACAACCTTCTATATAGATTGCATTTCAATATAAAGAAAGCAGAAATTCTCACAAGTAGACCAATAGATAGTGGTGGTGGTGGTTATGTGCCATGGAGTCAGCATCATGATAAATGGGGAAAGATTGAAGTGATCAAATTTTTCATTTTGCTTGGATCCATAGTCAGCACTCATGGTAGCAGTAGTCAAGAAACCAAAAACATATTGCATTAGGTGAATCAGCTACCCAAGACCTCTTTTCAGTGTTCAAAAGCAAAGATATCTGTGTACAAGGGCACCCAAACTGGCAGATAGTGCTCATTGGACCTAGCTTCATTGGCTGGATGTTCAGAAACTGATTAGAGAAAGAAAAAGAGGGGGGAAATTTTTGTTTTTAAAGAAAGCAAGTGTAAATCACTACAATCTGATGAACTTGACCTATACTATGGATATAGTAGCAATACCAACAAAGAGGGAAAGAATCTTTGAAGCAAGGATCATTCCCATCTCCTCTGTACTCAGGGTTGATAGGGATGGGCAACTTAGACATTGGCTACCTAAAATGGGAAAGGCAAAAAAGGTATGAAGTGATTGACATACAAGTTTTCAAGAGGTAGTTTAGATTCAGAGTGTGCGGGGAATGGTAGAATCCCCACTAAGTTGTTTTCATTCTTTCAAGATGGATCTGGTGAAAAGAGATGGGGACACAACTCTCATGATTCAATAGTAATTGTTATCATGACTAATTGTGATTGTAGCAACTATAAAGGTAGAAGTTTTGCAGCAAAAGGGGAGAGTGGTTCATCTTACCAGTCTTGGAGCAGAGCACCCTGGGACCGTCCAGGGAGAAGAACAGGAGTGGAGTGTGGGGCCCTACCCAGAGAAGTGGCGATGCCAGAGGTGGAGGCAGAGATGATGACATGGAGAGACAGAATAGCTGAGGATTCTAGACTCATGGAGGGAAATGGGATGTGTGCTGGCAGCCAGGGGGCAGACTTGCAGGGTGTGCTCTTTGGCTGTTTGAATGATTGCATATTCCTGAATGTTTTGGTACACATCCAAAAAACAAAATAAACAGAGGGAATAGAAGCAAATACTGTTGAGTAGGGAAGCATGCAGGGATTGTAATCATAACAATGAAACAAACACAATAGAATGAGTATAAAATTGATGTTCCCCCATGTAAACTATCACTCATTTCACAATAAAAACTTTTAAAAAATTAAGAAAACAAAGCTATCTGTTTGAGGATTAAGGTGTGCCTGACCCAAGTACTGGTATTTGCCATAACCTTTTATACATTTGAAAATTGTACAATGAGTAAGGAAGACTGTAGAACCATCAACGCATTTAAATTATAGTGCTGGTGAAGAATATTAAATGTACTGTGGACTTCCAGAAGAACAAACAAATCTGTGTTGACTGAAAGATGTACATCCAGAATGTTCCTTATAAACAAGAATGGCAAGACTTCATCTCCCATACTTTGGACACATTATCAGGGGGAAATAGCTCAAGGAGAAAGACATAATACTGGATATAACACAGGGTCAATGAAAATGAAAGACTCCCAATGAGAAGGATTGACACAGTGGCCAAAACAATGGGAACAAACATAACAATTATGAGGATGGTGCAGGACAAGATGGTGTTTTGTTCTTTGTGCCTAGGGTCACTGTGAGTCAGAATCGACAGACAGCACCTGACAACCACAACAACAAATATTCAGCTGAAACACACACAAGGCCAAAATCTGGTTGCCTTTATGTTGATCATTGGCCTTTCCAAATGCTATGATAAACATTTGGGTAAAGGTGATCTCAACATTATTACATTCCAAAAAAGGCATTCGAAGCAGTGATGTGGACTTTTAATGCTGAGAGTACATCCATTTACTGGTAGGCCATTTCCAGTACTAGCTGAAACATGTCATGGCTTTTTACAACAGATAATATCTGTAAATGCTGGAAAAAGTGTTCTTACACTAAACAGGAAGTCTTGAATTATGCCAAATCTCTACTACCCCTAGACATATATATCATGTTGTAATTTGGGGTGCTAAATGAGAGATTTGTGAAATCTCCCTAGATATAAATAGATAAGTGTAAGAATAAACTGAATTTAAAATGCATATATATATTTTTTTTCTATTTTAGAGCCAGAACAGCTGAAAAAAATCTAAGGAGGACTCAGTTAGCCTTGAAAAAATCTTTGCTAAGTACCTTATGAAGGTTTTTCAGAATAAATGTGTAAAGGTAGTACTGAATTGCAGAGCATGTAAACCTAAAATATCCTGGATAGCTTAAATATCTACATTGTCATTGTTCTTAAGTGCCTGTCAAGTGGGTTCCAACTCACAGAGACTCAGTATAGGGTTTCTGAGGAGCAACTGGTGGGTTTAAACCCCAAACCTTGTGATTAGCTGTCCAGTGTTTAGTGTACAGAGTCACACAAATATCTACATAGATGATAAGAATGGTCACTATTATGAAGTGATCCTTATCTATCACAAGCTTAAATTACATTGTCTCATTCAATTCTTTCAGTAACTCTTGGAGATAGAATACTTGTCAGTGGTCTCACTAGGGGGCTAAGGAGGTCAGGAAGGGAGAGTACAGACTTCATCCCTGATACCGTTGTCTGTGGAGGTTGTTGCAGTGACAGCACAGAAGGCATCAGGTGGGCCAGTACCTATGGAGAGGAGTTATCAAGGCAATAGTTTCACCAGGGTTGTTGTCATCGAAAACCAGTGCTGTAACAACCCTCCCCACAGCGCATCCCAATCACCTGACAGTCAGGATGGGGTCTACAGGCTGCATAGCTCACCTTTGAGTGTAGAGGAGGGCATTCCCTAGCCAATGGGAAAATGGAAGAGCTACAGGGAGCCATGAGGAAAGGGCAGGGTGGAGTTGCACAGTGGGCCGTCCACCTGCTCATGGAGAAGGGTGAGTTTGCATTCTGGCCATGTCTAAGTGTGTGTGAAGGGGGAGGTGACACCATGAGTGACTGCAACTCTAGTGATGTCACTGATCCTGGTCCTACAGATTAAGTAAGGAGAGTTGAATTTTAGCATTTTCCCAAAATTATACAGTTGGTTAGAGGTAGAGTAGAGCTCTATTACAGAGCAATCTAATTTCAAAGAATATGCCATTTCTATAACACGTCTCCCAAGATATCCTTGAGGAAAGGATGTGTGCATATGGTAGGGAAAAACACTCATTTGAAGAATTATTTCAGCATATAACATTATGTTGCTGGTGTTGGTTGGTGGTGGTAATGTGCCGTTGAGTTGGTTCTATCTCATAGCGACCCTGTATAGGGTTTGTGAGGCTGCAAATCTTTATGGGATCAGAAAGCCTCATCTTTCTCCCATGGAGCCACCGGTAGTTTCAAATTGCTGACCTTGAGGTTAACAGCCTCCTCAATACCACTACGTTACCAGCGCTCCTTTGAAAAGTTGTATTTTAAAAGTAAGCAAAAGAAAAAAAAAAGGTATATTTCTATATTTTTAGATTATTTCTTTACACCATCAGAATAATTGGAAGAAGCACAGGCAGTCAAAAGTGCAAAACATCTCTTTTACTGGCCTCGAAGTTAGCATCCGGGATACTGCAGGGTATTTTCTTTCACAGTAGACTGGGCAGACACCGTTGGGCTCTGAAGGAGACAGAAACGCCTTCCAGGGTGGACAATCACTGGTGTGCAGAGCAGATTGCCAGCTCTTCAGCAAGCACACATTTGAGGTTTTGTAACCAAAGCAATTTACATTTGAACTATCCAAGTTGTACAAGAGTATAAATAGAAGAAGAAAACATGATGTGAAGTTAATAACTTTAACTGGAGTTGTCTTCCAAAAGTGAGGCTGAACAGATAGAATAAAGATGACACTAGGGAGAGTATTGCTGATGGCTACTAACTCAGGAACTCTTGGTTTTAGAATTCTATTTCATTAATTGAAAGCAATAAAATGGACCAGTAAACAAATGGTTTTGGAAGAAAGAAGGAACTAGTAGTAATGGGTAAATCTCAAAATCTAAGAGATAACAATATATTGAGTTTATCAGGTTAGAAGAAATTAGTTCATGAGTAAAGTAACTGAATTCTATAGCTTGTAACACATTTTCTTTTCTTTTTTATCTACCAGTGGAAATATAAATATTAGGTCTGTATTGATTCAGGGGGGAAAAAAAAAACCAGACAAACATGAAAGAAATCTTCCAAACTATACCTCATTGTTAACATTTGGCTTGAACTAAAGTAATCGATATCACTAACCTGTTATCTGACAAGTTTTAACATCGCACACACACAATAAAAGTTGTAAGTAATAAAATTACTAAAGAGCTTCCAAAAAGAGAAAGGAAGGAAAGAGAAAATCTTATGTGAAGTCCCATTTAAACTATTCCTGATCAAAATTCTGGTTTAGTGTGATAGTTTGAACACATATGCTATCTGATATACCTTAAGGAAATCAACTAAAGAATTGGAGCAAAGGAACTGAAAATTAAAAAGACTATATGAACCATAGTTTGTATGACAAAGCTCAATGGTTTTAAAAAGTAAAAGTATCTAGACAATATTCTCCAATTAAAATGAGATTACATAAGGAAATAACAATATTCAAATAAACACTATAAATAAAATGTTTGAAAATATTTTAATCTTAATGACAGAGGAAAAAAGAAGTTTCAGAATATCTTGAAAAGAACTGCAACATAAACAACTACATATTAAAAATCTTTCAGATATAGGTAAATCTACATTCATAATTTTAGCCTTGAATAATCATATAAAAGAAAAAACTGATCTTTAAACTATTAATAAGGTACAGAAAATAAAGAAAAGAGGATAAAATTAAATACAAGTAAAAGTGTGGCATTATGGTTTTTTTGTTTGTTTGTTTAATATCAAAGTCTCTTTCTTTGTGGGGGAAATCTAATAAAGTAATAAAGTACATTGTTTATCCTATTCAAGAAAAATAGGGGGAAATAGATGATTACACAAAGTAAGAAGTTAATGAAAGATCATCACAAATACAGAAATGTGTAATAGACCACTTAAATTATTTAACTTTTTGTTTTTGTTAAGTACTGTGGAGTTGGTTCTGACTCATAGTGACCCTGTACAGGGTTTCTGAGGCTGCAAACCTTTACAGGAGCAGACAGCCTCATCTTTCTCTCGTGAAACAGCTGGTAGTTTCAAACATGCAGCCTGATTCATAACCACTACGCTACCAAAGCTCCTTATTAGAGGGAACTAAGTGAGGCTTTTGTGTGATTCCCAGGCAATGAGAAGCTGCTCTCATAGGACGGAGGGTTCATTTCTGCCAGACCAGAGAGTCCACAGAAATCTGTGGTTTCAAGAACCCATCTCAATCTTCCTATCCCACATTTCAGTGACCTTCTTTCTAATCAGGACTCTCACTTCCCTGTAAGAGACTTTATAAACCTTTCAGTTCAGCCTCTTTTTAACTTCACTATTCCTAAAATCAGTAGCTCTACTAGCGTACTGGATTATGTATGAGCTGTGTTGCTTACCAAGAGGTCATCTATTTGAATGAACTAGCCACTAGCTCCTCAGATGAGGATTTCTGCTCCCATAAAGATTTACAGCCTTGGAAACTATATACAGGGCTGTTATGAGTTGGAACCGACTCAGCGGCACACAGTCATCACTCCTCTTAAAATCAGGAGCCCTAGTAACCTTGTGGATTATGAGTTTGGGTGCGAGCTACAAGGTCAGCAGTTTCAATCTACCAGATAGATGCTGTGAGTTGTAACTGACTTGGCGTCACACAACCATCACCGGTCTTAAAATTAAGTCTGGATATCGACCCTGGTTGAGGAGGACTATCTAAGATTATCATCCTGATACACCCTTTAAATCTTTAGTAAAAACTATCCCCAAAGGTCACCATTTAGTGAAATAACAGATTGACCATTAAAATAAAGACTATCACCCATGAGAACTGTGGTACCTTAAATAATCATCTATATGAGACCAAATGGCCAACAACTACTCTAAAACAAAGATGCCAAGGTAAGGAGACAGGGAGGCTGGATTACTGAAAATGAACAATCAAAGCATAATTAATGAGAGTGTTGGCACATTATGAAATATATAACCAATGCCCCTGAACAATTAATGTGTTGTTGTTAAGTCTTGTTGGGTCAGTTCTGACTGATAGCGACCCTGTCTATTGTTTCCATAGAGCAGCCGGTGGGTTTGAACCTCCGACCTTGAGGTTCAAACTGACTTTCAGTCCAATGCATTGTCTTGCAGCACCATAGAGATTATTAAATGGAAGCTTAATTTTCTGTGTATGCTGCCACCAAAAGCACAGCAAAATATTATTAAAAATAATAACAGCAAAGTGAGCAGTTAAGCCCAAAAGAAAACTCACATCTGGGCCTGCTATTCATCACATATTGTCCTCCTGTTATAATAAATGTTATTTTAAAAATGGGCTTATTCAATGAATTGATAGCTATTGAAAACAGCCAAAGAACTTCACATTGCTTATGATTATAATTACCCCCCTAGATCATTCAAGTGTCAAACATTGCATCATTCAATACAAACTTTTCTACCTGTATTCCATCCTATCCACTATACGTAAGAGTCTTTGGCATCATGATGCCATGGAATGCCAGGTTATCATCAATCAACTGACTGCCAGCAATGAGTCTTTATTACTTTCTAGGTGGGGCTCTGCTTCCTAGAAGAATCACTGGGTTCCCCTTGAACTGGATCCTAAGATAAGAATATAAGTGCAAGTTATTTATTTGGGGATGACCTCAAGACTCACCACAAAAGTGTGGAAGTGAAGTAAAATATGCAAATACAAAGTATAGTAATACGCAGATTACTGCAGAGGAAAGTGGGGCTCAATTTTTACTGGGCACGTCTGAGATATTGTTGAAGCTATCTCAAAGTCCCATGTGAAAGGATAAGGATTTGGAGTATTGACTTAAACTTTCATTCGTTGACTAAGAGATGCTTCCAGGCTTCATAACTCATTGGCACCTACAGCCTATCTTGCAGGCCTGCTGACTGTGAGGGGCTGCAGAGAACCAGCATTGGCTGCCATAGTCCCTATTGCTCTCCAAAGATGTTACAACAGAGACATTAAAGATACAGTCCAAACATACTTACTTAATTTATTATTACAGGCCAAGAGTGTTTTGAAAGTGTTATTGTTTCTCTAGTCCAAGACTTGTGCTATACCATTTCTTGCCATGCAATCATGCAACTGACTGTGGGCTTCCAAGGAGTGGCTAGTGAGCTTGACCCGCTGACCTTGCAGTTCAAACTGAATGTGCAGTTCAGTGCATTAGCCCACTGTGCCACACCAGGACTTCATAATTGGTGGGGGGAGGGGGCATGGCCAAATAGCTCCTGGTTGAAAGTCAATATAGTATCGTTTTATACTGGTGTTGGTGGTTATGTGTCAGGAAGTAGGTTTGACTCATAGCGACCCTGTATTGGGTTCCCAAGGGTGTAAATCTTACAGAAGCAGAAAGTGTCATGTTTCCCCCTTGGAGACACTGGTAGTTTTGCAATATACTATAATAGGGGTGAGTAAATTTTAGGCAAGTGGAACACTTGAACAATTAAATAAAGGGCTTATGTGATGAATTTTTAATTAGAAATGGAAATTATTAGGCCCTAGAAAAAAATATAGCATTACAACTTGCATTGCTATTTATAGATAACATTCATATAACTTAGAATATTAAACTATTAATGAATTCATGAACAATAATGAAAAAAATCAACTAGAGTTTACAGTCATTAATATATGGGCATCCATGAAAAGGAGCAACCTATGAACAACTTTCTTTTGTCCACTTATTCATTTAACAGATATTTACTTTTTGCTCTTAGATACCACCAAGTTGGTTCCCACTCACAGTGACCCTATTCACAACAGTCCTTTGTTGTGATGTTTGAACCCACTGTTGCAGTTACTGTGTCATCCATCTCTTTGAGGCTCTTCCTCTTTTTTCTCTGATCAAGCATGATATTCTTTTTCAGAGACTAGAAGTCCTGGTGTGGTCCTGCAGGATAATGTACTGGACTAAAAGGTCAGTTTGAACCACAAAGGTGGGCCTGTTCAAACCCATCAGCCACTCCTCAGAAACCCTATACAGTGGTGATATGAGTGGAAATCAACTCAACAGCACATAACACACACAGTCCCTCCTAAATATATGTCCAAAATATGTGAGAGAAAGTCTCACTATCCTTACATATAAGTGGCATTCTGGCTGTATTCTTCCAAGATATAATTGTTTATTCTTCTCATAGTTAATAGCATATTCAGTATTCTTCACCAATATCATAATTCAAGTACATGAGTTCTTCTCTGAATTTCTGTATTCACTGTCCAGTTTTCATATACATATGAGGTGGTTTAAAATACTGTGGCTTGGGTCTAGTGTACCTTATTCCTCAAACTGACATATTTGCTCTTTAAAGCGGATCTTTGCAGCAAATTTGTCCAGTGCAATATGTCATAATTTCTTGACTGCTGCTTCTAGGGGAAATGGTTATGAAACTAAGTACAATTAAATCCTTGACAGCTTCAATCTTTTCTCTGTTTATCATGATGTTGCTTTTTGGTCTAGTTGTAAGGAGTTTTGTTTTCTTCATGTTGAGGTGTAATCCATTCTGAAGGTTGCAGTGTTTGATCTTCATCAGTAAATGTTTCAAGTCCTCTTTACTTTCAGCAAGCAATGTTGTGTCATTTGCATATAGCAAGTTGTTAATGAGTCTTCCCCAACCTGATGCTGTGTTCTTCCATTTTCTCAGTCATCTAAATGCCAAAATGTTATATACAACAGACAAGACCTTTGCCCTCAGTAACCTTACATAATTATCACATTTTATCCAAAAAATAAAGCATAGCTACATTGTTCTTCACACAGCCCTTAGGCTATAACTATACCCCTAACTTCTAAGTAGGAGCATTTTTCTGTAGGTGACAGTCTCAGGTCCCTCTTCCTGTATCAACACATAAATTTCAAAGGAAGTTCCCCTAAGAGAAAGTAATTTTCAATTCTTGTTTCCTAATTATTAATCAGTTGTCTTCAAGTGAACTCCAACTAATAAGATCTTGTATGTGTTCAAGTAGAACTGTGTTCTCAAGGGGTTTCAAAGGCTGATTTTTGAGACTTAGATTATTAAGGCTTTCTTCCTAGACACATACCCAGGCTGGACTTGAACCTGTACCTTTCTATTAGTAGCAAAGCACATTAATCATTTGCACTACCCAGGGACTCCTACCAAATTTTAGTATGTTCAAAACAATTGTGTGTCATTGAATACTAGGAAGTTTTATTCCTCATAGTAGTTTTAGGAAGCGAAATCTAGTTTAAGCTCTCCCTCTGGTGAGATCAAGATATTCTGGTAGTGTAGTGGTTACAAGTTGGGCTGCTGACTTCAAAGACATCAGTTCAAAACTACCAAGTATTCTGTAGGAGAAAGATGAGGCTTTGTAAAGATTAACAGCCTTGGAACCCGCATCTCTATGAGTCAGAAATGACTCCATAGCACATAACCACCACCACCTGGTAAGATCATACAGCTACTAAAACCTGCCTCATATGGTTGTCAGTAGCTTTTAAAAATAAGCTAAACTAAATAAATAAACTGTATGTTTGTCTACTGGTCTTCTTTATGCACTCTCACTCAAATTAACCATTTTTAAGTAAAGGCTAAACATGAAGTTATTCAATTAATACATAAAATTGGACTCTGCTGTGGACTGGTAACCTCAGATCAGTAATTTATACCCATCAGCCACTCTTGAAAACCCCACACAGGGTTGCTTTGTGTTGGAAATAACAGCACACAACTACAACATTTTTTATTTTACTGTATTAAAAATCTAGTAATTGAATCATTCATTGGTTTCCTGGACATGTTTTTGAGAAGTCTAAATACCATATCAATTATTACAATGCCTCATTGCTATTTTAACTTGTTTTTATATAGGAATTATGTGTGTTGTCATTTGAAAATATACATAATTTGATTATTAAATTCCACCTGCATATTTAGATCAGGAAGTATTTAAGTTTTAGGTTATTAGTCAATGATATAGTTGATGATGGTGGTGGTGTTTGCATGCTATGGAGTCAGCTAGTGACCCTGTATTTGGTTTCCAAGGCTGCATATCTTTATGGAAACAGAAAACCTCATCTTCCTCCCAAGCAACTACTGTCAAATTCGAACTACTGACCACTATGCTTCCACTGTGTAATCCACTGTGCTATCAGGACTCCTTATAGTTGCTGATAGCATTTATATATTTATAAACTATTTGTAAATTCTGACTACTAGCTTGGCAGTAAAGTTACAATTTTAAATTACAAAATGTATTCCAGGAAAATGGTGATTGCATTCTAAAAGGAAAAACAGAGTAGTGTCTGCTCACCTTCTGCTTGTTGCTATAAAGAGCTATATAAAGTACGGTGATATACAAAATCTAAAAGCAAAATAAATAAACCTTTGACTGTTCTGAGTCATAGACCCTGTGGGACAGAGTAGAACTCCCCTATAGAGTTTCCAAGACTGTAAATTTTTATGAAAGCTTATTGTCACATCTTTCTACTACTAGTTCAAACCTCCAGGTTAGCAACTGAGAACTCAGCCACTGTGCTACCAGAGCTACTTAAATGGAGATCTGATGTAGCACTGTTGGATAAAACACTAAACTATAAGGTCAGCGGTTCAAACTCACCAGCCGCTCCTCAGAAACTCTGTACAGGGTCACTTCGCATCAGAACCAATTTGATGACGCTTAACAGCACAACAAGGGAGAAAATATTAGATAAACTTAAGATATCATTACTATTGCTATATAGATTCATGAATTTGACAGTATACTTTCAAGGTCAGCAAATGGTAAGCAACTCCTATTCAAAATGGAGATCCACCCTGACAGTTAGACTCCCATCCTGTTCTTTACTAAGGTCTCTCTGTTAAATGCTGATCTTTCTTCTGTTGAGAAGGGTGTGATTAAAGAACTCTTGTCTCCATATTAGAAACTAGCCCTGACCACTGCAGGAACACGTGGAAGTATTTTATAAATAATTTATGAACCTCAGAGGTCTGGCTCTGGGAGATATTCACCTTCTTTCCATCTGCACACTATGCCTCATTCATCATAACTGAGACCAGCACATGCAGTCCTGCTTCTAAATGGGCAAAGCTATATTTAAAAGACATAAAGAAGAACATCAGGATAGCTCTGCTGCCATCCAAAACCACTTTCAGTAATTCTGGGAGCAATTTATTTTGACCATGAACCTTGACCAACTGTATCATTGAAGAGAAGTCACCTCTTTCCTGGTCTTGTATTGCTTTGTTTTGAATTTTTATGTATTGTTTTAACTGAAAAATAATACTACCAAAAATGGAAAAATTGAAGGTGATTTTGTTGTTGTTAAGTGCCATTGAATCCTGGCAAAATTGTCTAAACTTTTTAATTAATATAGAATTGTCCAAAAGAGTGCTTTGGAAACTATAGTTTTTCAAAATACTCTGTGTTTTGTATGTGTGCAGGATTCTTGTAGAATTTCTCTCCTTCTGTATTGTCTCAACAGAACATGCATTGCTCATACACGGAATCTACTATCTAAATTACATAGAATATAAAAGCATTTTACAGCCAGATATATTGAGCAGAGGTTAAATCTTTAACAGAATACAGATACCAAGAAAGAATGAATTTTTATACAATATTCACAAATATTCCAAGTTTCATTTTTATCATTTTTCTATTTATACATAAGATTAAAGAAAAACATAGTTGATTCTTTACTATAATTTGAAATGGATGTTCTTAAATTATAAGATTCTTCTAACATTTCTTTATACTAAATTCATCCTAGTTTGTAAAGTAACAATGTAGTTGCCAGTTCCGACTCATAGCAACCCTGTATAGGGTTTCCAAGAAGCGTCTGGGGAGTTTGAACTGTCAACCTTGTGGTTTAAATTGACCTTGCAGTCGAGTGCTTATCCAACATTGCCACACCAGGATCTTTAAATTTAATTGAGTTAATGTTTTCTGTTCAAAGACAAGGTATATTTATTATAGATATGAACATTGATTTTTCTCTCTAAGCCTTCTTTCCAATTGAGAAAATAATGCTCAATTGATGAACTATAAGTGATTTGACATTAAAAGTTATAAATTCCTTAACATAGCTGATAATGCTGCTATATATTTAAGAAAACTTCTCAGAAATTTCCAAAAGTACACTTAAAATTTTAAAGTATTTATTACTTTTTACCAAAAAAAGATTAACTTTCTTTAATTACAAGAGAATTAGAGTGGTATCTATTTATGAAAAGCTTTACTGAATGGCAGTTGCAGCATAAGCAAGATTGAATAAGTCATAATTCATACCTTGACCACCACCAATGTGTCAGTGTGTCATACTGTGATCAATTGCATGATACAGTGATGCTGGAAGCTATTCTATGGTAGTTCAAATACCAGCAGGATCACTCATGAAGGAACATTTCCTGGTGGCCCCTTGACTAAAACAGATGAAGAAGAAGGCCTGGCAACATGCTTCCAATAATTAGCCATTGAAAAACACTATGTGTCACAACAAAACACTGTCCAAATATCTTTCTTTGGACATGTTTGCAGAAGGGACTGATTGCTGGAGGAAGATCATGCTTGGTGAAGTAGGAAGTCAGTGAGGGAATGGATGACTTTTGGTGAGATAAGTTAGCACAACCGTCAAAATGATGGAGTTGAACACACCAGTGATTGTGAGGATGAGGTAGGACCAAACAGCAGTTTGTTCTGTTGTGCTTAAGGTTGCCATTAAGTTGCAGTTAACTCTACAGCAGCTATCTAGTTCTCCATCATACCTTGGTGATGTTCACAATTCATTAAAAGAGATTTTAAATTATAATGTAATGGGATAAGATCACACACTGAAAGTATAGATAAAATTCTATAAGTGCACCTAATAGGGTGTGGCTTAATCAGGCTGATATTTAGGAAAATGTTTGTAAAAGAAATGTTTCTTGAGATAGGTCTTAAAGAATCAAGTTTCACACACACAGAAACTGAATTAAGATGGGGGAATACTTAAAAGGCACTACAAATATGATGTGTTCTATTTACCAAAAATATATGATTAAATATGGTTAGAATTGGACCTTCAGTGTGGGGCCATAGGATCAGCACTGGACTGTGAACCACAAGGTTGACAGTTTAAATCCATGAGCTGCTATTCAGAAACCCTTACAGGTTCTCTATGAGCAGGAACTGACTAGATAGCACTTAACGATAGCATAATTAAAATTAATGCAGGCTATAAAATTCCCACATTAACTGTCACAAATAGATACGAAAGAAAAATTTAGCCAAGTTTGAAAGAGTGTTAAAATTAAGTTATTAATTTACCTCAGTAACATTTAGTGTTTTTTCCTTATGGGAAGGAGGGATTTCTTGATATATGTATCCATTTATTTCTTATACCCTGCAACTTTTATGCATCATGCACACTTACCTGGCTCCAAATGTTACCATTTCTTTGCATGAAGACTTTCTCTGGATCTGAAACCCTCTTGACCACCTTCCTTCCAATCCTAAAATACTTGAGAATGAATGTTCATAGGTGCAGCCTAAGCCAATGATTAATAGAAACTGTGTATTAATATCACAATTCCCTCACCCTTGGGAAGATTTATTCTGAGGTGCATGCTCCATGATAGCTTCTATTAAATTCCAATTGCTTAATAAGATAGTTGCTTGAAAATGACGTCTTTTTTGGCTTTATTTTCTTCTTCATCTTGCTTATTTATTCTCCTGGGATCACCTGCAAGATAAACCATTGTACTTGAATGCTTGGTTCAGTCTGAGTCCCAAATTGAAATGTGTACTGAAATGAAATGAAGTTATGTACAAAAGAAATATATTTGATTTATTGTAAACTACAGATACCCTGAGGTCATTTGTTCCTACAGAATGACAGAGCCTGTATTGACTCAAAAATAATATATTAGGGAAAAGAAGTCACCTATAAAATTATAATAAAACATGGGGCATTATAAATAACAAAGTAGACACTCAAAAGAGACTCTTGTGTTCAAGGAGAAATATATATATGTGTGTGTGTACATATATATTTTTTTAAATCTAAGAACACAGATTGAATCACAATGTGAAGATTTATGATAGAAAGGAGAATCATACAGATAGTATACAAACAACTGTGAGTAGAGAAAATTTAAGGTAAAAAGAATTAGGATAAATATAACTTCTTAGCTCCAAAGTATGCCTATCTATTGAATTTTCTGTGTCATTTGACATTACCACTACTTTCTTAGTCAATTGAACAAAATTTGAGCACATTAACTTTTACTATTCATTTACCCCTAACTCTAAGATACATCCCCACCCCATTCAATTGACTGGTCATGCTCACTCTAGCTCAAAATATTTCTCAAATCTATGCCCAATCCTAAGCCCTGGTTCTATCTCCAATGACTAGCTCTCTGCGTCTGACTCTCACTTTCTCTTGCTTCACCCATTGCAATATCTAAATGACTAGTCTTCCTGTCAAGGAGCCCTGGTGATGCAATGGGTTAAACACTGGGCTGCTAAATGCAAGGTCAGAGGTTCAAACCCACCAGAAGCTTGACAGAAGAAAAATGAAGTTGTCTGCTCTAGTAAAGAGTTACAGTCTCAGAAACCCTAAAAGGCAGTTGTCCTGTGTCCTATAAGGTGATTATGAGTCAAAATTGATTCATTCATTGGCAGTGTGTTAGTCTTCCTGTCTTCAATCTGTCTACCTCCATTCAAAGCCCTACACTTTGGGCAAAATGAATGATTGAAAAGGCAAATCTGATCACCTCATTCCTCCTTCAGAATCTATAAAGACATGAAATGATTGTTCTCAATAAATGAGAAAAACAAACCATTGGTTTGTAGAAGAGAACAATTAGAAATGTTATATACATTTTTATTTTAGGCTACAAAATGTATTAATCTTACCAATATTAAATATGTGAAGATGCAATAGAGCATGTGTAAAATCCATAAAGAAATATAGACATATTGGCAATGTAAAAAGTTTATTTAAAAAGATGTATAATCAAAGAAATCTGGAGTCAACTAGCATAGATAATAAATTTGAATTCCTTGACAATATATAAAATAAGCTCCTGTTTTAATTTCCAACCATCCTATACAATGAACTTCATAGTTAGTGGCACTATTTTCTTTTCTTTTTTTTCAAAATTTATTGGGAAATGAGTGAAGGTTTAGAGACAAAACTACACATTTTGATTTATCTCAATGACTACAATCACCTCCATGCAACAACCATCCTGCTTCTTCCCTGTGGTTACCAATGCAACAATAACCTCTTTCAAACTCTTATATATTTGTGGGAGATATATATCCCATGCTCATTCTGCCTTTGTCTCTATGTATCTACACACAGAGCACTGTTGTTCCAATGTTGTGAATATATCATTATTTACCTCTATCCTCTTTAGCCTTTGCATAACTGTATCTTCACCTATCTTAATCCTTCTCTTGCTGACTTCCCTCTTCTTATATATGGCCGTCTCCCTTCTTGTATATTTCCCTCCTAAGTTAACATGTGTCTACCCTCTAGCCAGTGAATTACTCTCCCTTTCCTCCCACCCCTGGTAACCATGAAAGACTGTTTTTTCCTAAAATGAACACATTTTCTTTAGTTTTTACAGTAGTGGTCTCATGCAATGTTTGTCTTTTTGTAATTGATTTATTTCACTCAGCATAATGTCCTCCAGATTCATCCATCTTATGAGGTGTTTCACAAACTCATTGCTATTTTTCAACCTTTCATAATATTCCATTGTGATTATGCACCAAAGTGTCTTTATCCACTCTTCCATTAATTGACATTTAATCTGTCTCCATAGTTTTGCTATTGTGAGTAAGTGTTATGATAAACATCTGTGTGCATATTTCTATTCATGTCCTGACTCTTATTTCTTATGGATGTATACCAAGTAGGTCATAAGGTATTTCCAACTTTCTGAGGAAGTGGCACACTGTTTTTCACTGAGCTTGAGCCAGTTTACAGTCCCAGTAGCAATGTAGGAGGGTCCAAGTCTCTAGATCCTCACCAGCATTTGTGTTTTCTGTGTTTTGAACTTTGCTATTAAAGCTGGTATGAGATGATAGATCATTGTTATTCTAATTTGCATCCCTCAAGTGATTAATGACCACGAACATTTCATATGTTTGTTGGCTACCTGAATGTCTTCTTGGTGAAGTGTCTGTTCATGTACTGTGCACATTTCTTAGTTGGGTTGTTTGTCTTTTTCTTATAAAGGTGTAGTAGTTTTCTATAAATTTTAAGTATCAGTCTCTTGTCTGATATGTTGTTGCAAAAACTGTTTTCCTAGTCTGTTGACTCCCTTTTTACTCTTTTAGTGAAATCTTTTGATTCACACATGTGTCTAAGTTTTGAGGGCTCCAGTCATCTATTTTGTCTTCTGCTGTTTGTGTGTTTTTAGTAGTGTATTTATGCCACCATGTTTTAGAGTTCCTAAGTTTGTTGCTATTTTTTCATTGCTGATCTTTGCTTTGTTTGGATTTGTTTTTAGCTCATTGATTATATATCATGCTATGTTTCTTAATCATTTTTATTTGACTTTATGTCAAAAATGTGGAATGAAGAAAAACGTGGCAGCAGAATTGAAGAAAGACCCATTTACAACCTGTGACATGCAGATGATACAATCTTGCTTGCTGAAAGTGAAAAGGATTTAAAGTGTTTAGTGATGAAGATCATAGACCACAGCCTTCCTTATGGATTGATCTCAATGTAATGAAAACAAAAATTCTCACCATTGGAACAATAAACAAGATTCTTATCAACAGAGAAAAGATTGAAGTTGTCAAGGACTTCATTCATCTTGGATCAACTATCAACACTCATGGAAGCAGCAGTCAAGAAATCAAATGACGTATTACATTAGGCAAATCTGTTGCACAACACCTTTTTAAAGTGTTGAAGATCAAAGATGTCAGCTTGCGGACTAAGGTGCACCAGACCCAAGCTATGGTATTTTCAATAACCTCATATTCATGCAAAAGCTGGACAGTGAATAAGGAAGACCCTAGAAGAATTAATTCTTTTGAGTTATGGTGTTGGAGAAGAATATTGAAAGTGTCATGGGCTGCCAAAAGAACAAACAGGTCTGTGTTGGAAGAAGTGCAGCTAGAGTGCTCCTTGGAGCCTAGGATGGCCAAGCTTCATCTCTTATACTTCGGACATATTGTCAGGAGGGACCAGTCACTGGAGAAGGATATCATGTTTGGAAAGGTGGAGGGTCAAAGAAAAAGGGGAAGACCCCCAACAAGATGGATTGGCAAAGTAGCAGCATCAATGGGCTCCAACGTGGCAACAATTGTAAGGTTGGCCCAGGACCAGGCGGTGTTTCATTCTATTGTACTATGAGTCGCTATGAGTCAGTACTGACTTGATGGCACCTAACAACAACAACACATGTCAAAAACACTCTTTCCATTTGTCTTCTAATATCAAACTCTTAATCTCCTATAAAACTCTATATCTCTCATTCAGTGACTATCTCTTTCAATAAAATTGTCCTGAATTCTAATCACAGTTTGAGGTAAATGCACATCTGTGTACATAACAGAGAATAGCATCTTTAGAGATTGAGGTCATGACACATAACTCATACTATGGAAAATATTGTCTATGTGTCTATATTTTCTACTTGGAAGAATTTTGGAGTCAATAATCACATTTATTTATTCTTGAATTTATAGTACCTATAGATGGAGTCATGGTGTGGCGCTGTGGGTTAATGTGCCAGACTGCAAAGCCGTTTGAACTGCAAGGTCGGCAGTTCAAGCTCACCAGCTGCTCCTTGGAAACCCTATACACGATCGCTATGGGTTGGAATTGACTCGACGGCACTTAACAACAACAACAACATAGTACTATATATATATTTATAGTACTCCTGGTGTGGCACTTCCGATTAATGTGGTAAACTGCAACATTGGTTTGTGCCATTAAGGCTGGTAGTTCCAACTCACCAGCTGCTCCTTGGAAACTTGTACAGGGTTGTCATGAGTTGAATCCCGACTTGATGACACTTAGCAACAATAGTATTGTGTCTCGTACAAGATTAAAACAAAACAAAAAAGCACTGCCATTGAATCGATTCCCACTCATAATGACCCTACATATGATTTCTGAGATGGTAAATCTTTACAGAAGCAGACAATCTCATATTTCTCTTGTGGAGCGGCTGGAGAGTTTGACTTTATAGTTAGCAATCCAGTGTCAATATTTGAAGCCAGTAAATATTTGAAGAGCTGGAAGTCTATTATAAAATATAAGAAAATACATTTACATACCTTGACACTTAAATTCTATGTAAACAGAGGAGAGGTGATATCAGGAAATGTGAAGGGTCCATCTTCTACTAGCAATGTACAAGTTAGTTACCTACTATTTCATTTATGCTGGGAGAAGAAACAAGTCTCCCGGGTCAGAGACAAAAAAGTGTATTACTCATTCTATAACAGGCAAAATAAAAGTTATGCTCCTACTAGTTTCCTATAAGGGGCTCTGGTAGAGTAGTGGTTACGAATCGGGCTGCTAACCTGAAGGTCAGCAGTTTGAAACTACCAACAGTTCCACAGGAGAAAGATGGGGCGTTCTGCTCCCGTAAAGACTTACAGCCTCAGAAACCCTATGCAGGGTCACTATGAGTCGGAACCGACTCCATGGTACTTAACAACAACAACAGTTTCCTATGCTTCCAAAGTCCATTAGGAATGAGGAATGACACAAAATGACCCAGTAAATGCTATGTATGTTGTGTATTTGCATCACAGCTGAAAATTGAGTTTGGGAAAGTGAAAACTTTTTGAATGACTTTAAAGAAAATCTACTTAGATATTTTCCCCAAAAGACACCATCTTTGTTATCCCAGACACCAAGTAAATCGGGTCTTTGCTCCCAAAACAGTCACTATTACTTCCAGGACAATTTGTTATACAAATATCTTTCAAAAGCTGCCATTTCCTATGCTCAGAAGACATGCAGAACCTACTCATGGAAACTAAATTCCAACCAACAATAGTTGAATCATCCTATAACTATGAGAAGATCCTGGAGCACAGCTGATTTTTCTTACTTTTACAGGATTCTACTTAAAATGATCACCACTCATCTGTCAGTTTGTTGCAAGATGGTCCATGTTGCTGTGATTCTGGAAGCTATGCTGCCGGTATTTTAAATACCAGCTGAGTCATCCATGGTATACAGATTTCAGCTGAGCTTCCAATAGAAGGTAGACTAGGGAGACAGAGAGATAGACTACTTCCAATATTTCTGAAAACCTTATGAATAGCAGTGAAACACTGTCAGATTGCACCAGAATATTGAATACTGAAACATGATGAAGAGCACCACAGTATAGTCAGATATAGTGCTGGAAGATGAACCCTTTAGGTTGGGAAGCACTCAAAAGACAACTGGGGAAGAGCTGCTTCCGTAAACTAGAGTTGACTGTGATGAAACGAATGTTGTAAAGCCTTTGGGACCTTCGTTTATTGATGGAGCACAACTCAAAATGAAGAGAAACAGCTGTAAACATCCATTAGTAACCAGAACATGGAATGTATGAAGTATGAATCTCAGAAAATTGGAAATTAACAAAAATGAAATGGAACACATGAACATCAATATCATAGGCATTAGTAAGCTGAAATGGACTGGAATAAAACACTAGATAGCAAGATCAGTTTGAACCATAAGGTTGGTAGTTCAAATTCACCAATTACTCCTAGGAAACACTATGTAATGTAACTGAGTTGAAAGTGACTTGATGGCACTTAACAACAACAACATAGGCAAAATATTGAATGATGTAGAAAGAATAAAAGAAAGTCAAAGGAATAAACACAGTCACTTTACCAAAAAGGTCAATGTTTAACCATTGTAACAGCATATGAACAAGAGCCAATGGTACTGAAAAAGGAAGTCCCAGTCTCACTGAAGGAACTGATAAAGAACTAGGCTCTGGGAATAGATGGAATACAAATTGGTGTCTTTCAACAGATGGATGTAACACTATACCAAGGAATTTAGAGACAACTACCTGGCCAATAAACAACATTTTATCAACGGAGAAAAGATTGAAGTTATCAAGGACTTCATTCTTGGGTCAACTATCAACACTCATGGAAGCAGCAGTCAAGAAATCAAACGACGTATTGCATTAGGCAACTCTGCTGCACAAGACTTTTTAACGTGTTGAAGAGCAAAGATGTCAGCTTGAGAACTAAGGTGTGCCTGACCCAAGCCATGGTATTTTCAATAACCTCATATGCATGTGAAAGCTGGGCAGTGAATAAAGAAGAACAAAGAAGAATTGATGCTTTTGAGTTATGGTGTTAGAGGAGAATGTTGAAAGTGCCATGGACTGCCAAAAAAACCAATAGATCCGTTTTGCAAGAAGTGCAGCCAGAGCGCTCCTTGGAGGCCAAGATGACCAAACTTTGTCTCTTATACTTCAGACACATTGTCAGGAGGGACCAGGCACTGGAGAAGAATATCATGTTTGGTAAGGTGGAGAGTCAGAGAAAAAGAGGATGGATTGGCCAAGTGGCAGCATTGATGGACTCAAGCATGGCAACAGGAGTGAGGTTGGCCCAGGATAGGGCAGTGTTTTGTTCTGCTGTGCACAAGGTCGCTATGAGTCGGTACGGACTCGATGGCACCTAACAACAACAATAAGAACAACAACCTGGCCAACTGATTGGAAGACATCCATGTTGTTGTTAAATGCTGTCAAGTTTATGACAACCCTGTACAGGGTTTCCGAGGCTGTAAATCTTTATGGGAGCAGAAAGGCTCATCTTTCTCCCATGGAACAACTGGTAATTTTGAACTACTGATCTTAAGGTTCGCAGCCGATTCATAACCACTATGCTACCATATTTGTGCCCATTCCAAAAAGAGGTGACTCGACAGAATGCAGAAATCATTAGACAATATCATTAATATCACATGCAAGTAAAATTTTGCTAAAGATAATTTATAAATGGCTGCAACTGTAAATTGACTGAGGACTTCCATAGGTTCAAGCTGGATTCAGATGAAGACATGAAACGAGGGATTTCATTGCTGATGTCAAATGGATTTTGGCTGAAAGCAGACAATACCAAAAAGATATTTACCTCTGCTTTATTGACTATGCAAAGGCTTTTGATTGTCTAGATGATGACAAGCTATGGGCAACATTACAGAGAATGAGTATTCTGGAAAACTTAATTATGCTCATGAGGAATCTGTACATAGACCAAGATTCAGTTGTTAGAATAAAACAAGGGAACACTGTATGGCTAAAATTAAGAAAGGTGTGTGCCAGCATTGTATTCTTTCTCTATACTCACTCAATCTGTGTGTTGGGTACATAATCCAAGAAGCTGTATTATATGATGAAGAACATGGCATCAGGATTGGAGGAAGGCTCATTAACAACTTGCTACCCTGTTGTGGCACTGTGGGTTAATGCATTGGACTGCAAAATCAGTTTGAATTGCAAAGTTAGTGGTTCAAGCTCACCAGCCAATCCTCAGAAACCTTACGCAGGGTTACTATGAGTTAGGATTAACTTAATAGCACTTAACAATTACATATGCAGATGATACAACCTTGCTTGCTAAAAGTAAAGAGGACTTAAAATACTTAACTGAGGAAGATCAAAGACTACAGCCATCGGTATGGCTTGTACCTCAATGTAAAGAAAACAAAAATCCTCACCACTGGACCTATAAACAACCTCAAGATAAATGGAGAAAAGATTGAAGTTGTCAAAGATTTCATTTTGCTCAGATCAACCATCAACATTTATGGAAGCAGCAGTCAAGAAATCAAATGATGACCTTGCTCTAGAAGACTGTTGCACAATATCTCTTTGAAGTTTTCAAGATAAAAGATGCCAGTTTGAGAACTAAGGTGCACCTGACCCAAGCCACAGCATTTTCAATTACCTCATATGTATGTTAAAGTTGGACAGTGAATAAGTAAGACCATAGAATAATTGATGCATTTGAGTTATGGTGTTGGTAGAGAGTATTGAAAGTACTATGGCATGCCAAAAGCACAAACCAATCTGTTTAGGAAGAAGTACAGTCAGAATGCTCTTTAGGAGCCAGAATGATCACATTTTGTCTCTCATTCGTCAGACATATTGTCAGAAGGGACCAGTCCCTGGAGAAGGATACCATATTTGGTAAAGTGGAAGGTCAGAGAAAAGAGTAAACCTCCAATGAGATGGACTGGCACAGTGGCAGTAGCAATGGGCTCAAGTGTAGTAACGATTGCAAAGTTGGCATTGTACTGGGCAGTGTTTCCTTCTTTGATCCATAGGATCACTATCAGTCAGTACTGACTCAATGATACTTAACAACAACAAGCAACAGCTTAAAGTGGACAAGTCTTTTTCTTAAGTTTTAAATGGACTTCTTAAAATGTGATTTTAAATTATTTTGCATATAATACAAAACTAATTCTAGGGTGAATTAATCTAGGATTAGAAAACAATGATGAATTTTGTCCTTTCATCAACAAAATTATGCAATAACCATATTATTTGTACATGTATCTTGCACATAGACAAGGGGTTTTTCTTTTCCTTGTTTTATTTGATTTTTTGGTTTATGTATTTAATTTAAATTCCAATCCAGATTATTTATTCACAATTGTATGCATTTACTGTCTTCACCAGAATTATCCTATCTTCTGTTTAATTTTATGATTCCTCTGCTTTTATAATATATATTTGAAATTATCTGGTATGATTAATAAAATGCAGATTCCCAAGCTGCCAGAGATTCTGATTCAGTTGAACTTAAGTGAAGTTCAGTGATTTATATCTTCAATAATATCCTCATGTGATTCTTATCAGCATTCTGCTTTCAACATTACAGACATGTTTACTGTGTATTTTTTAAATGCCAATTTTAATTTTAATTTAAAGTTTTTTAATGCTTTAGGTTAAATGATTCTAACAGATTTTTAAATTATTTTTATTAGTATTCTGGAGAACATAATGCGACAGGGAAGCTAGAATCCTTGGAAAGAAAGTATGAGATCATATAAAGATGTGTTGAAAGTATGATACAATCAATCCAAGTATTCAGATAGAATCACCCAGAAGGCAACTTGAAGTGCAAGACTGGATTGCGAGATTGAGGTTTTGCTTGCAATTGGTATATGGGAGTCATATGCATAGATATCATTATTGTAATTGTAGTACTAGAAAAAAGATGAAAATCAGAGTCCAAAACAACATATTTTTATTATTGTTAGGTGCTGCAAGAATGAAACACTGCCCATGCTGAATCACCCTCCAATTGTTGCTGTGTTTGAGCCCATTGTTATAGCCATAGTGTCAATCCATCTTGTTAAGGATCTTCCTCTGTGTTTGAGTGAACCTCTGCTTTACCAAGCACAGTGTCTTTCTCCGGTGACTTCCAGATAAAACATCCAAAGTACATAAGATGAAATATTCCCATTTTTGCTTCTATGGAACATTCTGGTTATACTTCTTCCAAGATAGATTTTATCATTCTTCTGGCAGTCCATGGTATATTGAATGTCCTTCACTAACACAATAATTCAAATGCATCAATTTTTCTTCTTGGATCAACTGTCAGCACTCGTGGAAGCAGCAGCAAGAGATCAGACGACGTATTGCATTGGGCAAATATGCTGCACAGGAACTTTTTAAAGTGTTGAAGAGCAGAGATGTCAGCTTAAGGACTAAGGTGTGCCTGACCCAGGCCATGGTGTTTTCAATAGCCTCATATGGATGCGAAAGCTGGACAGTGAATAAGGAAGATCGTAGAAGAATTGATGCCTTTGAGTTGTGGTGTTGGAGGAGAATACTGAAAGTGCCATGGACTTCCAAAAGAACCAATAGATCTATTTTGGAAGAAGTGCAGCCAGAGTGCTCCTTGGAGGCCAGGATGGCTAAGCTTCGTCTCTCATACTTTGGACATATTGTCAGGAGGGAACAGTCGCTGGAGAAGGATGTCATGCTGGGTAAGATGGAGGGTCAGAGAAAAAGAGGAAGACACCCAATGAGATGGATCAGCCAGGTGGCATCACTGATGGCCTCAAGTGTGGCAGCGGCAGTGAGGTTGACCCAGGATCGGACATCGTTTCATTCTGCTGTGCATGGGGTCGCTATGAGTCGGTTCCGACTCGATGGCACCTGACAACAACAAACAACAACATTCATTGCTTAGCTTTAGCATGCATATGAACCAACTGAAAATATCATGGCTTGAGTCAGGCACAATTTATTTCTCATGCTAGCATATTGCTTTTTAACAATTTAAAAATGTCTTTGCAGCAGATTTTCCCAATGCAATAAATCATTTGATTTCCTGATTACTGTGTCCATGGGCATTGATTGTGAATCCAAGTAAAATTAAATCCTTGATGACTTAAATCTTTTCTACATCTATCATAATGCTACTTTTTGGTCCAGTTGTGAGGATTTTTGTTTTCTTTTTATTGAAATGTAATCCAATCTGAAGGTTTTAATCTTTGATATTAATCAGTAATTACTTCAAGAGTTCTTCACTTTCAGGAAGCAACGTTAGATCATCAGCTTATTGCATGTTGTTCATGAGCCTTCCTCCAAACCTGATGTGGCACTCTTCTTCATATATTAGAGCTTCTCAGGTAATTTGGTCAGCATACAGACTGAATAAGTAGATGAAAAGCTACAACCCTTGTGCACACCTTTCCTGATTTTAAGCCACAGAGATTTTTTTCTTACATTGTTCTGTTTGAGCAATTGCCTCTTGGTTTATGTATAGATTGTACATGAGTACAATTCCCATTCTTTATGGATAGGTTGTACAATGAGTATAATTCTCCTCAATGTTATCCATAGATTTGTTCCACACAATCAAATGCCTTTGCATATTCAATAAAAGTGTAGTTTTTTTGTGCCATAGAGTTTGTTGCAAATCATAGTGACCCTGTATAAAGTTTCTGAGGCTGTAAATCTCTAAAGGAGCAGAAAGCCTCACAGTGCTTCTGTGAAGTGAATTTGATCTACCAAACATTTGGTTACCAGCCCAATGTGTAACCCTACACACCACAGGTAAACATTTTTCTGGTATTCTGTGCTTTCAGCCAAGATCTACCTGATGTCAGCAATAATATTCCTCATTCCACATCTTTTTCTGAATCTGGCTTTAGTTTCTGGTAGTTCCTTATCAAAATAGTGCTGCAATAGTTTTGAATTATTTTCTGCAAAATTTTATTTACATGTGATATTAATGGCATTGTTCAAGAATTCCCTCATTTTGTTGCATCATCTTTCTTTGGGCTGGCCACAAATATGGTTCTCTTCCAGATAACTGGCCAAGTAGCTATCGTTCAAATATCTTGGGATAGACAAGTGAGTGTTTTCGATATTACATCCATTGCTGGAATATCTCAATTGGTATTCTGTCGATACTTGGAGACTTGATTTTTTGTAAGTGCCTTCAATGCAACCTAGACTTTTTTAATATAGTAACACTATATTAATCCTTCATTGATTAATATTTTGCAAGTAGAATCTTTAAATATTGTACCTTGAGGCTTGAATTTTTCATCAGCACTTCCCTTTTGATTTTCTAACTCCAGGCCTTTGCACATTTCATTGTAATATTTCACTTTGTCTTTTCAAGTCATCCTTTCAAATGTCCAGTTCAACTATTTTATTTTGTTATTTATTCCTTTTTCTTTAGCTTCTCTTCATTCTAGAACAAGTTTCAGAATCTCTTCTGATATCCATTTTGGTCTTTTTTTCACTCTCTGTCTTTTTAATGACTTACCTGGTCTTCAGTCATTAATGCCAGTGTGTTAAATCTATTCTTGAGACGGTCTCTAAATTCAGGCAGAGTAGTATTCAGACTCTCATGTACTTATTTTAAATTTTTTCAGCTTCAACTTAAGCTTTCAAATGAACAACTGATGGTCTATTCGTCAACCAACCCTAACCTTGCTGTGATTGATGTTTCTCCATCATCTCATTCCAGAGATATCACCATTCTAATTCACATGTATTCCATCTGTCAAGGTCCACATGTATAGTAGCCATTTATGTTACTGATAAAATGTATTTGCAATAAATGAGTCATTAGTCTTGTAAAATTCTATCTTGTGATGTCTGATGTTGTTTCTATCATCAATGCCATATTTTTCATGTACTGATCCATCTTCTTTATTTCTACCATTTACATTCTAATCACCAGTAATTATCAATTCACCTTCATTGAATGTTTGATCAATTTCAAACTTCATAAATTGGTGAAAATTATCTATTTCTTCATCACAGCACTAGTGATAGATGTGTAAATTTAAATAATAGCCAAATTAATTGTTTTCCCTCAAAGCTGCAAGGATATCATCCTATCACTGATAGCATTGTACTTCAGAATAGATTGTGAAATGTTATTTTGGACTGGGAATGTGATGCCATTTCTTTTCAATAGTAGACCATATGTTTGTCGGCTTAAAAATGGTTAATACCAATATCAATCTTTATGTGTTGCATTTCATTTTTGACTACTTTCATGTTTCCTAGATCCAGACTTTATGCATACCACATTCTGATTATTAATGAAAGTTTGCAGCTGTTTAATCATTTTGTGTCATGCCAAATCAGCAAAGGAAGGTCCTGAAATCTTTCCTGTCATTAAAGTCAGCTTCATTTTGAGAAGGCAGCTTATCCCCTGTAGTATTTTCAATGACTTCATACTGAGAGGTTCCTCTTCTGGCACTAGATCAGACAGTGTCACATTGTCATTCATAAGATTTTCATTGGCCAATTTTTCAGAAGTAGATCTTCAGGTCCTCTTTCTTAGTCTGTCTTAGATTGGAAGCTCCACTGACACTTCTCCAAATGTTCATGCATTGTGAAGAATGGTCACTGGGAATTTTGTGCAGAAACTATTGACTAAGAACATAAATTTCTGTGTAAACCTTAATTGGAAACACAATAAAAGATCTTTAAAAAACAAATTGTGTGTGTGGTGAGGGAGAAAAACTCTACATTTAGCTATTTTCAATTAGATGTAATAATTTTAGGATCTGAATTCCTGAACAAGGTTAAATATGGAAAAGAAGGCGCCAATGGAAAGAAAAACACTGAAGCAAAAATGAAGGAAGAGATAATTAAATGCACCAAATTTCTGAAGTGATGACAGGAGGAAGATTAAAAGCAAAGATGGAAGATTTATTCTTAATATGAAGGGTCAACATCTCTTCCTTTAAGATAGGTAAAATAAATGGGGTTTTCAAAGTAAAGTGTGAAAAAAAAGAAGCTAAGATAATTTATTGGTAATATCATTTTGTTTTTCTCAATTTAAGAGCATCAGTTGATCTTCTTGTAGATTGTTGTTGCTAAGTGCCATCAAGTCAGATCTGACTCATAGCAATCAGTTATAACTGTTGGGTTTGAATCATTGACCTTTTAGGTAAGAATCCAATGCTTATCCAACAGTGTCACACAAGAAATCCATGAAGATTGATAGATACAGATAGTTAGATCATATATAGAAGGATGGATGCACAGAGGGACAGACAGACAGAGAGAGAGAAAGATATGGCAAATAATCAGGAAGCCAAGCATAGTAAGAATCAAATCACTGTACAAGCATTTTAACTTCAGGAAATTATAAGGCAACTATACCCAGTCATTAAGATAGTTTAATAGCTCCAGTCTACCTATTCAAACTTTATATTTAAAGTCATTAGCGCCTTGTTATAAAGCTCATTTTTTAAATCAAATTTAGTTCCTTTCAGGTTAAAAGTAATTGCAACATATGTGTTTTCCCTTTTGATATACATTTTTTTTCTACCACATAGTTTGCTGTTATTGTTGCTAAGTGCCATTGAGTCAGTTCTGACCCATAGCGATCCTGTATAGGGTTTCCAAGGAGCAGCTGGTGAATTTCAACTGCCAACCTTGCAGTTCAAGCTGACTTTGTAGTCCAGCTCATTAACCCACAGTGCCACACTAGGACTCCACCACATAATTTAGGACCCTGAAAATGTCAATTTATCTTGCAATGCAATTTGAAGCCAAACTCCCATTGATACAATTTGATGATTTAATTTTCCACTTAAAATATCCAGTTCACTCATTTTATTTTATTGCTGTTTATGAAAAATATTTTCTTTTAATGCTACTCTTTCTTTACTCCATAAAAGTATTATTCTAAAGCACTTTGAAATCCACCAAATGAAAGTTTCATGGTGATGCACTGTATAATAAAATTTCTCTCTCCTGTGGACTACAGAGCCTGCTCCTTTTCTGTATGTTCATCATTCATTAGTATCACTAGTCTTTCTCTTTCTATAATACTATGATTTTCCACTTGATTCACTGTGTATTGCAATTGTTAAAATAATGACAGAGGTATTATAGGAAGAGTTTCCCTAATTGAAGCAAAAGTTATTGAAAATGTCCTTTGCATTCTTGGTTCACTCTCTTCTGAGAACGATGATTGCAAAAGTGTTAGGAAAAAGGTTATGCTTACTACCACAATGAAATGTACATTATTCCCTTCATGAAAAAAGGACAGAATTGCTATGTAATTTTCTTTGTTTATATGACCATTGGCTCAATTAAATTGATAGTTAGATGTAAAATAACAATGTAGTTTGAACATAGAATAGCCAAAATCCTTTGTAAATACCTAGTAGTCAAAATACTTTAAAAGACCATCCAAAATAGGACATTATCTGCAGACTTTGTAATTAATTTATAATACAGTAATTAATGAGCAGGTGATTGTAAGCACTGCCAGCAAAACATTATACTACAAGGACCATTACCTTCCTCAGATGTATCCTATTCCTTTTTCTGGGGAAGATGGTGAAGCATCATTTACCTCATGACTGGTATCTGGGATCCTTACTCTTAGGAGCAGTTCTAGAGATATGTTTCCCATGACTTACTCTGTGCATTCAGAATGATACGCATATAAATAAGATGGAAATTTGAGAGTTTGTACTGAAGCTAAGACAAGCTGTCACAAATAGAAAGCAGGATAAGATGAAAAAAGAGAGAACTAATAATGAAACCAAGGAAATCCAAGCTCATGATGAAGTAATAGAGCAGAGCAGCACTAGAGATAGAAAACTGTGAAGGGTTCACTGATCCGACCCTAGTAAAGATTTCTTCCTAGAACTATGGCTGAGGACAGAAACCTGTCCTGTGGTTTAAAGGTATTGCCTGAGAAAGATAATTTCAAACTGGCAGGAAACCAAGAACAAAAGTACCAGAGCCTTTCACGTCAAACAGTAAAACTGAACTCCTATATAAAATCTCTTTGACAGCAGCCTTTTTCCTTTAACGAGACTGACACAGTCAAACAGTGGTATCATGATGGAAGAACAAGGTAAATCTAGTACACATCTTCCGACAATGCAACCATCCTCTTTGGTAAATTCTTTCTTTGAATGCTTGAGGAAGGATATCTGATAAAATGTGTTTATTTACTTGCTGACTTGTCTGTTTAGCCATGTTAAAAGTGAAGGTATTTTACATTTTTGCTGTTAGTTGTCCAGTAGATTCCAACTTGTTGTTGTTGTTGTTAAGTGCCGTCGAGTCGGTTCCGACCCATAGCGATCCTGAACAGGGTTTCTGAGGCTATAAATCTTTACAGGAGCAGACCTTAGATACCTTATAAACACTTCAAAGCCAAACTCACTGCTATGGAGTCATTCTTACCCATAGCAGTCCTAGGGTGTTGTTATTGTTAAAGGTTGTCTGGTAGGTCGTCCGGTAGATTCCCACATATAGTGACCCTGTATAAGGTTTCCAAGGAGCGTCTGGTGCACTTGAACCACTGTCCTTGCAGTTCAAACTGACTTTGCAGTCCAGAACATTAACCCACAGCCCCACTAAATTATTGTTGTTTGTTAAGTGCCATCAAGTCGGTTACAACCCATAGCAACCCTGTATAGGGTTGTTGAAGAGCACCTGGTGAGCTTGAACCACAACCATGCTGCTCAAAATAACTTTGGCACATTAACCCATAGAACCATACCTGGACTCCACAGCGCCAATATGTTGTTGTTGTTATGTGCCATTGAGTTGGTACATAACGTAGCGACCCTATGTACAACAGAACAAAACACTGCCTGATTCTGGGCTAACCTTACAATTGTTGACACGCTTAAGCCGATTAATGGTGCCACTTTGCCAATCCATTTCATTGGGGGTCTTCCTCTTTTTCTCTGACCCTCCACCTTACCAAACATGATATCCTTCTCCATTGACTAGTCCCTCCTGACAATATGTCTGAATTATGAGAGACGAAGTTTGGCCATCCTGGCCTCCAAGGAGCATTATGACTGCACTTCTTTCAACACAGATCTGTTTGTTCTTTTGGCACCCCATGGCAATTTCAATATTCTCCTCCAACACAATAATTCAAATGCATTAATTCTTCTATGGTCTTCCTTATTCACTGCTCAACATTCACATGCATATGAGGTGCTTGAAAATACCATGGTTTGGATAAGGCACACCTTAGTCCTCATGCTGACATCTTTGCTCTTTAATACTTTAAAAAGGTCTGCTGCTTCCATTACTGCTGATGGTTGATGCAAGAAGAATGAAGTCCTTGACAACTTCAATCTTTTTTCCCATTGATAAGAATGTTGGTAATTGGTCCAGTGGTGAGAATTTTTGTTTTCTTTACATTGAGCTGCAACCCATACCAAAGGCTGTGGTCTTTGATCTTCATCAGTAAATATTTTAAGTCCTCTTCACTTTCAGCAAGCAAAATTGTATCATCTGCATATCGCAGGTTGTTAATGAGTCTTCCTCCAATCCTGATGCCACATTTTTCTTCATATAACCCAGCTTCTCAGATAATTTGCTCAGCATACAGGTTGAATATGTATGGTGAAAGAATACAGCCTTGTCACAGAACTTTATTAATTTTAAACCATTCAGTGTTCCCATGTTCTGTTTGAACAACTGCTTCTTAGTTCGTGTACAGATTCCTCATGAGCACAATTAAGTGTGCTGGAATACTCATACTTCGCAATGTTGTCCATAACTTTTCATGATCCACACAATCAAAAGCCATTGCAGAGTCAATAAAGCACAGGTAAACATCTTTCTGGTATCCTCTGCTTTCAGTTTAGTCAAGATCCATTGGAAATCAACAATGATAGTCATTCCACATCCTCTTCTGAATCTGTCTTGAACCTCTGAAAGTTCTCTGTCAATGTATGCTTGCAGCCATTTCTGTGTTGCCTTTAGTAAAACTTTACTCTCATGTGATATCAAAGATACTGTTCCATGAGTTCCACATTCCAATATTGTCACCTGTCTTTGGAATGGGCACAAATATGGAACTCTTCCAATCAGTCAGCCTTCCAAATTTCTTGACATAGATGAGTGCATTCCTCCAGTGCTGCATCACTTTCTTGAAAGATTTCAATTTTTATTCCATCAATTCCTGGTGCCTTGTTCTTTGCCAATTCCTTCAACACACCTTGGACTTCTTCCTTCAGTATTATTGGCTCTTGATCATTTGCTGCCTCTTAAAACTGTTGAACATCAACCATTGCCTTTTAGTACAGTGACTTTGTGTATTCTTCCCAGTATCTTTTGATGCTTTCTGAATCATTCAATAATTTGAATCCTTCAATAACAAAAGTTAAACCTTGAATTTTTTCTTCAGTTTTCCCAGGTTGAGAAATGCTGAGTGTGTTCTTCCCTTTTGGTTTTCTGACTCCAGATCTTTGCTTATTTCGTTGTATATTTGACTTTGTTTTCTCAAACTGATCTTTGAATTTTTCTGTTCAGCTCTTGGACCTTCTCATTTCTTCCATTTGCTTTAGCATCTATATGCAGGAGAGCAAGTTTCATCAGTTTTTATCTTTGCCTTCTTATTTGTTTTCTTAATTACTTTTTGCTTTCTTCCTGTATGATGTTCTTGATGTCATCCCACAACTCTTCTGGTCTTTGGTCTTTAGTGTTTAGTGTATCAAACCTGTTCTTCAGATGATCTCTAAAGTCAGGTGGAATATATTCAAGGTCATATTTTGGCTCTCATGGACTTGTTTTCATTATCTTCAGCTTTCGTTTGAATTTTCTTATGAGCAATTGATGGTCTGTTCCACAATCTGCCACTGGCCTTGTTTTGTCTGATGATATGGAGCTTTTCCACCGTCTCTTTCCACATATGTAGTAAATTTGATTTCTGTGTATTCCATCTGGTGAGGTCCATGTGCATAATAATATTTTATGCTGTCTAAGAAAGGTATTTGAAATGAACAAATCATTGGTTTTGCAGAATTCTATCATGTGATCTCCAGCATAATTTCTAACACCAAGGCCATATTTTCTAACTACTAATCCTTCCTCTTTGTTTCCAACCTTTGCATTCTAATTACCAGTAATGATCAATACATCTTGATTACATGTTTGATCAATTTCAGATTGCAGAAGTTGGTAGAACTCTTCTATTTCATCCTCACTGGCTTTAGTTGTTATTGTTGCTGTTAGGTGCCATCGAGTCAGTACCGCCCCATAGCAACCTTATGACCAGCAGAACCAAACACTGCCCGATCCTGGGCCAACCTCACTACTGTTGCCATGCTTGAGTCCATCAATGCTGTCAGATAGCCAATCCATCTCGTTGGAGGTCTTCCTCTTTTTCCCTGACCCTCCACCTTATCAAACATGATATTCTACTCAAGAGAATGGTCTGTCCTGACAATGTCTGAAGTATAAGAGATGAAATTTGGCCATCTTGGCCTCCAAGGAGCACTTTGGCTGCACTTCTTCCAAAACAGATCTATTGGTTCTTTTGGCAGTCCATGACACTTTCAATATTCTCCTCCAACACCATAACTCAAAAGCATCAATTCTTCTACGGTCTTCCTTATTCACAGTCCAGCTTTTACATGCATATGAGGTTATTGAAAATACCATGGCTTTAGTAGTTGATGCATAAATTTTAATAATTGTGGTATTAGCTGGTCTTCCCTATTGTTATTGTTGTTGTTGTTAGGTGTCATCGAGTCCGTACTGACCCATAGCAACCTTAGGCACAGCAGAACGAAACACTGCCCAATTCTAGCCCAACCTCACTACTGCTGCCACACTTGAGTCCATCGATGCTGCCACATGGTTAATTCATCTCATTGGGGGTCTTCCTTTTTTCCTCTGACCCTCCCCCTTACCAAACATGATATCCTTCTCCACTGACTGGTCCCTCATGACAATATGTCAGATGTGTGAGAGACTAAGTTTGGCCTTCTTGGCCTCCAAGGAGATTCTGACTGCATTTCTTCCAAAATAGATCTATTGGTTCTTTTGGAAGCTTCCTCGTTCTCCTTCAAAGGGGCTGGTAGATTTGAATTACCAGACTTGACAGCAGCCCAGTGTTTAACCTGCTATAACACCACATCTAGTTTAGTTACCCTGAAGCAACACTTAAGGTGATGCAGTGGAATAGGAGTTGAATTACTAACATCAAGTTTGACCATTCAGGTGTACAAGTCAAGGGAGATAGATGAGACTGTCTGCTCTGGTTAAGATTTATGGTCTCAAGCACCCAAAGGAGTATTTCTACTTTGTCTTTTAATGTCTCTGCTAGTCACAATCCACTTAGTAGCAGTGGTTTGGGTTTTTTTTTTTTTATTTGATAGCAGCAGTTTAAAGTTTTGGATAAGGAAAATGTATATTGAACCCTCATTTCCAGGCTATTTCTGAAAAGAAATAGAGTAGTGCACATTGAAAATGAGTCATTTGTTAAATGAATGAAATATGAAGAGATTGGGCCATATTCAGTGGCAATTAATCCCTGAGGTATAAAAGGAGAATGGGGAAGAAGCATCTATTAACAACAAACTTTTGCTTTATTGTTATGATTAGTCATCACTCTTTCTTCTGTCTTCCAGCATCTTGTAGCTAGATCTTTTATGATTCTCTCTCTCACTGAAAATTGGCTTTCCTTTCCATAATACATATTCTGTGTGAACTTGATGAGATCCTGAAGGGAAACTACTTTAAGAAAAAAGTTTCTATTAAATATTCTAAGACATTGAGAACCAGGTGATGGTCCATAGCACAGCAGAACAGTTGTCTCAAGACAATTCGAGAAGACACCAACCAAATCCACTGTCACTGAGTCAACTCTAACACATAGACACATTATATATGGTTTCAGAGAGAATACATCTTTATAGAAGCAGACAGCTTCATCTTTCTCCCAATGAACAATTGGTGGGTTTGAGCCACTTATCTTGTGGCTAGAAGTCTAAGACTGATTTTACAGTGCCACCATGGCTCATTTTTCTGATCTATGGAGACAAAGGTCAGAAAAATTCAGTAAGAGAAGTGTAGCTATACCGAGGAGATAATATGTTAGGTGTGACCATCAGAGTAAGTTGAGCTCTGTTATTCATTTGGGTCAATATATCAGTGAGCATATTAACCAATTACACCAAGTGATATTTTAGCTCCAAATTTTATCTCTCACTTCCACTTCATTGTTTTTGTTGGTTGTTGTGTTGATTCCAACTCAAGACAACCCTATATGTTAATGAGTAGAACTGTGCTCCATAGGGTTTCCAAGGTTGTAATCTTTTGGAACCAGATCACCAGACCTTTCTTCTGAGACTCTCCTAGGTAGGTTCACACCACTAGCTTTTTAGCTAATAGTCAAGTGTTTAAAATCATTTGTACTGCTCTCTTCCACTATTAAATATTTTAAAACTTCTTATGCATAGGTACTTTGTGAAAATGTCAACATTTTACGTTCAATCTATTACTTATTTCTAATCTGTCATTTTCCAACTATTTCTGCACATTAGAAATGGTACCCATTTATTAATCACTCATTCATTTATTTTAAAAATTATTTATTGAATGTGAACTATGAATACAGCAGTATACAAAATAGACAAAATCGATAAATAGGTTTTGACTAATTTGATGACTAAATAAAAAAAGTTCATACAGCATTGACCTCTTTAATATTTTTCTTCAATCTTTGACGATAACTGAATTCAGAATACCATGAATGGAAAGTGTTTATGCTTCATAACTCAATGAGAGGCTGAAAAATTCATCCCACATGTAACTGGCCCCAAGATATCCAAATATTAATCTCTGAAACCTCTGTGTATTACCCTATGTGGGGACCAAGGGGTGTCTTCAAAATGTTATCAAGTTAAAGATCGTAAAATGGAGAGGTTATCCTAAATTATCTAAATGCATCCTAAATGTAATCACATATATTATAAAAGGAAAACAGAAATTTTATAATCCAGAGATTAGAAGGCAATATGAGCATGGAGCAGAGAAAGAGTGGAAAATGTTGATCTTAAATATTGAAATGATATGACCACAAGTCAAGGAATGCCAGTAGTTATCAGAAACTAAGATAGGGAAACACCGAAGGACTCAACATGATCACACCTCTGATTTGGGCTTTTGGTTCCTTGTACTGTGAAACTGTACATCAAGAACATCATAAGTGAAGAGAGCAAAAAGTCATTAAGAAGACAAGAAAGAAGGAAACGGTCAAAATGGATGTCAGAAGAGACTGAAACTTGCTCTCCAGTGCAGAGAGATTAAAGCAAATGGAAGAAATGAGGAGGTCCAAGAGCTGAACAGAAAATTTCAAAGATCAGCTCAAGAAGATAAAGCTAAATATTATAATAAAATATGCAAAGATTTGGAATCAGAAAACCAAAAAGGAAGAACACGCTCAGCATTTCTCAAGCTAGGGGAACTGAAGAAAAAATTAAAGCCTCGATTTTCATTATTAAAAGATTTTCTGGGCAAATTATTAAATGATGCAGAATACATTAAGAGAATATGGAAGGAATACACAGAGTCTCTGTACCAAAAGGAAATGCTTAATGTTCAACCATTTCAAGAGGTATCATATGACCAAGAACCAATGATACTCAGGGAGGAAGTCCAAGGTACATTGAAGGAATTGGCAAAGAACAAGGCACCAGGAATTGATGGAATGAAAATTGAAATCTTTCAAGAAAGTGAGGCAGCACAGAAGGCACTCACTCATCTCTGCCAAGACCTTTGGAAGACAATTATTTGACCGTTCCATTCCAAAGAGAGGTGACCCAACGGAATGCGGAAATCATTGGACAATCTCTTTGATATCTCAAGCCAGTAAAGTTTTGCTAAAAGTAATACAGAAACGGCTACAATCATACATTGACAGAGAACTTTCAGTGGTTCAAGCCAGATTCAGAAGAGGCTTCCTTGGAGTGAGAGATATCATTGCTGATGTCTGATGGCTCTTGGCTGAAAGCAGAGAATGTCAGAAAGATGTTTACCTATGCTTTATTGACTACACAAAGGCTTTTGATTGTGTGGATCATGACAAGCTATGGACAACATTGCGAAGTATGAGTATTCCAGAACACTTAATTGTACTCACGAGGAATCTGTACCTGGACCAAAAATCAGTTGTTTGAACAGAACATGGGAACACTGAATGTTTTAAAATTAAGAAAGGTGTGCAACAAAGTTGTATTCTTTCACCATACTTATCCAACTTGTATGCTGAGCAAATAATATGAGAAGCTGGGTTCTATGAAGAAAAACATTGCATCAGGATTGGAGGAACACAACCTGCGATATGCAAATGATACAACCTTGCTTGCTGAAAGTGAAGAGGACTTAAAACATTTACTCATGAAGATCAAAGAGCACAGCCTTCGGTATGGATAACATCTCAATGTCAAAAAAACAAAAATCCTTACCACTGGACAAATAAACAACAGTCTTATCAATGGAGAAAAGATTGAAGTTGTCAAGGACTTCATTCTTCTCGGATCAACTATCAAAATTCATGGAAGCAGTAGTCAAGAGATCAGAGGACATATTGCATTAGGCAAATCTGCTGCACAGGAACTTTTTAGTGTTGAAGAGCAAAGATGTCAGCTTGAGGACTAAGGTGTGCCTGACCTAAGCCATGGTATTTTCAATAGCCTCATATGCATGCGAAAGCTGGACAATGAATAAGGAAGATCATAGAATTGATGCCTTTAAATTATGGTGTTGGAGGAGAATATTGAAAGTGCCATGGCTGCCAAAAGAACCAATAGATCTGTTTTGGAAGAAGTGCAGCCAGAGTGATCCTTAGAGGCCAAGATGGCCAAACGTCATCTCTCATAGTTTGGACATATTGTCAGAAGGGAACAGTCATTGGAGAAGGATATCATGCTTGGTAAGATGGAGGGTCAGAGAAAAAGAAGAAGACCCCCAATGAGGTGAATCAGCCAGGTGGCAGCATTGATGGACTCAAGTGTGGCAGCAATAATGAGGTTGGCCCAGAATAGGACATTGTTTCGTTCTGCTGTGCATAGGGTCGCTATGAGTCGGTTCTGACTCGATGGCACCTATCAACAACAATAACAACAACTGTGAAACTGTATAAATGTCACACTATAGGATAAAGCATCAGACTCCAAGGACTTTTTGAACTGCAAGTTTGGCTGTTCAAACTCACTAGCCCCTCCTAGAAAAACCTATACAAGATTGCTATGAGTCACAAACAACTTGACAGCACTTAACAACAACAACTGTGAAACTATGCAGAGTGACTAGAAGACACTGCAAATAAGTAAGTCTATGTTCTTTAAAGTCACCCATTTTGTGTTATTTTGTTATTGCAGGCATATAATACTAATTTATTGCCAAGACAAGCACTCATGCACATCTTTTTGTTCTTTTTCCTCTTATGCTCCATTAATCTTATCTAAAGCCATATTTCCCATACTTTGTTGGAAAAGCAAAATTCTCCTTATCACCCACATAATCTTAATATAAAGAATCCCATTCCCTGAGCAATACTTTCTTGTTTTTTATGTCACTTTTTGATCTCCCATGCTAAATATTTTCAGCCCTTAAACCTGTGTTTTACTCTACCACCTCTTTTCTTCAATTCTTTCATAACCAAGCTGTCTTTAGTTATCTAGTGTTCCTATAACAGAGATACCACAAATGGATGGCTTTAACAAATAGAAATTTATTCTAACACAATTTAGGTGTCTAGAAGTCTAAATTCAGGGTGCCAGTTCCTGAGGAAGGCTTTCTTTCTCTTGTCCATCTGAGAAGGTCCTGGTCTCCTTTCAACATCTGTAGGCCTGAAATTCTCTGGAGATTTCCATGTGTCTTGGCATCAATCTTCCCTTAGGACTAGGAGGTTCTCAAGCAGAAATTCTAAGTCTAAAGGACATGCTCTGCTCCTGGGTCTTCTTTCTTAGTAGTAGTTGTTGTTGTTATGTGCCATGGAGTTGGTTCCGACTCATAGCAACCCTGTACAGGGTTTCCAACGCTGTAAATCTTTATGGGAACAGAAAGCCTCATCTTTCTCCCATGGAACAGTTGATCACCTCTCTTCTTTTATCTCTTGTAAGATAAAAGATGAGGTAGGTCACACAGCTGGGAAACTCCCCTCATAGTTCTGTACTGTGACCTGATTGTTGTTGTTGTTGTTAAGTGCCAACGAGTCGGGTCCGACCCATAGCGACCCTGTACAGGGTTTCCGAGGGTGTAAATCTTTACGGGAGTAGAAAGCCTCATCTTTCTCCCACGGAGCGACTGGTAGTTTCGAACCACTGACCTTAAGGTTCGCAGCCCGATTCGTACCCACTACACTACCAGATTGTATTCCACCCTAAATCTGCCTCATTAACATTAAAATACAAACAATGTTAACTTCATTAACATAACTGAATTCCTTCTCATGGACACATGTTGTTATTGTTAAGGACCATTGAGTTTGTTTAAACCCTATATAGGGATTCTGAGGTGTGGCCTGTGGGTTGAACTGCAAACTTTGTGATTTGAAGTACATTGTGGTGCTGTAGGGTAAGCACTGCACAGCAAAGTCAATTTTAACAAAAAGGTCAGTGGTTCAAATCCACCAGTTGTTCTTCAGAATCCCTTCTGGCTATGAGTCAAACTGATTTGAAGGTCCTTAACAATAAAAACAATTAGGACTTTTATATAACCATTCCATTTTGTCAGTGTCATCACTGATTTCCACATTGCTGAATTCATAATTCATTTTGAGTCCAATAATTATTTTTTAACTTTATCAGCATTTGATATAATTGATCATTCACTCTTGTCTAAAACATATATGTTAACTTGATAACTCTTGATAAACATTTCTAGAATCTATCCTTTTCATTTCATCTCCATGAATTGTTCTCTGAGTCAGAGCTGCATGTTGTATATACATAACAACTGTGATGTTAAATTTCATGGGTACACAAGGGTTTCTTGCAGTTGGTTGGCCAGGAAGCTGTTTTCTAAATTCCTTGTCATAGATGAGTGAGCACCTCCAGTATTTCATTATCTTGTTGAAAGATGTCAATTTGTATTTCATCTATTCCTGAAGCCTTGTTATTTGCCAATGCATTCAATGAAACTTTGACTTCTTCCTTCAGTACCATCTGTTCTTGATCATATGCTACCTCTTTAAGTGGTTGAACATTGCCAAATCCTTTTTGGTACAATGACTTTGTGTATTACTTTTATCTTCTTTCTATACTTTCTGTGTCATTCAATATTTTACCTATGTTGTTGTTGTTAAGTGCCATAGTGTCAGTTCTGACTCATAACAACCCTATATAGAGTTTCTGAAGAATGGCTGATGGGTTTGAACTGCCAACCTTATAGTTATCAGTCCAGTACTTATTCTACTATGCCCATGTTGTTGTTGTTATGAAATGCCTTCGAGTCATTTCTGACCCATATTGACCCTGTATAGGGTTTCTGAGGAGCAGCTGGTGAGCTTGAACCATTAACCTTGCAGTTCAAATGGCTTTGCAGTCTGGCGCATTAGCCCACAGTGCCACACCAGGACTCCTACCATGCTCATAGGTCCCTTCAATATTGCAAGTACAGGCTTGAATTTTTACCTTCAGTTCTGTCAACATGAGAAATGCTGAGTTTGTTCTTTCCTTTTAGTTTTCTAACTCCAGGACTTTGAAGAATTTATTGTTTTCTTGAGCTGTCCTTTGAAATTTTCTGTTCAACTAGCTCACTTTCTCATTGTTTTCCAGTCACTTTGTCTCCTCCATGCTCAACAGCAAGTTTCAGAGTCTCTTTTGACATCAATCTTTGTTTTTCCTTTCTTTTGTATCATATTAATGACCTTTTGCTATATTAATGGATGAAGTTTTTATGTCATCCAATGACTCTTACCATTTTCAATCATTAGTATCTAATGCATGAAATCTGTTCTTAAGATAGCCTCTAAATTCATGTGGGATATATTTAAGGTCATGTTTTGGCTCCCATGGACTTATTTTAATTTTTTTCTGCTTCATCCTGAACTTGCATATGAGCATATGCCTCTTGGCCTGTTTTGACAGATAATTGATCTTCTCCATAGTTTCTTCCCATAGATGTAGTCAGTCTGACTAATCTGTATTCCATCTGGTGAAGTTCAGGTTTATAATTGCCTTTTAAGTTGTTGCAACAAGGTATTTGCAATGAAAAAGTCATTGGTCTTGCAAAATTCTATCCTGCTATCCCCCAGCACCATTTTTATCACCAAGGACATATTTTCAACTTCTGATCCTTCCTCTTTATTTCTAACTTTCACATTCCAGTCACCAGTAGTTATTGGATGGCGGATAGGGTAGAAGCACAGTGAAGATCTCCGTCAGCAATACCACAGAATACTAGACAAAGTGTGTTCAGGGCAGAGTTCCAAAACTCTGAACCACATATCTAGGAATATTTTTAAAGTTTGAAGGTTTATAGCTAGTGGAACTTATAGTGGAAGTAAGAAATCTCATACTTTAGAATCCTGCTGGGTTCGGTGGCCTGGAGCCCATAATTTAGGTGAGACCAAATGGCAAGATCAAGTGGGGAAACAAGCAGTCCCACCATGGAATAACACAATAGGAACCTTGAGGAAAATGTGGACAAAATACTTTGTCGGTTTTGCTTTATTCTGATTTTTATTTGGTATCTGTTCATTGGCCCCACACTGTTTGAGTACCTCCATTCTGGTGAATAGACGGGGTGCCTGAGCAAGTGGACACCCCCACCCCCACCATTAGTGGGTTCTTCTGCCACACATGCACACAGATACTCTCAGCATTTAAAAAGATAGACATTTCAGCAACAAACCCTAAACTATTTATTAATGGGGAAAAGGCCAGAACAGGGGTGTGGAGAGGGAGAGAGAGTTTAAAAACAAAACAGGCCAAAAATTAAATCCTGAGGTACAGCATAACAACCAATAGTGGCATCTTGAAATTTATCATGCAGTCTCGAAGACATGAAGCTAAAAGAGTATATTAAAGTCATACTCATATTAGGCTAAAGATTTTTTTTTTCTTTCTCTTCCTTGTCTCGCTAGTCAATCTATTTTTTGTTGGTGGTGGGTGTTTTTTTTTCTTCTTATTATTTTTTTTGCTAGGAAGAAAAAGTGACAAACTACTTCTGAATATTTAGACACTGAAAACTTTATGAATATCAAAGAAACACTGCCATATATAGTACTGGAAAATGAGCCCCTTGGGTTGGAAGGCACTCAAAATACTATTAGGAGAGTTGCCTCCTCAAAGTAGAGTTAACCGTGATGACATGAATGGAGTAAAGCTCATGGGAGAAAAGCCTGTGGGACCTTCATTTGCTGATGGGGCACAACTCAAGATGAAGAGAAACAGCTGAAAATATCCATTGAAAATTGGAACATGGAATGTACGAAGTATGAATCTGGGAAAATTGGAAGTTGTCAAAATGAAATAGAACTCATAAACATCAATATCTTAGGCATTATAGTGAGCTGAAATGGACTGTTATTGGCCATTTTGAACCTGACAATCACATGGTTTACTATGCCGGGAATGACAGTTTCAAGAGGAATGGTGTTGCATTCATTGCCAAAAAAAAACAAAAAAAAAAACCAAAAAACATTTTTTGAGCGTTGAGGTACAACGCTGTCTGTGATAGGATAATTATCCATGTGCCTACAAGGAAGTCTAGTTAATACCACTATTATTCAAATTTACACATCAACCACTAAATCCAATGAGGATGAAATAGAAGAATTCTACCAACTTCTTCAATTTGAAATCGATCAAACATGCAATTAAGATGTTTTGATCATTACTGGTGATTGGAACGCAAAGGTTGGGAGAAAAGAGAAAGTATCAGTAGTTGGAATAGAAAAGTATCAGTAGTTGGTGATAGAAATGGTGCGGGAGAACGCATGATAGAATTCTGCAAAACCAATATGTTCCTTAGACAGCATAAGAGACAACTATACACATGGACCTCACCAGATGTAATACATAGAAATCAAATTGACTACACCTGCGGAAAGAGACATTGGAAAAGATCCATATCATCAGTGAAAAAAAGGCCAGGGGCAGACTGTGAAACAGACCATCAATTACTCTTAAGCAAATTTAAACTGAAATTGAAGAAAATGAAAAAAAGTCTCGAGAGCCAAAATATGACTTTGAATATATCCCACCTGAATTTAGAGATCATCTGAAGAATAGATTTGATACATTAAACACTAAAGACCAAAAAACAGAAGAATTGTGGGAGGGCATCAAGAACATTATACATGAAGAAAGCAAAAAATCACTGAGAAGACAAGAAAGAAAGAAAAGGTCAAAATGGATGTCTAAAGTTGTTCAAACAAATTATGAGAACACTGAATGGTTTAAAATTTAAAAAGGTGTGCGACAAGGTTGTATTCTTTCACCATACTTATCCAACCTGTATGTTGAGCAAATAATCTGAGAAGCTGGGTTATATGAAGAAAACATGGCATCAGGATTAGAGGAATACTCATTAACAACCTGCGATATGCAGATGATACAACCTTGCTTGCTGAAAATGAAGAGGACTTAAAACATTACTGATGAAGATCCTCACCACTGGACCAATAAAGAACATTCTTGTCAATGGAGAAAAGATTGAAGTTGTCAAGGACTTCATTCTTCTTGGATCAACTATCAACACTCACAGAAGCAGCATTCACAAAATCAAACGATGTACTGCATTGGCAAGTCTGCTGCACAAGACTTTTTTAAAGCATTGAAGAGAAAAGATGTCAGCTTGATTACTAAGGTGCGCCTGACCCAAGCCATGGTATTTTTAGTAGCCTCATATGCATGTGAAAGCTGGACAGTGAATAAGGAAGACCATAGAAGAATTGATGCTTTTGAATTATGGTGTTGTAGAAGAATATTGAAAGTTCCATGGGCTGCCAAAAGAGCCAATAGATCCATTTTGGAAGAAGTGCAGCCAGAGTGGCCCTTGGAGGCCAAGATGGCCAAACTTCATCTCTCATACTTTGAGCAAATTATCAGGAGGGACCAGTCACTGGAGAAGGATATCATGTTTGGTAAGGTGGAGGGTCAGAGAAAATGAGGAAGACCCCCAACGAGGTGAATTAGCCAAGTGGCATCATTGATGAACTCAAGTGTGACAACAGCAGTGAGTCTGGCCCAGAATTGGGCAGTGTTTCGTTCTGCTGTGCAGAAGGTCACTATGAGACGGTATTGACTCGATGGCACCTAACAATAACAACAACTTATATATTAAAAGACATTTCAATTGCTTCTAGATGTAGTTTTTTTTTAATTAATTAATTTATTTATTTATTTATTTTTGGTGTGTTCCGTGTCTCTCCACCCCCAGTCTTTTGTGTTTTGGTGAAAGTTTACAGAGAAAATTGGTTTTCAATACAACAGTTCATATAGATTTTGTTTTGTGATATTGCTCCATTATGTAATGGCATTCTTCTCACTTAATCCATGTTTACCATCTCCCTTCCTGTCTTCTGAGCTTTATCCCTAGGCAATTGTTGCCCTTTTGATCTTGTGTGTTTGATTGTTCTAAGGTGTGTGTGCACACCTTCTTCGTATTACTGTTCACTTTATAGGTCTGTCTATTGTTGGATTAAAAGTTGGAGAAGGACATCATGTTTGGTATGGTGGAGGGTCAGAAAGGAAGACCTCCAATGAGTTGGATTAGCCAAGTGGCTGCATCAATGGACACAAGCGTGGCAACAGTAGTGAGGTTGGCCCAGGAACAGGCAGTGTTTTGTTCTGCTGTGCATAAGATTACTATGGGTCAGTATCGACTCAATGGTGCCTAACAACAACAATCGATAATTACACTGATTGTAAATGGATAGAATGCACAATTAAGAGACAGAGGGTGGCCAAATGAATAAGAAAACAAGATCCTTCAATATGCTTTCTGCAAGAGACACATCTTACACACAAACAAAAACTGATTAAAAGTTAAAGGTTGGAAAAAAATATACCAAGCTAATTGCAATAAAAAATGAACAGGAGTGACAGTACTAATCGCTGATAAAATAAACTTAAAGGCAAAAACCAGCATAATAGGTAAAGATAGACTTTATCTCATGATTAAAGGGACAATTGAACAAGATGACATAACCATAATAAATATCTATGCTCCCAATGAAAAAGAGCTCCAAAATATATAAAGCAAACTCTCATAGATTTGAAATAAGAAATAGACAAATCTACAATAATCATGGGTGGTTTTAATACACTGCTTTCAAAAATGGAAAGAACAACCAGAAAGAAATTTGACAAAGACACAGAGGAACTAAACAACACAATCAGCCAACTGGACCTCATAGTTTTTTTGTTTGTTTTGTTTTTATCTGTAAATGACCTGTGTACTTTTTTTTTTTATTAGGTGCCATCAAGGCGGTACTGGCTCCTAGTGAACCTATGGACAACAGAACAAAACACTGCCTTAGTCCCGGGCCAACCTCACAATTGTTGCTGCCACTGTGTTAATACATCTTCTTGGGGAACTTCCTCTTTTTCTCCAACCCTCTACTTTAATAAAACATGATATCCTTCTCCAGTGTCTGGTCTCTCCTGATAATATGTCCTAATTATGAGAGACAAAGTTTGGTCATATTGGCTTCCAAGGAACACTCTGGTTATACTTCTTCCAACAGATTTTGTGGTTGCAACACAGATCTTCTTCCAACACACATTTTTTAAAATAACATAAAAGTTGTTTTATGTTGTTTTGGACCTCACCTAATGGAATACACAAAAATTAAATTGACTATATCTATTTAAAAAGACATTGGAAAATTCCATATCATTAGCCAAAACAAGGCAGATTGTGGAACACACCATTGATTGTTCTTAGACAAATTCAGGCTGAAACTGAAAAAGATGAAAACAAGTCCACAAGAGCCAAAATATGACCTTGAATATATCCCATCTGAATTTAGGGACCTTCTCAAGAACAAATTTGGTGCATTAGACCTGAAGAGTTATGGGATGACATCAAGAACTTCATACAGGAAGAAAGCAAAAAGTCATTAAGAAGACAAGAAAGAAGGAAAAGACCAAAATGGATGTCAGAAGAGACTATGAAATTTACTCTCCTGTATAGGAATGATAAAGGAAATGAAAGAAGTGAGGAGGTACAGGAGCAAAACATAAAATTTTAAAGATCAGCTTGAGAAGACAAAGTCAAATATTATAATGAAATATGCAAAGATCTGGAGTTAGAAAACCAAAAAGGAAGAACTCACTCAGCATTTCTCAAGCTGAGGAAACTGAAGAAAAACTTCAAATCTTGACTTGCAATATAGAAACATTCTATGGGAAAATTATTGAATGATGCAGAAAGCAGCTAAAGAAATGGAAGGAATACTCAGAGTCACTGTACCAAAAAAAGAAATGGTTGATGGTCAACCATTTTAAGAGGTAGCATATGATCAAGAGCCAATGATCCTGAAGGAAGAAGTCTAAGATGTATTGAAGGCATTGGCAAAGAACAAGGCACCCAGAATCAATGGAATAGAAATTAAAATCTATGATTTGTACTTAATAAACTACATATCTCCCAGAGGCTCCTAAATTCATACCTATGGACCAACATTCACCCAGTGAAATATATCCAATTGCCCATTACTGCATATTCCATTTGATATTTAATAGCCATTTCAGATATAAATATCCAAAACCACTTTCTGCCTTCCTCCTTTCTTTTTGACATTGCAATATCTTTCTTCCCAAGTTTTTTATCCCAGGAATTTTTGCAACTATTCAGACAAACCAAAACATCTCACATCCTACTGTTTAGCAAACATCATTGGTTCTGACAGCAGTCAAGAAACAAAACAACATTTTGCATTAAGAAAAGTTGCCTCTTTAAAGTTTTAAAAGTGAAAGATGCCATTTTGATGACTAAGGTGCACCTGACCCAAGCAATAGTCATTTCATTTGTTTTATATAAGTGTAAAATTTAGGCAACAAAAATTAAAATGAAAGATTAATGGAATCAAATTGTGTTTTTAGCAAAGAATATTAAATATACCATGAACTGCCAAAGGAATGAATAAATCAGTATTTTAAGAAGTATACCAGCTGCTCCTCGGAAACCCTATACAGGGTCACTATTGGTTGAAACTCACCCAATGGCACTTAACAACAAGAAGAAATACAACTAGCATGCTCCTTTAAAATGAGGATGATTAGACTTCGGTTAACTTACATTAGACATGTCATCAGGGAAGAGTAATAACTAGAAAAGGACATCATTATTTGGTAATGAGGAGGCTCAGCAAAAACAAGGAAAGCCCTCAATAAAGCTGACTGACACAATAACCTCAGCAATGGACTCGGAGATACCAGTGATAATGAAGATGGTCCAGGACCAGTCAATATTTTGTTCTGTTACACGTAGTTGTCACAAGTCAACTATGCCAATTCCCAGGCAACCAATAACAGCAATAGCAATATCCTCAAAGTATATTGCACTTCTCAACATCTATCATCATATCCCAAACCACCACCCTCATCCAAGACACCCACATTACTGTGTCCATGGAGATACTCTACTCCCACCATCACTTCAGGGGAAGCTTCTTCAAGGAGCAGTAATTTGCAGCCTAAAACTGCCACACCTTTTTATTCAACAGCCCACTCTTTCTTCAGGCTGTCCTTTACCATTGACTACACACAGTGCTAGTGTGGGATCAAAGCAGTGGGGAGCAAGCCCAAAGAATGAAAAGAGATTTTTTCCTGCCTCAAAATGACATCTTTGCTTTTAAACACTATAAAGAGGTCCTTTGTAGCAGATTTGCCAAAGAAATGTCACATGGTTTCTTGATTGCTATATCCATGGACATTGATAGTAGATACAAGTAAAATGAAATCCTTCACAACTTTAGTACCTTCTTTACTTATAAATACAATTTTGGCCTAGTAACAGCACAAAATATTATATATTAAGACTCCGGCAAATGTTTTCCTATAAGATTGAAATACTTTGCCTTTCTGCCAATCATGAGAAGTTTTATATTCTATCCATCATTTATTTGTAAAATAAAACAGATGCATTGCACAAATGGATGTAAATGAACTGTGACAATCTGTCTCAGTTTTTACATTGTGAGTACATTTACCAAAGTTTCCATTTTAATAGTCTATTTGGTAGCTCATTGAGACAATTGTTAAAAACCAATAATTCTTAGAATAGTGCATTATATGAAGACAGATTTGATAAAAGGTTTGTTATCTTGGTGGCTAAAGTATAAAGATGCAACTCTGGAGTTGATATGAGTATTTCTTAAAAGTGGTCAAAATCTGTCTTTTGTTGTATTCTAATAATAATTATTTGTAATTTAAAATTTCATTATGAATGTATTTACTTGGTATAAAATGTTAACAGTCAAATTTCAATAGGAAAATTACCAATAAAATATCCTAAATCACTATTTGTCTTGATGATAAATTATTGTATGATCTGATGTTGTTGTTGTTGTTGTTGTTAGGTGCCATTGAGTCAGTATGAACTAATACCGACCCTATGCAAAACAGAACAAATCACAGCCTAGTCCCATGTCAACTTGACAATCACTGCTATATTTAAGTCCATTGCTTCTGCCAGTGTACCAATCCATCTAGTTGGGGGTTGTCCTCTATTTCTCTGACCCTCCACTTTACCAATCATGATATTCTTCTCCAGGCACTGGTCCCTCCTGACAATGTGTACAAAGTATGAGAGATGAAGTCTGGCCATGCTGGCTTCCAAGGAGCCTTCTGGCTATACTTCTTCCAAAACAGATTGGTTTATTCTTTTGGAACTCCATGGTAAGTTTAATATTTTCCTCCAACAACACTCCAACTCAAACATGTTAGTTCTTCTATGGTCTTCCTTATTCATTGTTCAACTTTCACATGCATATTAGGTTATTGAAAATATCATGGCATGGGTTAGGTGCATCTTCGTCCTCAAACTAACATCTTTGTTCTAAAATACTTTAAAGAGGTTTTGTGTAGCAGATTTGTCTAAATCAATACATCATTTGATTTCTTGACTATTGTTTCCATGAGTGCTGATGGTCGATACTAGCAAATGAAGTCTTTGACAACTTTGATATTTCTCCATTTATACGAATGATATCTCTTAGTCGAGTGGTGAAGATTTTGTTTTCTGTATATTGAGGTGCAACCCATACCGAATGCTATGATCTTTTATCTTTATCAGTAAATATTTTTAGTCCTCTACACTTCCAGCAGTAGTCCTGGTATGGTGCTGTGGGCTAATGCATCAGACTGCAAAGTACTTTGAACTGCAAAGCATGTGGTTCAAGCTCACCAGCTGCTCCTTGGAAACCCAATACAGGGTCACTATGGGTTGGAATTGACTCAACGGCACTTAACAACACCAACTAACCTAAAACATTCTCCATGTTGTGTTCTCAGATTATTTGCTCAGCATACAAGTTGAATAAGTATGGTGAAAGAATACAACCCTGTCTCACACCTTTCCTAATTTTAAACCATTCAGGGTTTCCATGTTCTATTCAAACAACTGCCTTTTGGTCTATGTACATGTTCCTCATGAGCACAATTAATTGTTCTGGAATACACATACTTTGCAATGTTGTCCATAGCTTGCATGATCCACACAATTAAAAACTTTTGCATAGTCAATAAAACACAGGTAAACATCTTTCTGTCATTCTCTGCTGTCAGCCAAGATGAGTCTGATGTCAGCAATAGTATCCCTCTTTCCACACCCTCTTCTGAACACAGCTTAAACTTCTGGAATTTCTCTGTTAATGTCTGGTTGCAGTCATTTTTGTGCTGTTTTTAGGAAGAATTTACTTGTGTGCAAAATAAATGACATTGTCTAGTGACTTCTCCATTCCATTGGGTCACCTCCCTTTGAAACGGATACAAATATGGATCTCACAAATATGGATCTATTCCAGTTGGCCGAGTCTGCCAAATTTCTTGGTATAAATGAGTGAGTGACTCCAGTGCTGCAGCAGATTGTGAAAAGATTTCACATTGTATTCCATCATTTTCCAGTGCCTTTTTCTTTGCCAGTGACGTCAACGCACCTTGTATGTCTTCCTTCAGTATCATTGGCTCTTGATCATATGCTACCTCTTGAAATGGTTGAACATAGACATATAATCTGATTGTTGTTGTTGTTGTTGTTGTTAAGTGCCATCGAGTTGGTTCCGACCTATAGTGACCCTGTATAGGGTTTCCAAGGAGCAGCTGGTGAGCTTGAACCACTGACCTTGCAGTTCAAATGGCTTTGCAGTCTGGTGCATTAACCCACAGCACCACACCAGAACTCCATATACTCTGATGTCGTTGTTGTTGTTGTTATGTGCTTTGGAGTCAGTTCTGACTCAAAGTGACCCTGTACAGGGTTTCCGAGGCTATAAATCTTTACAGGAGCAGAAAGCCTCATCTTTCTCCCGTGTAACAGCTGGTAGTTTCAAACTGCTGACCCTAAGGTTAGCATTCTGATTCTTAACCACTATGCTACCAGAGCTCCTTATATACTCTGATAGCACACAGTAAATACAAATACTGAAAACACAATCAACCAATTTTGACCAACCATTTCTCTTCTGGAATAAACTGTCTTGTGTAATGAATTTTCCATTTTACAGGTGAGGATAATTTATTTATCACTTGACCACATCACTGCATTTCAAAATGAAAAAGTAAAATCTCAAAAACATAGATAAATCACATAAAGCAAATTTAATCAAACAGTATTATTTGGAATTTGAACTCAAGAGCAGTAATCTCAATTAATTTAGTTTTTATGAAACTATAATATTTTGCTTTTCAAACTGACTGAATGGCACTTATCAAAATGAAAAATACCAATTACTAGAGCAGTATAAGCTAAATCATAATCATATATGCAATAGAAGCTATGCAGATATTGGAATTGTTATAAAGTAAACCTAATAATAAGAGTTCAATGTGATTACAAAGTAAAAGCATAATACAAATGTAAATAGAATGTTAAATAAAAATATTAGATTGTGACCCTGCTCCAACTCCTTAAAAACAGTAGGAATGAATATTTTCCAAATATGTAGCCATGTTGGAATAAAAAGAAAGATGTCTATATCATACAAAAAAGGTAAAATAAAATTTTGTTAATTGAAAGAATATAAGATTAGGTCATTGGAGGGGAACTTGGGTGCTCTAAGTATATAGATTTTATACATATAAGGAACACATTGTCTTCCTGGGTAGTGTGAATGGTTGAAATATATCTTTTGAAGCTGGAAAGCAAGGTTGGTGAATATCTTCCTCAGCTTTGTCTCTTGAGCCAGCAGTGGAAGCCAAAATATCTAAGTCCCTTTTAAGAAGGTTTCATCTGTATGTTTGGACTTAATAAAAAGTAGAGTTCAAACAACTAGAAGAATCCACAAGGAAGAAGGGTTCTCATATTAGGATGTGTCAATATTACTGGTAGCATGAGTCACTCTCCTTTCACCATCTGTCTAAAGAGACTGTGAGAGAGAAAAAAACATTAATATATGGAGTCATCTAGAATTTCAAATATAAAAATGAACATCAAAACTCAGGTAATAAAATATCACAATAAACCAATTCAAGGAAAAAGTTGTTTGCTGTTGTTAAGTGCCATTGGGTCAGTGCCCACTCATAGTGAACCATTGCACAACAGAACAAAACATTGTCCAGCCTGTGCCATCCTCACACTTTTGTGGTTTTGATCCTTATTTTGTGATTATCCTATTATTTCTGTTAATTTTCAATTGCATAATCTAAATTCATATCATTAGGTTAATGGTATGGATTGAATGTGTCCCCTAAAAGATATGTGTCTTTATATATGTATGTATACCTATGGTTGTTATGTAATATAATGTAATCACTTTTCAAAATGTAATCTGATATTGCATTTCTAAGAGAAGGCTCTCTTAGACATTAATAAATTTAATTGAAAAGAAAAAAAAAAATAGGGCTAGATAGGAATTGAAATATTTTCACAGTATAGTTATGTGGAAAGCGTTCTATTTAATTTTCCACTAGGGACACAATCTATTTGAGCATTTTCTCCATAATGCAAAACTAAATGACAGACCATCAAAGTCAGGCCTGAAGAAGACCTTGTGGGCAACTATTATTCTAGCACTTTCTTAACATTGAAAATAAACTCATAAGGCAAATTTGAAATTTTATATGTAGAAATGTTGACATGGTTGCTTTCCAGTCTCTTTAGCTTAACGTGAGGAATTTTAAGGAGCTCTTTGGGAATGTGAGACAGGTGCTTAATCTTATGTGACTCAAGAAAATGGTACCTTATATTTGAAGAATAAGCTGCAAACTAGAGCCTAAAGTGACCTTTCATGAAGACATTAGAAGTAACTGTAACCTTTATGATCCATTAAAGTTGTGTATCTTAATTCACCCACGTAGTCTCAACCCCTAGATGTAGAGTTCAACCTGTGGTCCTATTAAAAAAGATGACACCAAAAGATTCTGTGTGAGTCATTGTCATCAGAAAAAAAGCTGTAATTGATCTTTCTGTTGTGGATGCTGCTGTGCAGTTATAAGCAGCAATCAGAAATAAAGGTAAGGCCTGAAGTAAGAAAACATGGGCAGGTGTTTTGTTGACTATACAAAGACTTTTAACTGTGAGAATCATAACAGTTGATTCTGTGGAAAACTTTGCAGAAAATGGGTAATTCAAGATACTTAATTGTTCTCATAAGAAGCCTAGACATAAACCAATAGGCAGTTTTTCCAACAGAACAAGGGATACTGAAGGGTTTAAGACCAGGAAAGGTGTGCTCCTGGATCTTACCATTTCACCATAGTTATGCAATCTGTATGCTGAGCAAATAATCCTAGAAATTGAGTTACAAGAAGCTGTTGTTGTTAAGTGCCGTCTAGTCAGTTCTGACTCATAGAAACTCTACATAGGGTTTCTGAGGAGCAGTTGGTGGGTTTGAAATGCCGACCTTATGGTTCATAGTCCAGTGTCGATCCTACAATACCACACCAGGAATCCATAAGAAGAAGAATGTGACCTAAGCACTGGAGGAAGACTCATTAACAATGTGCAATATGCAGATGACTCAATCTTGCTTGCTGGAAGAGGACTGTCAATACTTACTGATGAAGATCAAAGACTATAGCCTTCAGTTTGGATTACAACTAAATGTAAAGAAAAAAAAAATACTCACAAGTGGATCAATAAATAAAATCATGAAAATTAAATTTGTAGAAGATTTCATTTTGCTTGGATCTGCATTCAACACTGATGGAAACAGTGGTCAAGAAATCAAATGACATATTGCATTAGGTAAATCTTAAGCAAAATAACTCTTTAAAGTGTTCAAAAACAAAGGTGACAGTATCAGAACAAAGGTGCACTTGACCCAAGCCATGATATTTTCTCTTGCTTAAGATGCTTGTGAAAGTTGGACAATAAATAAGGAAGACTGGAGAATAAGCGATGCTTTGAATTAGGGTGTTGGTTAAGAATAGTGAAAGTACCATGAATAGTACCATGGATAGAATAACAAACAAATCTGTGTTGGAAGAAGTGAGGATTATAAGATTTTGTCTCTCATACTTTGGAAGAAAAAACAACTTTCTTTTAAAAAATTGAAAAATACTAACATTTACAAAGAAAATTTTCACCAGCAATGAAAATGGTTTTATTTGTTTCTTTCTCAAGTTATTTTGAACCGAAAGTGAAGGTAAAGTGTGAGCTCATATCCTCCTTGCCAATTTATATGTAATAGATAAGCTTAATCAAAAGTAAGTGTCTATGTCCATTAAAAGATAACTAGTAAATTTCCCTGAGCAGTGAACTTAACTCCACTGAGTTCAACTATTTAAAAGGTTTCATTTAGACTTCAGAACATGCACAACCCTAAGGTAAAGAAGTCTGTGCTCTACAAATCATGATTCTTTTGAAACGACTTCTTCAGCAAGTCAAAAACTATGGTAAAATATTATGAGACAAAATAAAGACAAAGTATATTTATAATGTTGAAATAATTTGAAAAAAATATATTAGTAGTTATGACTGGGTTCAAACGTAGCTTCATCTGCACATTTTCCATGACACGGACAATAGACTCTATTACACAGATAATTCATGTAAAAAAAAAATAAAATTGTATTCAATAACATGGATATTTCAAACAATATGCTTTTCTTGGCTTAAAATTTTACCACTTGCTAATCTTCACTTATTTAAAGACCATCTATAGTCTGCCATTTGAGGAAACAGACAAATGAGATAAAAATTCAAAGACTTTCAGATAAACAAAAATGATGCAGATATGACACACATTTAAAGCAGTCTGGGTCTACAGTTGCTTCACTTTAAGTGTATTTCTACATTTAACCTTATAGTGGCATGTTTTTGCTCCTGTGGACACAATAGTGGCTGGTTCCAAAAAGTTGGAAAGTTATGAAAGGAATGCATTGTTAAAGAAATTAGCCACTTGATTTAGAAAGATTATTACAAGCTCCAGCGTTGCTTATTCTGGGTTCGGAGAATCTGTATTCCTTAAATACTAAACAAAAAGGTTACCAAGATAGAAAATGTAAAATTAAATGAGAAAAGTATAAATAAATGCCATAGAGAACAAAAAAAAGAAAAATTACTTATTGTCAGAATGATTAGTATAAATAAGGAGGCATATAATCTATTTCACATTAGATAAATAAGACGTAGATAAATGAGAATAAAAACATCCTAGAAGCAGGGGTAAAAGTAATATGAACAAAATGGTGTGTATCATTGTTATGGATTCATTGTGTTCTCCAAAAGAAACACGGTGCTTGTTAATATAACCCTGTTTGAAAGTAGAAGTTTTCTGTTTTAGGATGATGAGTGTAGTTCCTAAACCTAATCACTTCTAAGTAAAAGGAACAGAGTTGGTACAGACACACACAGGGAAGACAGACATCATGTCAGTTGACAAGCAAAAGATCACCAAGAATTTATAATCGATAATAGAAACTAAGACAGTTTCACAGAAGGATTTACTATAATAAAGACCCTGATTTGAAATTTTAGCATCCAGAATTATTAGAACATAAATTTTTGTTCTTTTTTTTTTTTTTTTT
>NW_006408529.1:21284119-21305301 GCF_000296735.1 Chrysochloris asiatica | reverse complement strand
GAATTCCCACTTGGGAGGCTCAATTCTCCAGCTTCCCTTTCCCGATCCCAGAGCCCCTACTCACGAGCACCGTCTCGCCACGCTGGCAAACCGGCAAATTTTTGTTCTTTAAAGCTGCTTACATCTGGGATCCACCACTACTCTGTCAGTTTGTCATATTGTGGAGGCTATGTGCTGCTGTGATTCTGGAAGGTATGTCACTGGTAAGTTAACTATCAGCACAGTCAACAGTGATGGAGGTTTCAAATGAGCTTCCAGATGAAGACAGACTAGGAAGAAGGAAAGAAAGACAGGCTACTTCTGAAAATTTAGACAATGGAAAAGCTTTTGAACAGCATTGGAACACTGTCAGAAAGCACCAGAATACTGAATATTGAAACATGATGAAGAGCACCAGAATAATGTCAAATATAATGCCAGAAGATGAGCCCTCAGATTGGAAGGTGCCCAAAATACTACAGTGGAAGTGCTGCTTCCTCAAAGTAAAGTTGACTGTGATGACACAAATGGAATAAAACATTCAGGACCTTCATTTGCTGATGGTACACCACTGAAAATGAAGAGCAACACCTGTACACACTCATTAATAATCTGAACATGGAATGTATGAAGTATGAATCTAGGAAAATTGGAAACTGTCAAAAATGAAATGGAACACATAAACATCATAGGCATTAATGAGCTAAAATGGACTGTTATTGGCCATTTTGAATCTGACAATCACATGGTTTACTATGTCAGAAATGAAAAATTGAAGAGGAATGACATAACATTCATTATCCAGAAGAACATATTAAGCTCTATCTTGAAGTACAACATTGTCTGTGATAGGATAATATCCATATACCTACAAAGGAAGACCAGTTAAAACCACTACTATTCAAATTTACCCACCAACCATTAAATCCAGTGATGAAGAAATTCAAGAATTCTATCAACTTCTTTGGTCTGAAATCAGTCAAATATATAATCAAGAAGTATTGATAATTGCTGGTGATTTGCACTGGAATGCAAAGGTTGGAAACAAAAAGGAAGTATCAGGAGTTGGAAAATATGGCCTTGATGCTAAAAATTGCATGATAGAATTTTGCAAAACCAATGACTTGTTTTTGAAAATTCCTTTTTCAAACAACATAAAAGGTGATTATGCACATGAACCTCATCAGATGAAATACACAAAATTCAAATTGACTACATCTGTCAAAGGGAGCCCTGGTGTGGTGCTGTGGGTTAATGTGCCAGACTGCAAAGCCATTTGAACTACAAGGTCAGTGGTTCAAGCTCATCAGTCACTCCTTGGAAACCTTAACAGGGTCACTATGGGTCAGAACCAACTTGAAGGCACCTAACAATAACAAAATATCTGTCAAAACAAACAGTGGAAAGCTCCATATCATCAGCCAAAACAAGGCCAGAGGCAGACTATGGAACAGACCATCAATTGCTCAAATGCAAATTCAGGCTGATGTAAAGAAAATTGAAACAAGTCCACAAGAACTAGAATATAACCTTGAGCATATTCCATCTGAATTTAGAGATCATCTGAAGAACAGATTTGATGCATTAAATTCTAAAGACAGAAGACCAGAAGAGTCATGGGATGACATCAAGAACATCACACAGGAAGAAAGCAAAAAGTCATTAAGAAGACAAGAAAGAAGGAAAAGGTCAAAATGGATGTCAGAAGAGACTCTGAAAGTTGCCAAAGCATAGAGATGCTAAAGCAAATGGAAGAAATGAAGAGGTAAAAGAACTAAACAGAACATTTCAAAGGTCAGCTCTAGAAGACAAAGTTATGTATTATAACAAAGTGTGCAAAGACCTGGAGTTAGAAAACCAAAAAGGAAGAACATGCTCAGCATTTCTCAAGCTGAGGGAACTGAAGAAAAAATTCAAGCCTTGGCTTGTGGTATTGAAGGATTCTCTGGGGAAATTATTGAATGGTGCAGAAAGCATTAAAAAAGATGGAAGGAATACAGAGTGACTGTACCAAAAAGAAATGGTTGACATTTAGTCATTTTAAGAGGTAGCATATGATCAAGACCCAATGATCCAGAAGGAGAAAATCCAAGGTGCACTGAAATCATTGGCAAAGAACAAGGCACCAGTATTGATGGAATACAAACTGAAATCTTTCAACAAAATGAAATGGCACTGGAGGCACTCACTCTTCTATGCCAAGAAATTTGGGAGACAACTACCTTGCCAACTGACTGGATGATATCCATGTTTGTGCCCATTCCAAAGATAGGGGACCCAATAGAATATGGAAGTCATTGGCCAATATCATTAATAGCACATACAAGTAAAATTTGATTAAGATAATCCAAAATGGCTGCAAATGTACATTGACAGAGAACTGACAGAAGTTCAAGCCAGATTCAGAAGGGAACTTGGAGTGAGGGATATCTTTGCTAATGTCAGGTAGATCTTGGCTGAAAGCAGAGAATATCAAAATATGTTCACATGTGCTTTATTGACTATGTAAAGGTTTTTGATTGAGTGGATCATGACAAGGTACGGAAAACATTGCAGAGAATGAGTATTCCAGCACAATTAATTGTGCTCATGCATAGCCTGTACATAGACCAAGAGGCAGCTGTTTGAATAGAACAAGGACAATAAATGGTTTAAAATTAAGAAAGGTGTGCACCAGGGCTGTATTCTCTCACCACATTTATTCTGTCTGTATACTGGTCACATAATTGGAGAAACTGGATTATATGAAAAAAAATGTGGCATCAGGATTAAAGGAAGACTCATTAACAACCTGCAATATGTAAATGATACAATCTTGCTTGCTGAAATTTAAAAAGATTAAAATATTACTGAAGAAGATCAAAGGCAACAGTCTTTGGTATAGGTTGCACCTCAATGTAAAGAAAATAAAAATTTTCACCACTGGACCAATAAACAACACCCATATAAATGGAGAAAAGAATGAAGTTTCAAAGACTTCATTTTTCTCAGATAAACCATCAACACTCATACAAGCATTAGTCAAGAAATTAAACGATGTATTGCATTTTAGGCAAATCTGCTACACAAAACCTATTTACAGTGTTCAAGAGCAAAGATGCCAGTTTGAGAACTAAGGTGCACCTACCCCAAGCCATGGCATTTTCAATAATCTCTAAGTCATGTCAAAGTTGGACAATGAATAAGGAAGACCTTTGAAGAATTCATTCATTTGAGTTATGGTGTTAGAGGAGAATATTAAAAGTACCATGGAGTGCAAAAAGAACAAACAGATCTGTGTTGGAAAAAGTACAGCCAGAATGCTCCTTGGGAGCCAACATGGCCAGACTTGATCTCTCATTCTTTGGACATGTCATCAGGAGGGACCAGTTCCTGGAGACGGATATCCCATTTGGTGAAATAGAGTGTCCACAAAAAAGAAGAAGACCTCCAACTCGATGCTGCACAGGTTGATATAGGACCCAGCAGAGTTTAATTCTGTTATACATAGGGTCACTATGAGTCTATACTGACTCAATGACACCTAACAACAGCATCAACATTTATTACTTTTATTATAGCAACACTAGGCAAGTAAAGGAGTCAAAGAAGTGTGATAATGTTTGTCTCATTCATCGTGTTAAGTGGCCTACATTGAAACCTTCTCTGTGGTAAGCTTTCAAATATACTTGTTGAAATAATGAATAATCATTAATAATAATCAAATATTCATATGAATTGTATTGTTGCTGTTATTGTTAAATGCCATTGAGTGGATTCCAACTGACTCATAACAATCCTCTATAGGGTTTCCAAAGTGTAGCTGATGAGTTTGAACTGTTGATCTTGCAGTTAGCAGTCTAGTACTTATCCTGCAATACCATACAGTGTTAGAAGGGAAGGCATCTGGTCTCCTAACAGTTTATTTTAACTGTTTTAATGTCCATAACCCATGTCAAGTGATTTTAACCAACTCTTAGCAACCCTGTGTATGTCATGGTAGAATTGCAAAATCAACTGATGATTTTGTAAACGTGTATCTCAAGACCTTTCTTCAGAACATTTGTACTATAAATTCTGATCCTTTTGCTTAACAGCTGAGCACATTACCTGTTTGTAACCATCAAGGAATTTTCAGTGTCCTTTTTGGTATTAAGGACTTTGTGACATTTATCCACTTGTTACTGTTAGGTGCAGTCGAGTCAGTTCCAGCTTATAGCAACACAGGGAACTGGATAATGGTTTAGGGATGTCAGAGATACAACCCCTGAAACATAAACAAAAAGATAAATACGTATTTTAGAATTTATTCATAATTGTTTCAGGTATTCATCATTTTTTCCAACTAGATTATCATCTCCCTCAGGATGCTGTTAATAACATATATTCCGTTCTGACCACAGCAACTCTCTCTGTTCACGACAGAACCAAGCACTGTCCAGTCCTGTATCATCCTCACAATTGTTATGATTAAACCCATTCTGGAAGCCAATGTATCAATCCATCTCATCAGTGGGTCTTCCTATTTTTTGCTGAACCTCGACTTTAAGAAGAATGATGTGTTTCTCCAAGGTCTGATCTTTCTTGACAACATGTTCAAAGTACAAGGAATAAAGTCTTGCTATCCTCACTTCTAAGGCTGTACTTCTTCAAGGTCAGATTTGTTTGTGTTCTTGCAGTCCATGGTACTTTCAATATGCTTCTCCAACACCATCATTCACATGCATTTATTCTTTTGTGGTTTTCTTTATTTGCTGTCCAGATTTAATATGCATATGAGGTGATTGAAAATGCTGTGGCTTAGGTCAGGCGCACCTTAGTCCTCAAAATTTTATCATTGATCACTTTTGTGGTATTTTGCTGCAGATTTGCCTAATGTAATATGTCATTTGACACCTTGAATGTTGCTTTCATGAGAACTGATTGTGGATCCAAGCAAAACAAAGTATTTGACAACTTCAGTCTTTTCCTCATTAATCATGATATTATTTATTCCTCCAGTAATGAGGATTTATATATTTTTATTGTTGAGGTATAAACCATATTGAAGGCTGTGGTTTTTTGTTGTTGTTGTTTCATCTTACTCAGTATCTTTATTTCTATCAAGTTAGTTTGTGCCATCTGCATATCACAGGTTGCTAAGGAGTCCTACACTAATCGTAAGGCCACATTTTTCTTCATATAACCCATCATCTCAGATTTATATGCTCAATACAAATATATATATATATTTATTTCAGTACATAATGAGTAAGTATGGTGAAAGGATACAACTCTGGCACAAAGCTTTCCTAATTTGAAACCATTCAGTATTTCCTTGTTCTTTTTGAAAAACTTAGTCTATGCAATGGTTCTTCATAAGAACTTCCTGTTTTATTTAATAACAATTTTTTATGTGACTAGATATTAGAATTCTCTTTAACTTTCATTTTCTTCTCTTACCATCAAGCTCGATATTTCTTACTTCAAAAATCTTTCTCCTTCAATGGTTGGAGGATCAGAACTTGACTAGAGGAAGAAAAAAATTTTTTTTGATAAAGAAAACAAATGTGATTTGCTACAATTTGATGAACTTCACCTATACTTATGGATGTATTAACTTAAAATACCAACCAAGAAGGAAGGAATCTTCACAGGGTTATTCCTATCCCCTCTGTACACAGGGTTGATAGGGATGGATAACTTAGACAATGGCTATCTAAAATAGTGGGGCTAAAAAGGCATGAAGTGACTGGCTTACAAGTTTTCAAGAGACAGTTTCATTTCAGAGGGTGTGGGGGAAGGTAGAATCTCCACTAAATGGTTTTCATCCTGTCTAGATGGGGCTGATGAAAGGAAATGGGGATAAGACTCTAGTGGTTCAATAGTGAGTAATTGTTTTCATGACTGATTGCTATTGCTGCAACTGAAAAAGTAAAGGTTTTGTAGCAAAAAGAGGGGAGTTGTTGATCTTGCAGTCCAGGAGAGGAGGACCCTGGGGCCATCAAGGAAGAAGAGCAGGAATGAAGTATGGGGCGCTACTCAAAGAAGAAGTGACACCAAAGATGGAGGAAGAGATAATGGCATGGAGAGATGAAGTGATTGAGGACTGTAGACTCATGGACTCTAAACTCATAGGAACTGTGTGCTTGTGGCCAGGGGGTAGGCTTGTAGGGTATACCCTTTGGGTGTTCAAATGGTTGAATATGTCTGAGTGGTTTGGTGTACATTCAAATTAAAAAACAAACAACAACAACAACAAAAAAAATAGAGGGAATAGAAGAAAATACTGTTGAATGATGATGTATGTTGTTGCTGTTGTTGTTAGGTGTCATCAAGTCAATACCCACCAATAGCAACTGTATGTACAGCAGAACAAAACACTGCTGGATCCTGGGCCAACCTCAGTACTACTGTCATGCTTGAGTCCATCAATGGGGGGTCTTCATCTTTTTTTTTGACCCTTCACCTTACCAAACATGACATCCTATTCTAGTGACTGGTCCCTCCTAATAATATGTCCAGAGTATGAGAGATGAACTTTGGCCTCAGTGGAGCACTCTGGCTGCACTTCTTCCTTTGGCAGACCATGGCACTTTCAATATTCTCCTCCAACACCATAACTCAAAAGAATCAATTCTTCTACAGTCTTCCTTATTCACTGTCCAGCTTTCACATGAATATGAGGTTATTGAAAATATCATGGTTGGGGTCAGGCACACCTTAGTCCTCAAACCAACATCTTTGCTCTTCAACACTTTTAAAAGATCTTGTGCAGAAGATTTACCTAATGCAATACAACATTTGATTTATTGACTGCTGCTTCCGTGAGTGTTGATAGTTGATCCAAGAAGAACGAAGTCCTTGACAACTTCAATCTTTTCTCCATTGATAAGAATGTTTATTGGTCCAGTGGTGAGGATTTTTTTCTTTACATTGAGAAGTAATCCATACCAAAGCTTTGCTCTTTGATCTTCATCAGTAAATGTTTTAAGTCCTCTTCACTTTCAGCAAGCAAGGTTGTATCATCTGCATATCGCAGGTTGTTAATGAGTCTTCTTCCAATCCTGATGCCATGTTTTTCTTCATATAACCCAGCTTCTTGTATTATTTGCTCAGCATATAGGTTGAATAAGTATGGTGAAAGAATACAACCTTGTCACACACCTTTCTTAATTTTAAACCATTCAGTGTTCCCATGTTCTGTTCAAACAACTGCTTCTTGGTCCAGGTACAGGTTCCTCATGAGCACAATTAAGTGTTCTGGAATACTCATACTTCTCAATGTTGTCCATAGCTTGTCATGATCCACACAATCTAAAGCCTTTGTATAATCAATAAAGAACAGGTAAACATCTTTCTGATATTCTCTGCTTTCAGCCAAGATCAATAGGACATCAGCAATGATATCCCTCGTTCCATGGCCTCTTCTGAATCCGGCTTGAACCTCTCGAAGTTCTCTGTCAATGTATGATTGTAGTCATTTCTGTATTACCATTAGCAAAACTTTACTCGCACGGGATATCAAAGAGTTTGTCCGATGATTTCCCCAATCTGTTGGGTCACCTGTCTTTGGAATGGGCATAAATATGGATCTCTTCCAATCAGTTGGCCAGATAGTTGTCTTCCAAATTTCTTGGCAGAGATGAGTGAGTCACTACTGTGCTGCCTCACTTTCTTGAGATGTTTCCATTTTTATTCAGTCAATTCCTGGTGGCTTGTTCATTGCTAATTCATTCGATGCACCTTGGACTTCGTCTTTCAGTATCATTGGCTCTTGGTCATATGCTACCTCTTGAAACGGTTGAACATTAACCCATTTCCTTTTGGTACAATGAATCTGTGTATTCCTTCCATCTTCTCTTGATGCTTTCTGCATCATTCAATAATTTGCCCAGATAATATTTCAATAATGAAAGTCAAGGCTTGAAGATTTTCTTCAGTTCCCCCAGCTTGAGAAATGCTGAGTGTGTTCTTCCTTTTTGATTTTCTGATTCCCGATCTTTGCACATTTTTTTGTAATATATGGCTTTATCTTCTCAAGCTGATCTTTGAAATTTTCTTTTCCTCCTTTCTTCCATTTGCTTTAGCATCTCTACACTGGAGAGCAAGTTTCAGTCTCTCTTCTGACATCCATTTGACCTTTTCCTTCTTTCTTGTCTTCTTATTGACTTTTTGCTGTCTTCATGTATGATGTTCTTGATGTCATCCCACAACTCTTCTGGTCTTCAGTCTTCAGTGTTTAATGTATCAAACTATTCTTCAGATGATCTCTAAATTCAGATGGGATATATTCAAGGTCATATTTTGGCTCTCGTGGACTTATTTTCATATTCTTCAGTTACAGTTTGAATTTGCATATCAGTAATTGATAGTCTGTTCCACAGTCTGCTCCTGGCCTTGTTTTCACTGATGATATGAGATTTCCATCACCTCTTTCCACAGATGTAGTCAATTTGATTTCTATGTATTCCATCTGGTGAGGTCCATGTGTATAGTTGTCTCTTATGCTGTCTAACAAAGGTATTTGAAATGAAAAAATTACTTGTTTTACAGAATTCTATCATGCATTCTCCAGGATCAGTTCTATCACCAAAGACATATTTTCTAACCACTGATCCTTCCTCTTTGCTCCCAACCTTTGCATTCCAATCATCAGTAATGATCAATACATCTTTAATACATGTTTGATCAATTTCAGATTGAAGAAGTTGATAGAATTCTTCTATTTCATCCTCACTGGCTTTAGTGGTTGATGCATAAATTTAAATAATAGTGGTATTAACTCGGCTTCCCTGTAGGTGCATGGATATTATCCTATCACAGACAGCGTTGTACCTCATGACTGGTCTAGATATGTTCTTTTTGACGATGAGTGCAACACCATTACTCTTCAATTTGTCATTGCCTGCATAGTAAACCATGTGGTGTTCAGATTCAAAATGGCCAATACCAGTACATTTTAGATCACTAATGCCTAAAATATTGATGTTTATGCATTCCATTTCATTTTTGATAACTTCCAATTTTCCCAGATTCATACTTCGTATATTCCATGTTCCAATTTTCAGTGAATGTTTACAGCTGTTTCTCTTCATTTTGAATTGTGCCCCATCAGCAAATGAAGGTTCTGTGAGCTTTTCTCCCATGAGCTTAACTCCATTCATGTCATCATGGTCAACTCTACTTTGAGGAGGCATCTCTTCCCCAGTCTCATTATGAGTGCCTTCCAACCTGAGGTGCTCATTTTCTGGCACTGTATCTGGCAGTGTTTCTTTGCTATTCATAAGGTTTTCAGAAGTAGTTTGTCACTCTTTCTTCCTAGTCTGTCATTGTCTGTAAGCTCATCTGAAACCTGGCCACCATGGGTGACCCTGCTGGTTATTTAAAATACCGGTGGCAGAGCCCTCAGAATCACAGCAACTCAAGCCCTCACAGCACGACAGACAGAGGAGTGGTGGCCATTTGGTTTTATGTTGAAACTGTCACTGTAAATTTCGATATCAATCCTGATACAATCAAGATGTTCTCTCCTAAGATGGCGGCTCCAGGAATAGCTGAGTGTCTTATCTTGAATTTGAAAACAATGGATTTCTTTTTTTTTTTTTTACATCCATATACACTTTTATTAAACTATTTAACAATGCGTATACACAATATGTAAATGTTTTTGAAATCTTCAAGTTCTCTGAATAAAGCAGGAACATTTTCATGATGTAACCTTAAATATTATATCATTCATATTTTTTTATTAAAGAGATTAACCCCAAAGGGTCATTCCAATGTAGTTGTCCATAAACCAGAAAACTGTGTTTCTGATAGGCATTTCAGCATATGGATGGCTCATCTACTGCTTGGGCTCCTTCTGTTACAGCTTTGACAAACTTGGCCATTGTCTGTGAGACTCTGCTAATTGAATCTGTCATGTAGAAGTCTTTTATTGTTAGCTGAGGTGGGACAAAATCAGCAAGCAGTTGCTGATTCATAAGCTCATTTGCTTGCTTGAAGTAGTTGGCTCCTTCAACATCATCATATCAAACGAGATTAGGAGAGACTTCTTCCAATCTGTTACTCACTTGATCCAGAGTATCATAGGAAAGAGTTAACAATGGATTTCTTGATTATTCCACAAATTCCCCTAGCTGTAAGCCCTCCAATCCTCCAAATATTCCTTTATATGTGTTCCAGAGTTCCAGCACCATCCCCTGAGCCTGCTTGGTCTGGTATTCTGTGTTGTTATTGATGGAGCTCCTCACTGCATGTCTACCCGATCCACCCTCTTGAATGGTAGGAAGTTAGGAAGCATTAAAAGAAGATGAAACAAATACACAGAGTCACTCTGTCAAAAAGAACTCAACCATTACAAGAAGTAGCAGATGATCAAGAACAGATGGTATTGAAGGAAAAACTCCAAGCTACATTGAAGGTATTGGCAAAAACAAGGCCAAATGAATCTTGACTAAAAGCAGAAAACACCAGAAAAATGTTCACTTGGCTTTCTTGACTTTGCAAAGGAATTCAGTTGTGTGGATCATAACAAACTATGGATAACATTGCCAAGAATGGGCATTTAACTGTGTTCATGAGGATTCTATACATAGACAAAAAAGCAGTCTTTCAAACAGAACAAGAGGATACTGAATGATTTAAAATCAAGAGAAGTATATGCCAGGGTTACATCCTTTCACATACTTATTCAATCTGTATGCTAAGTAAAGAATCTGGGAAGCTCGATTACATGAAGAGACACCAGGTGTAGAGTAAGACTGATTAACAACATGCACTATGCAGATGATATAACCATTCTTACTGGAAGCCAAGAAGACTTAAAATACTTACTGATAAAGATCAAAGACTTCATCTCCTTCATTGTAGAATACATCTCAATGTATAGAAAACAAAAGTCCTCACAAATGGACTAATAAATAACATCATGATAAACTGAGAAAAGGATGAGGTTGCTAAAGATTTTGTTTTGCTTGGATCCACAATCAACACTCATGAAAACAGGATTCAAGAAATCAAATGATGTATTGCATTAGATAATTTTGCTGCAAAATACCTCTTTAAAATGTTTAAGAGTAGAGATATCACTTGGAGGACTAAGGTGTGTCACCTGTAAAAGTTGAGCAATGTATAAGGAAGACCGAAGAAGAATCAATGCATTTAAATTATGGTGTTGGTGAGGAATATTGAAAGTACCATGGTCTGCCAGAAGAACAAACAAATATGTCTTGGAAAATATACAGCCAGAATGTTCCTTAGATGTGAGGATGCCAAGACATCATCTAATTCTTTGGACATGTTGTCAGGAAGAAGACATCTGGCTTAGTAAATGGAGACATCATCAAAAAAGAGGAAACCTTCCAACAACATGGATTGACACACCAGCAACAACAAAGAGCTCAAACATAACTATGAGGGTAGCACAAGAGCAGGCAGAGTTTTGTTCTGTTGTGCACAGGGTCACTGTGAGTCTCAACACCCTCAACAGCAACATGAATATAAGGGAGAAGAAGGTGTTTTTGAAAGCAAGAGAGAGTGCATCAGATGAAAAGTATGAAAGAACAAGGGAATGGCATACAAAAGGCATAGAGTAATGGAGAGGTCTTTGATAATTATTTATGAATGAAGCAATATGCTCTATGGTAAAATGAAGCATAATGTTATCTGTATTCTATTTCAGTAAGTGCTATGACACATCACCTACTATTCTCACGCATTAACTAAAATGCATTCGATTTGAGGCATTTCTAAAACATTTTCCCCTCTCTTCTGGCTATCTTTAAAGAGCTCAAGAAGAAGCCCACAGATAAAGCAGAGTGTGAATTACACCAATTGATAAACAATTAGGAGACTCTGGTTGAAAAATCTTTCTAAGCACAGCTTTAATCTGTACAGCTGAGAAAATGTAATTAATCAATTGTATTAATTAGAAGTATTTTCACAAAAGTCTGGTCAGTTCTGAAATTAAGATACCAATTAGGAACCTGTACAAAACATTTTGGTTATTTACAAAATGGATGTTTCTTGCTGTTCATGTGCCAACTCTTTAAGGGATACCAGTTGCCATTGAGTTAATTAAAACTCATGACAATCACATGTGTCAGAGTAGAACCGTGCTCCATAGGGTTTTCAATGGATATTTAAGAAGTAGATTGCCAAATCTTTCTTCAAAGGCACCTCCAGATTAACTTGAACCTTCAAGCTTTTTATTTGCAGCTGAACTCATTAACCATTTGCAGCATCTAAGCTATTTGTTGTTGTTGTTGTTGTTGTTGTTAAGTGCCCATGAGTAGGTTTTGTCTCATAGTGACCCTGTATAGAGTTTCTGAAGAGGGGCTGGTGAGCTTGAACTGCAAACCTTGTGGATAGAAATGACTTTGAAGTCCAGTGTATTAACCCACAATGCCATACCAGGATTCCACTATGCTGACTAGACACCTTTAAACCTAAATTGAACCCACTCCTGGAGATAACATTTCAAGTAAACAATAGTTTGGCCTATAAATAACACCCTTGAGGAGCATGTTCCTCAGAACAATCAACCACACTAAACCAAAAAGGCAACATTTGCCAAAAATGAACTTCAGAAGGAAGTAAGGAGCAGGAAAGATAGGCTAATGTAAATGGAGAACCCAGATAGGGAACGGAAAGAATGCTGTGTTGAGGGGATTGCAAATAATGTCATAAAACAAAATATATCTAAATTATTGAATGGGAAGCTCTGTAACTTTCACCCAAATCACAATAAATTATTTTTTAAAAAACAAGCAAAAAAAAAAAGACAAACTAACTTTTATGAACTCTGTTTATAAATTAACACTCTAATGAGTATCAGCATTATAGCCAGGACTGGGCAGTGTTTCATTCTGTTGTGCATAGGGTCATTATGAGTAGGTATTGACTTGATGGCATCTAAAAACAAATCATAGTCATGGAAGTCATATGCTTTGTTATGTCTGTATAAAATAGTACTAACTAAAGATAATGTGATATTAGAATGCAAGATTTTTAAATTCTAAATTTAGTGTATCTCTTCCCCTAATCACGAATTCACATTATTGTTATTATTATTACCATGAAATATTGCTGAGTATCATTTACCATTGATTTAAATCTGGAAATAATAACTTTATTGTAGCATAAACTGGCATCACAGTATTTCTCCAAATGTGTTTAACAGTACCTGAATACAAATGTTCAGATAATACTCAAAAGATTGTTATATGTCTAAAAGACTAGACAATTGATTTAAATTTCTTAATTTTGTTAGTGACTATACAGGGGAAGAGCTGCCTCCTCAAAGTGGAGTTGCCCATGATGACACGGATGGAGTAAGCCCATGGGAGAAAAGCCCATGGGACCTTCATTTGCTGATGGGGCACACCTCAAAATGAAGAGAAACAGCTATAAACATCCACTGAAAATCAGAACATGAAATGTACAAAGTATGAATCTGGGAAAATTGGAAGTTGTCAAAAATGAAATGGAACGCACAAACATTGATGTCTTAGGCATTAGTGAGCTGAAATGGACTGGTATTGGCCATTTTGAATCTGACAACCACATGGTTTACTATGCTGGGAATGACAGATTGAAGAGGAATGGTGGTGTATTCATCATCAAAAAGAACATATACAAATCAGTCATGAGGTACAGCGATGTCTATGATAGGATAATATACATGCGCCAACAGAGAAGACCAGTGTATACCACTATTATTCAAATTTACACACTAAAGCCAGTGAGGATGAAATAGAAGAATTCTATCAACTTCTTCAATCTCAAATTGATCAAACATGCAATCAAGATGTATTAATCATTATTGGTGATTGGAATACAAAGGTTGGGAGCAAAGAGGAAGGATCAGTAGTTGGAAAATACAGCCTTGGTGATAGAAATGATGCTGGAGAACGCATGATAGAATTGTGCAAAACCAATGATTTGTTCATTTCAAATAACATCTTTAAACAGCATAAGAGACAACTATATACATGGTCCTCAGCAGATGTAATCCATAGAAATCAAATTGACTACATCTGAGGAAAGAGACGATGGAAAAGCTCCATATCATCAGTCAAAACTAGGCCTGGGGCAGACTATGAAACAGACCATCAATTGTTCATATGCAAATTCAAACTGAAGCTGAAGAAAATGAAAACATGTCCAAGGGAACCAAAATATGAACTTGAATATATCCCACCTGAATTTGGGGATCATCTGAAGAACAGATTTGGTACATTAAACTTTAAAGACTGAAGACCAGAAGAGTTGTGGGATGACATCAAGAACATCATACATGAAGAAAGCAAAAAGTCATTAGAAGATAAGAAAAAAGGAAAGGGTCAAAATGGATGTCAGAAGAGACACTGAAACTTGCTCTCCAGCATAAAGATGTTAAGGCAAATGAAAGAAATGAGGAGGTCCAAGAACTGAACAGAAAATTTCAAAGACCAGCTCAAGAAAATAAAGCCAAATATTACAACAAAATGTGCAAAGATCTGGAATCAGAAAACCAAAAAGGAAGAACATGCTCAGCATTTTTCAAGCTGGGGAAACTGAAGAAAAACTACAAGCCTCGACTTTCGTTATTGAAACATTCTCTGGGCAAATTATTGAATGATGTAGAAAGCATCAAGAGAAGATGGAGGGAATACACAGAGTCACTGTACCAAAAGGAAATGGTTAATGTTCAACCATTTCAAAAGATAGCATATGATCAAGAGCCAATGATACTGAAGGAAGAAATCCAAGGTGCACTGAAGGAATTGGCAAAGGCACCAGGAATTGATGGAATGAAATTTGAAATCTCTCAAGAAAATGATGTATTCAACAGATAGTGCTGGCAGAACTGGAAAACGGTATGCAAAAGATTGAAACAAGACCTTCACCTCACACCTCATACAAAAACCAACTCAACATGGATTAAAGACCTAAATGTGAATCCCAGAGTTATGAAAACCATCAATGAAAAAACAGGGACAAATGTGAGGTTTTAATGCAGGGAATACACAGACTACAAACAATTTGAAAACCACACAAACAAAAGTAGACAAAATACATGAGTGGGACTTATTAAAAATTAAAAACTTATGTGCATCAAAAGACTTCACCAGAAAAGTAAAAAGGGAACCCAGAAAATGGGAAAAAATATTTTGCAATGACACATCAGACAAGGGATTCATTTCTAAAATATATAGGAAATTACAACACCTCTACAAGAAAAAGAAAAATAAGCCAATTAAAAAATGGACAAAGGACATGAACAGACACTTCACCAAGGTGGAGATCCAGGCAACCAACAAGCATATGAAAAAATGATCATTATCACTAGCCATTAGAGAGATGCAAATCAAAACAACAATGAGATATCATCTCACACAAGCAATAACAGCAAAGATCAAAAAAGTAGAGGACAATAAATACTGGCAAGGATGTGGAGAGACCGGGATGCTCTGGCATTGTTGGTGGGATTGCAAAATGGTCCACTCTATCTGGAAAGGAATATGGTGCTTCCTCAGAAGTTTGGAAATAGAGATACCTTATGATCCAGCAATTCCTCTACTTGGTATTTTCCGAAAAGAAATATTGGCCATAATATGAGTACATATATCTACACCAATGTTCATAGCAGCACTATTTACAATAGCAAAAAGATGGAGACAGCCTAAATGTTCATCAATGGAAGAATGGATAAACAAACTGCAGTACATACACACAATGGAATATTATGCTACACTGAGAACAACAAGGAAGCTGTATGCTATCACATAACATGGATGAACCTTGAGGACATTATGCTGAGTGAAATTAGTCAGTCACAAAAGGAAAAATACTGCATAGGCCCACTACTGTAAAAGACTAAGAAAAACAACCCATACTAAAGGGGAGTGGATTCTTTGTTGGTTGCTGGAAAGTGGGGGGAGGTGAGAGGAAGGAGGGGAAGGTGGAGCACAGGGCAGGGATTACACACAGGATCCTTTGGGTGTTGGGGAGGAGGACAATAGACAAGAAGGGAGAGGGGAATGGAAGAACAAAGCAGATGGGGGAACAATTCGGCATGTTTGCATGGGCTAAGTGGGACAGAGGTAAATAATGATGTATGTACAACCTTGGAACAACAGGACTCTGGGATACAGAGGTTGAGACATGGTTGGAATGGGGAAAAGGGCGGAATATTGTTAAGATGCTTGGTTGTCTTTTTGAATCTTGGTTTTCCTTGCATTATATTATAAAAATAGACACTTGAGGGGGGAGAGAAAGGAATAGCCAGAAATATCACCATAGGAAGCTTGTAAGTCCATCTTCTGCATATAATTGATTGGAACACCTAAAATGGGGCTAAAACATGCCCAGTGAAGGAGGCTTCCTGTGGAGCCTCTGCATTACATAAGACTATAGGTGGAAGCCTGAACCACATCCAGGTCTTCAGAGATGGGAAATTTCCACTTGAAAGGATGAGCACACAAGACTGGAGAGGCTAGAAGAACAACAGATACTTCTTAAAAGAAAGACCTACAGGAAAAATACAAAACAACATAGGCAGACTGACTATTACTACAAGAACAAGCAAATTGCTTGCCCAGGAGACATCAAGGCAATTAGTTGAGTCACCTCAATGTAAACCCCTTTCCAAGACTAAGACTTAATGGGAATACACACTTTGATTGGTGACCACATTCATCACCAATAAGGGGAAGTGAGGGAAAAATAGCAATGAAGCTGCAAGCTAAGCCCTACAATGTTCAATAGACTTCTGTGAACCCAGGTGAAGACCTGGTTGGCCAGCAGTGTGGCAAGACCCGGGGGCTCTTGAGCCCAGAGTCAGTGACATAGCTACAGAGTACTAGAGTAGAGTGAAGCATCCAGCTGATAAGAAAAGAGGGCATATGCACAAGAACACCCACACTTGCAGATAATACCCACTTGACCTGGTTTCAATGACTGATGATCAGACCTCAACCAGAAAACGAAAGAAGAGAGAAAAAAAGAGTAATCTGATACAATTTGATGAACTTGACCTACACCTATGGATGCAGTAGCTCAAAAAAGGGAACAAATCTGTACAGCAAGGATCATTACCACCATATCTCCATACACAGAGTAGACAGGGATGGGCAATATGGACATGTTGTTGTTGTTGTTAAGTGCCATCGAGTCGGTTCAGACCCATAGCGACCCTGTACAGGGTTTCCGAGGGTGTAAATCTTTACGGGAGTAGAAAGCCTCATCTTTCTCCCGTGGAGCGGCTGGTAGTTTCGAACCGCTGACCTTAAGGTTCGCAGCCCTATTTGTAACCACTACGCTACCAGAGCTCCCAAAATGGAGGGGCAACAAAGGCAAGAAGTGACTGGCTTATAAGCTTTCAAGAGGGAACCTAGATTCAGAGGGTGTGAAGGAAGGTAGAATCTCCACTAAGTAGTATACAATCTGTCTAGGAGTGGCTGATGAAATGAAATGCAGATAGGTCTCTTGTGATGCAATAGTGAATAATTATTATCAGGACTGATTGTGAGGGTTGGAAATGTAAAGGTAGATGTTTTGTAGCAAAGAGGGGAGTGATTAACATTTCAGCCTAGGGGCAGGGGTCCCTGGGACCATTAAAGGAGAAGAGCAGAGAGCGGGACCCTACCCAGAGAAGCAATGATGCCTGAGATGGAGGCAGAGACGATGATGTGGAGAGATGGAGCAGTTGGGGACTTTAGACACACAAAGAAAGAGGGGCTGTGTGCTGTAGACTCGGGGGCAGGCTTGTAGTGTATATCCTTTGGTTGGTTGATGATGTATGGAAGGGGTTGTAACCATAGCAATGAAACAATATACTATAGGATGAGTGTAAAACTAATGTTCTCCCATGTAAACTATCACATAATTCACAATATAACATTAAAAAAAAAAATGATGCAACACAGGAGGCACTCACTCATCTATGCCAAGAAATTTGGAAGACAACTATCTGACCAACTGACTGGAAGAGATCCATATTTGTGCCTATTACAAAGAGACATGGCCCAATAGAATGTGGAAATCATTGGACAATATCTTTGATATCCCATGTGAGTAGAGTTTTGCTAAAGGTAATCTAGAAATGGCTACAATCATACATTGACAAAGAACTTCCAGAGGTTCAAGCCAGATTCAGAAGAGGCAATAGAACAAAGGATATCATTGATGATGTCTAATGGATCTTGGCTGAAAGCAGAGAATATCAGAAAGATGTTTACCTGTACTTAATTGACTATGCAAAGGCTTTTGATTGTGTGGATCATGAAAAGCTATGGACAACATTGCAAAGTATGAGTGTTCCTAAACACTTACTTGTGCTCATGAGGCATCTGTACCTGGACCAAGAGGCAGTTGTTCAAACAGAACATGGGAACACTGAATGGTTTAAAATTAAGAAAGGTGTGTGACAAGGTTGTATTTTTTCACCATACTTATTCAACCTGTATGCTGAGCAAATCATCTGAGGAACTGGGTTCTGTGAAGAAAACGTGGCATTGGGATTGGAGAAAGACTCATTAACAACCTGTGATATGCAGAAGTTACAACCTTGCTTGCTGAACGTGAAGAGGACTTAAAACATTTACTGATGAAGATCAAAGACCACAGCCTTTTGTATGGACTGCATCTCAATGTAAAGAAAACAAAAATCCTCACTACTAGACCAAAAAACAACATTCTTATCAACGGAGAAAAGATTGACGTTATCAAGGACTCATTCTTCTTGGATCAACCATTAACACTCATGGAAGCAGCAGTCAAGAAATCAAACAACATATTGCATTAGGCAAATCTGCTGCTCAAGACCTTTTTAAAGTGTTGAAGAGTAAAGATGTCAGCTTGAGGACTAAGGTGCACCTGAACCAAGCCATGGTATTTTCGATAACTTCATAAGCATGCAAAAGCTGGACAGTGAATAAGGAAGACCATAGAAGAATTGATGCTTTTGAGTTACAGTGTTGGAGGAAAATATTGAAAGTGCCATGGGCTGCCAAAAGAACCTATAGATTTGTTTTTGAAGAAGTGCAGCCAATGTGCTCCTTGGAGGCCAAGATGGCCAAACTTCGTCTCTCATACTTCAGACATATTGTCAGGAGGAAACAGTCACTGGAAAAGGATATCATGTTTGGTAAGGTGGAGGGTCAGAGAAAAAGAGGAAGACTTCCCACAAGATGGATTGGCCAAGTGGCAACATCGATGGATTAAAGCATGGCAACAAAAGTGAGGTTGGCCCAGGATTGGGTAGTGTTTGGTTCTGCTGTGCATAGGGTTGCCATGAGTTGGTATCGATTCGATACCTAACAAGAACAACAACAAAGTCTTTATGCTGCACAAACCTTAACTCCAGACTCTCTTAATTAATATTGTCTGGATATCATTTCTTTACAAACTGTATATTTGCTTTCTTCATAGTTCGTTGAGAGTAGCTAAAGTTCCATTGATTGATAAAGTTGGTTCCCCATTCTACTCTAAATTGTTACTTATCTAGCAGAACACAGATAAGTAACATTTAGAGTAGAATGGAAACTTACAGATGTGTCAAGTTGCAGTCATTTGATTAAAATAAAAATGGAGCCTGACATTGGACAAGAGTAAGGAGCTCTGGTAACATAGAGGTTACAAATCAGGCTGCGAACCACAAGGTCAGCAGTTCGAAAGTACCAGCTGCTCCATGGGAGAAAGATGAGGCTTTCTGCTCCTGTAAGATTTACAGCCTAGGAAACCCTGTACAGGGTCACTATGAGTTAGAAGTGACTCCACCACACATAACCACCACCACTACCACTGCTCTTTCCTAATAATCAGATGCCTTGATTATTAATTTTAGATTCTCTTCTTCAGACTGATTGACTGAGTAAGGAATAATGAAAAAAGGACTCCACAAAGAAGAAATTGTTAGATTAGGAAGGGAAAAATCTGGATAAAAAGGAATAAATTATGAAACTATTCTTGCCTTAGGGAATGGCATGGTTTTAGAGATGAATATTTGGGATTTGAGGCCACAGAATTGAGTGGGTAACAGATCATTTAAAACTATATGTAAGAGAAGAAACAAGATGGCAGATTGGGTGGACGTGTAGTAAAGAGCTCTGCCAACAACAACACAGAATACCCGACCAAGCAGGCTCAGGGGCTGGTCCCAGAACTCTGAACCACATATAAAGGAATATTTAGAAGGATAGAAGGCTCACAGCTGGGGGAAAATGTGGCAGAAGCAAGAAACCCATTGCTTTCTAGTCCGGGATGCTCGGCTGCTCCAGGGGCCGCCATCTTGGGTGAGACCAAGCAGGGGAAAGATCAGAGAGGCCAAAGACGCCTGGCAGAACCACTGAGATAAAGGTGTGGACATTCTTTTCTTTTGGTATCTGTTCACTGGTCCCCTGCTGTCTGCGCACCTCCTTTCTGGTGACTATAGGGTTGTCTGAGCTAGTGGGCACCCCAGCCCCACCCTCGGAGGGTTCTACTATGCATGTGCACAGATCTCTTCGAAATTTAAAGAGACAGTTTCCTATTAAAACCAATAGCCACAGCCCACCCTGAACTGTTTCCAACTAGAGAAAGGGCCTGAACAGGGATTGTGGAGCGGGACAAGCAGACAAAAGAGGAAATAGGCCGAAAACTAAATCCTAAGTTACGTCAAAACGACCAACAGTGGTATCTTGAAACTCATCAGGAAAAAGAGTAAAAAGGGAAGCCCATTTGCTGATCACATATACCTGGAGGCATTCAGAAAGCATAAAAAATACCAAAATACATACCCATCTAAGTATTAAGGCCATAGATAACCCCTGAAGATGCCAAAAAAACAGAAGTAGATGACCATATCTGCACATGTACAGAAACGAGATAAAGTAACTGAGGCAAATGAGCTGGAAGTAGACCTACACTCCAAACTGGAAGATGGGCAGGCTTTGCAAATGCCTGAGAAGGAATTCCTAAAAGTGATTATATATTATACAATGCAGTTGAGAAAAATAAGGAAGAAGTCAGTAAAGTGCTACAGGAACAATCAAATTAGATAGATAGAGCATTGGAAACAATTCAAAACCTACAGAAAGAGGTCCAAATGATTAATAATAGGATATCAGAAATAAACAATACATTGAAAAGGCAAAGGAATAGAATTGAAGAGATAGAGGCTAGAACTAGTGAGCTAGAAGATAAATCTCTCAACCCTACTAAGATAGAAGAACAAATACAAAAAAGGATCAAAAATTCTGAAGAAGTCCTAAGATTCA